>NC_089742.1:93879359-93901859 GCF_040412425.1 Macrobrachium rosenbergii | reverse complement strand
GTGAAATATACTGAACATGACTGTCGTGGCTTCTTATCAAATCATAAGCTACGCACTCAGTAGTAGTTCAGTCGTTTAAAGGACAGGCGTACAAATGAGTTCTTCTCATCTGATATAGTTGTATGACTCTCTCTCTCTCTCTCTCTCTTTCTCTCTCTCTCTCTCTCTCTCTCTCTCTCTCTCTCTCTCTCTCCACTTTCTTATCTCTATCTTACATAACTTCCACTCTCTCTAACTTAGTCTCTCTCTCTCTCTCTCTCTCTCTCTCTCTCTCTCTCTCTCTCTCTCTCTCTCTCTCTCTCTCTCTCTCTTCTCTCTCTCTTACTCCACTTTCTTTCTCTCTAACTTACCCTAATTTCTCTTTCTCTCTCTGTCTCCCTCACTAATATACTCCACTTTCCCTCTGACTCTTTGTGTAGCTTCCTTAACTCTCTCTCTCTCTCTCTCTCTCTCTCTCTCTCTCTCTCTCTCTCTCTCTCTCTCTCTCTCTCTCTCTCTTTCCTTACTCCACTGTGGTGAGATGAGCAATACTGAAGCCTTTTCGCAAAAGGCCGAAATAACCAAGGCTAGAGGAACAGAAGATTTCAGGCCGAATGTCCTCAGAATAAATGCAACGAAAACGACATCTATTTTTGTTGGGTCTCGCCATACATTCAGCGAATTGCACAAGATATCAATAATAAATAAGGTTGAAGAAACAAAAATGAAGCCTGGCAGTCGCGTGGCGTCAAAAGCTTGGCGATCATTAGTGACAATCATTTAAACTTCAAACTGCATACCGAAAAATTAGGCAAAAAAGGAATGGGAATTTTGCATTTTGTCTGGAGAAATAAACAATACTTAAACGAGTCAGTTAGGATACTTATTGTAAATGCCTTGGTAATCAGTCTGTTTTCGTAGTGTCCAACAATGTGGGATGGGGGCGGAGCTGCAGTAAAACTTGTATAGCCGATTAACAAAAGGTACAAAACTTTGCTGCAAAGTTAGTAGTGGGAACAGGAAAGAAATGTAACAGCGCCACACAGTTTCTAAGAGACTAAATTGTTGGAAAATTTAGGAACTTTTACAATGCAATGATCTAGTATTTATCTTGTACGTCTTGAATGGAAAAATGGCTGCATGGGCATTTCATATTTCATGCGCGAACCCTTTTCGTCAAACAAGACAACCAAATAACTTCCGTATCCCCAGAACTAGGACTGAAACAGAAGCTAAGGCTTTGTCAGTTAGGGGACCACTACTTTGGAACAGTCTGCCTGTAAATATCAAGCGTTAGATCAGATTTCAGTTTTTAAAGGGGAATTAAAAAAAAGTACGTTGAAGAGCATTTCAACTTCTGTAAAAGGATTCTGACCTAACCTTGTGACATATTTCAAACGTCTTTTAAATGTATGTTGGTTATGACTCTAGCCTTTTTTTATTTTTATTGAAGGAGGTGTGATTTTATCATACCGGATGCACTTCATAATGTGTGTATATTCAACATGTAAATCTACTACATCAAATAGTAAATCATTTGCTTAGAGTAAATTTGCGTAGTTTTAGAATAAGAATCTATAAAAACTATCGTTCCCAAGAGAACAACAGTTTCAAATTAAGTTTTGAAACGTACCATTGGAAGAAGCTTTGTATTGGTGCGTAAGCTAGAATTTGGAATAAAGTATTCGTTATTATTATTCTCTCTCTCTCTCTCTCTCTCTCTCTCTCTCTCTCTCTCCACTTTCTTTTTGTCTCTTTCTCTAACCTAGTCCACTTTCTCTCTCACCCTAATTTCTCTCTCTCTCTCTCTCTCTCTCTCTCTCTCTCTCTCTCTACGTTAGTCCACGTTATATATATGTATATTAATCCACTTTCCCTCTCACTCTCTCCCTTACTAACATGCCCCATTTTCTCTCTATCTCTCTAATTTGCTCCACTCTCTCTCTCTCTCTCTCTCTCTCTCTCTCTCTCTCTCTCTCTCTCTCTCTCTCTCTCTCTCTTAATCGGTAAAATTTTACAAGTTGCCAATAAGACTCCAGCCAGCCATTTTTGCACGAAAAACTATTTAGGGTTTTTCATGCAAAAATGGCCAGGAAATGATAGGCCACTAAAAGAACCTAAAAAATACCAAGCTAACGTAACCTAGGCGGTGTATACTGGTTACAATTTTACCGTGTTAACTATGGAGGTGGGGTGGGGGGCCGGTATTGTTTTACCTTGTAAGTCGTAATTTAAATTTTTTATTTAACGTTTGCGCAAAGTGTTTATGGGGTTCAAAATAACGAGAATAAAGAGCTCTTTTGAAAAATGTAGGTTACACTTTCATATTGTGTATTGGCAACTTATAAAACAATACCACTTAATTTACATTCTCTCTGTCTGTCTCTCGCTAACTTCACTTCCTCTTCCATGTTTGAATTTGGACTGTTTGTCATGGTAAGCTCATCTACATATACCATCAAACCATGGTTGGTCATTTGTCCTGAATTTGATGACCTTTCTAGGGACATACCTTACTAAAATAACCATCAGCATTTCATTTAACTTCTTGGGATCTGGATTGTGATATAGCACATGAAATCGTTCTTGAGTACCTGACAAGTTTCAATAATGCAATCCCAATAGGCTCTAGATTTCAGCCTGACCATTTTTCCAACGATGGCCTGAGGAATTTACTGATAGGCATACTGTATATGTCAATACATACCAAGAACAAGAAAAATGAAGGGCAGATTAAAGAGAATGTCTTAACCTGCCATTTAAAGGACGAGCAGCTCTGAGAGGCAAAGAAAACAGAAGCAGCAACATAATTCAAAAGCTCTGCAGGCAATAGCAAGAAGAAAGTCCCTGAACCAAGCACTTCGTGTTTGTTGATTTCTAGAGAATAAATGCAGAAAAAGTTTGCATCACAGATGTTCCAAGGCTGCTTGAAAAGATGAGGAGCCAAAGTCGAAATCGGAAAAGTATAACTAAAACGATACTTACAGTACAAATGAGAGACAGAAAAGCCGCCTGGCATCGAGAGAAACAGGATTGAGAGAAAAGGATCGGAAACGTTAGAGCCTTTTCAAAGAGCTGCAAAAAAGAGAGCAAGATTTCAAGCAGGACGCAATAAAGCTTTAATAATTTGTTGAAAAACTACTATACTTACTGTGGTACCTAAAATACTCACCAGATTTTTAAAGCTGATTAGATAAGTAGATCCTTGACATCTCTCTGGAACAAATTTGGAGTAACGTCGAAGCCAAAATGTTGTTATGATTAAGAAGTTCAATTACACTTCCATCAAAAGCTTTTGGGGAGGAAAATAAAAGCGACGGTGGTGTTCAGAGCAATGAGGCAAGCACGATACTTTATGAAGTGCCTAACAAGATAGGAGGTAGAATGGCTTAGAGGACAAGAGGAAAAAAAATTCAATAATGGAGAGGGAAGTACGTCAGTCAGTGATATGCTCATGATGAACATGAACAAGCTTAATTGACGACAAAAAAAAAAAAGGTAGGATTGGCGGGTGGGGGAAATATAAAGCAAAGGAAGGACAATTAACGAAAGGACCTGAGAATAAGAATACATAAAGAGAACGGCTGATTGAAAAGAAGTCTCCTGATGATGATGATGGAGGAAGTATTTTTATGGGATGCTGACTGTAGATGACAGAAGAAAGCGCAAACACAATGATGTAAGAGTCTAAAGGGGTCGAATTAACTTAAAATGTTAGAAAATGTCAGTTGATCACGTCAGGTAAAAATGAAGAACTGAGAGATGTCAGAGATCGATCAAATCACGGGGGGGAGTGCAGTATGGTGGCTAGATCAGTGGCTACATAATGTTTGTTGAGTAGAAGAAGAAGAATAATTGCTTCTTTGAACAGAATAAAAAGTGATAAAGGAAAAGACAAGAAAGATGAGTAAGGGCAGACTTGACTAGTGTTTTGATTTCCTGAAAAGGAGTCCGGATCAATTTTAATTCAGGCCGAGATGGATGTCTGAACGTGAGATAAGAAAAGTCCTGCGCGTTCAGACAAAGAGAAGGCTTGGGAACAAGCGATGAGCATGAAAGTGTCGGGGACAGCGGTTCCAAGTTTAAGGAGTGAAACAAACGAAATGAAAGGAGTCGGGCCACACGGTCCAGCTTATGATAAAATCGGCTGGTGTGCAATGTGGAGAATCTGGAGGATACAAGCAAGAACATGGTATTGTAAAACCTTCCTTGTCAAAAATTCATTTTCAAGAATACATTCAAAGTAGGGCGTTTGCTTCGATTTAAAAAGTTCCGGAAAAAACTGCGCAGTGTCTCCAATGCTGTTGAAAATTCATAATGAAGGAATGATGAGAGAAAACTTGGAAAGAACGCAAGATGAAGGTACAGATCTGTGTTGATGAATCAGTGTTGACTGGTAAAAGAATGACAACAGATAAAAGGCTGGCAAGAGAAAGTTCAAAGCGAATGACAGCAAGAGCAAGATTATGAGATAAAATGAAGACATGAACCGCGAAAGATGAAATCTGGTAAGGGTGGGAATAGCAGAAGAATAGTAAGACTGACTTTTGCAGCCATTCTTCAATACATGTCAAGATGAAGGAACAGGTGGACCATAGATGGTGTGAAAAAAGCAGACAGCGTGAGTGCAACGAAAGGATTAGCAAGGCATAAGTTGTTCCGAAGTATGAATGGATTGTTGAGCAAATTAAATGACGAGAGAGGTAAAAGCAATTGCATATTGTGACGTGCACTCATCTTATAGAGGAAACAGAAAATGGTAGGCTGTCAAAAAAGTGGACAGTCGGCTGTCCTGGCATGGACTACTGGAAGAAGGTCCTGAACGCATTGCGTTGACTGAGTCTTGGAAAACAACAATAGGGATTCGTAGGTAATTCAAAAATGAAGTGCTCCAGATAATGATAAAAATGCATAAGGATGAAGACATTATTTTGGTGGCTTCATTGATAATGATAATTATTTATTTTAGTTAGTACAGTACTGTAGAATTAAACGAATATTCCAGAACCAGATTGTATCAAAACACTTTTATTTAACTGCTAAAGATTAAACAACAATGGATTTTTATTCCAGAGCATGTGTGTGTGTGTACCTGCATTTCATCCAGTCATACGGCTAATTAAGCAGCCTGTCCTTGGCAAAATCCATTGTTGTTTAATCTTTAGCAGTTAACGCAGCCAGCTTGTGAATTTCATCATCAGCAGTAACATCATTAATACAATCTGGTTCTGGAATATTCGTTTGGCGCTACTACCACTTCTACAGTACTGTACTACTACTAAAATAAATAATAAGAGGCATATACCAGGCCACTCAATTATACAACGGCTAAGAAGCAATGAAGCCACCAAAATAATGTCTTCATCCTTATGCATATGTGCGTCAGCAGCGAAGCTCAAGAACAATCAGGATTTAATGGCACTTAACATATTCATTTGTTAGGTAACTTTCTTGAGACGAAAAACTTGGGGAGAAATTAACTCGGAGATGTGATAGCTTCCATGGCTACAAATCCTTAATTCTGAAGATATTTTTTTTCTAAAATGAATCATCTCTAGAAGGCCAACTCACGAGAAGGTCTATCACAGTTCATTAAAATCGTCCCTGCTGTTTCAGAGGCATTTTGTTAGGTTAGCACTTCCGTTCACACCCACGCCAATACACTCAGACAAGCAAAGATAGAAATATAACCGCCCAGTTGGTGGCATTGAAAGTAACCACAGTCATCTATAGAACATAAAAATGGATGAATGTATGTATGTATGTACAGTATGCATGTATGTATGTACTGTATGTTACAGCATAACTCTGAAACGCAGAGAGCAATTTCAACCAAGCTTGGTATACATATTACTTACTATCTCGAAAAGAACACTGTGAGGGTAAAACATCATTAGCACCAAAGGGTACCAAAGGCGTGGGCCCCAAACCGCCCCCCAACACTTTTTCTCTGAAACGGGGCTGGTTATTCCCGTAGACTTTGTAAATTTACGAATTTATTATACCTAATTTTGGTGTTCATATGACTTACTATCTGGAAAAGAATACATTGGAGGTAAGACATCAACGGCACCAAAGAGGTTGGGGGTTGGGAAGGGGGTGACAGAGAGAGAGAGAGAGAGAGAGAGAGAGAGAGAGAGAGTAGAAGGGGTGTTAGGGGAGAAGAAAGAGGGAAAGAGACAGGGAGGGATGAAGAGAGAGAGAGAGAGAGAGAGAGAGAGAGAGAGAGAGAGAGAGAGAAGAGAAAGAGTGAGAGGGAGAGAAAGTGAGAGAGTGAGCGAGAGAGAGAGGGAGAGGAAGAGAGAGAGAGAGAGAGAGAGAGAGGCAATGAGAGAAAGAGAGTAAGGGAGAGAGAGAGAGAGAGAGAGAGAGAGAGAGAAAGAAAGAGTAAGGGAGAGAGAGAAGAGAGAGAGAGAGAGAGAGAGAGAGAGAGGAAGTGCGAGAGAGGGAGTAGAGGGGCTCTTAGGGAGAAGAAAGAGGGAAAGAGACAGGGAGGGATGGAGAGAGAAAGAGAGAGGGAGAGAGTGAGAGAAAGAAAGAGTGAGGGGGAGAGGAAGTGAGAGAGTGAGAGAGAGAGAGGAAGTGAGAGAGTGAGAGAAAGAGTGAGAGGGAGAGAAAGTGAGAGAGTGAGCGAGAGAGAGAGGGAGAGGAAGTGAGAGAGAGAGAGAGAGAGAGAGAGAGAGAGAAAAGAGAGTAAGGGAGAGAGAGAGAGAGAGAAAGAGCGAAAGAAAGAGTAGAGAGAGAGAGAGAGAGAGAGAGAGAGAGAGAGAGAGAGAGAGAGAGGGGAGAGGAAGTGTAGAGGGGAGTAGAGGAGCTCTTAGGGAGAAGAAAGAGGGAAAGAGACAGGGAGGGATGGAGAGAGAAAGAGAGAGGGAGAGGAGAGAAAGAGAGAAAGAAAGAGTGAGGGGAGAGTGAGAGTGAGAGAGAGAGAGAGGAGAGGGAAGTGAGAGTGGGTGTTAGGGAGGAGAGGGGTGGGTGTTAGGGAGGAGAGAGAGGGAAAGAGAGAGAGAGAGAGAGAGAGAGAGAGAGAGTAGACAGGTGATAGGGAGGAAAAAGAGGGGAGAGAGAGAGAGAGAGAGAGAGTAGACAGGTGATAGGGAGGAAAAAGAGGGGAGAGAGAGAGAGAGAGAGAGAGAGAGAGAGAGAGAGTGAGTTTATCGGTTGTCATTCTGAGTTATCCCAGGCAGCACCGGGCTGGTCAGCTAGTATTCAATAAGTAGCAGGTACTGTATATGCGAGGGCGAGATCTGGGTTCGACTCCCTCTCGCCGCTCGCTCACTGCTTGACTTGGCTTGCCTCTAATGGGTATAGAAAAGGCCAGTAACAGTGAAGAAGTTAGTTGAAATTAGCATCAGTAAAAACCACTGAGTCGTGGTAATATTGCTAGTATTAGCATTAATGACAACAGCCTCCTTCGTGGTAATTCATTATGAAATATAGACTGCTGCTGGTAAACACGATTCATAGCTCGCAGGATAAGAAAAAAAGACAATGAAATTACTTCATGAGACTCCAATTGCAATAATGCCTCCAAGAACGGCTGGAACCTGTTGGGCCAGAGGCCCTTTCATTGCTCAACCAAAGAACTCTTTTTTCAGTAACAAAACTTCAAGGAAGTGTCTATAATTCTACTATAATGGCTTAGATAGTTAAGTGCCAATTGTCTTTCCATTTAATTCAATTCCTTTGAACCTTGTTAGATACTGATTGCAATTGTTGTAATACTCATTTTAAATGAAAAATTATACTTGTTTGAATTACTGTTACAGTTCACTCCAAAAAACTCGATTCTACACTAAAGGCAGCTATGAAAAGGTTTTCAATTATCTTAGCACTCTACGAATATTCAGTTTGTGCCTTCAACTGTTGGTGCAGATTAAACTCTAAGGGCTTCTTTTTGTTGTGCCTGTCATCGTACAACAATGAGTTACTTCTTGCTCAATAGGAAAAACATACTTCTTCATTTCTACAGTATACCGATCTTCGTGTTGGAAGTTCGGTTCAGAAAATGTCCACGTTTTGAATCAAGGCAAAATGAGAAATGTCATTCAGAGTGCAAGGGAGCGAAAACCCTCGATTAACTATGTCATGACATCCCGAGATAGTGAGATTCACGTGGCGAATAACAGCCGACAGTCCTTAATGCTTCTATGCTTACTGCAAGGTAAACACCAAGGTCCAGAGGTCAGAAGCGATCAACTCGTGAAACTGAATGAAAGAAGCCTACAGTACGCATGAGCTGCGTTCAGATGACACAGTCACGAAAGTCAGAAGAGAAAAAATAAGTTTTCTTCTCTTTCCAGACTGAATGCTTTTCTGTCTCTCGTTTATATATAAATAGTTTACACTTTAAATCTATGGGTTTTCAGTCAAGTGGGAGAGAAGCTCAGCGGAGAAAAGGTGAGTTGAAATAAGTTCATCGCAAGGCTCAAAACACAATTGGTGACATAATCTCACGAGACTGAGGACAGTCAATAGAACGCGACCGGTGCTTTTCATCCCTGCTGTTCTCTACCTTAGAAGAAGACAGTTGATTACAGTATTTATAAGTGGTGATATTCAGGAAGGCGAATAGGAAGTCCATGAAATCACACATGACATAAGCAAAGGCCAAGCTATGGCACGGAAGTCTTCTTTCCCTCCGCATCAACTTCCAAGGAAAGAACAGGAACCAGTAGAGAGTACCTGGATCGAAGATTGTTGTGGCCACGACTTCGTTTTGCTCACCTGGAAAAAATGGAGAAATGATTAAAGTGCCATCATGGGAAGGTAAGAGACCATTCACAACTTGCAGTCCATCAAGAACTCTAAGGTTGCCAGGCAGAACAAGCAGCTCAGTTAAATCTACAGTACAGTAGTTGGCATCTTTCCCAAAACGGTCATCCCTCGTTTGTGAATTTGCCTGAGATCTATCATTTAATGTATTTCATTTTCTTACGAAACGGCGTTCTGGATAGCGTTTTTACTGTCTTTCATTCCTGTGCTTTTGGAAATAATAATAATAATAATAATAATAATAATAAATAATAATAATAATAATAATAATAATAATAATAATTTATTCGAATGCAAACATACACAGAAACAATGTTTTATGTGAGTCTGTGTTCAAGAATATTTTTTCAAACAAATTTGTTGTATATTTTCTCTTAGCAGTTATTGTTTACAGTACTGCATTTTCTCAATTTATTTTTTCACATTTGCAAATTCCACGATTACATATTTCCAAAAGTTTTGTCGCTTCAGCTGTGCGAGCCATGGCCTCCGAAACGTTACTAATAAAACCTTGTTGCTTCTCTAAAAATGAAATATTCTAATACTTTGTAAATTTTCCTTGGCCTGAGATGGTGCTGGCGATAAGGGGGAGGGGGAGGGGGAGGGGAGGGGGGGGGAGGGGGGGGAGAGAGATGCTGCTTGGACTTTCGATACTTTCTCATTGTAGTGGCAGCTTGGGAGCGAATGTTTTTCATGGAGATGTTTGGTTTAAGATTAAGCCAGTAAAGCGACCGTTGACTTACAGTATAGTCCTGTGCCGACAACGAGTCTCGAAAACTGAGGTTTGGCATTGCGGGTCAAAAATTATGCCGTATCTCTGTTTTTATAAAATGAAAAATCGTTTTCCAGGGAAAATATCTAAAGTCAACTGTGTTTTTAACGTTAGTTTTAAGCTCATTGTTGTAGTTTAGAAAACGTTAACTCGAGTAGGCTGAGCCAAGCCCGTACTTTCATCATAAGAAAGAGACGTTTGTGAGCACGGAAAATCCAGATTGGCCCCACCTACACCCGCCCCTGGAGGTCTCACAATGTTTGACAAGACTCGAGCAAGTGAAGAACAGATTTCATGAGTTTTTCAAAAGGTATGATGAATCATGTTGAGCGATACTGCGTGCGTCCAGAATGTGTATTTCCAAGAGAGCTGCTGAATCGTCTCGCGAGGAAACTGACAATAAATAGATCCAGACTTTCAAGCAAAGAAAGAAATAATCTAGACGAGAAATGAAGAGTTTTGATCATGATCATACTTACATGTCTTATTATCATGTCATTTACCAATCTGCTGGCTGCATCTATTATCCGGCGCTAAAACCATTTTCAATGAATGTGGAAAATATATTGAATCGAAATCATTTTGAATTAAAGAGCATCTGCTTCTTGGAACAGGATTGAGAAAGAAGGAAATTAGAGGAGATCTCGAGTTTTCATCCTCAAGAAGAGTAGTTCAAATTTTCAACTGTAGTAGTGGGCCGTATGAGGTTATTATCATTAGAAAAACCATGCCTCTCTCTCTCTCTCTCTCTCTCTCTCTCTCTCTCTCTCTCTCTCTCTCTCTCTCTCTCTCTTTCTGTGAGTGTGTGTGTGTGTGTGTCACACACACACACACACACACACACATCCTCGTGGATGAAAGATTGTCTTTAATGATTGCTAGCTATGGAGGAATTTAATTGAACACCACAGGATGCAATATTACCAATGCCGTATTTGAGTTGCTTTTTCTCTCTCTGTTTATGTGTGTGTGTGAGTGTTTGAGTGTTTCGATCATGCTGGGAGATTCAAGATATATATAAGAAAATATTCTCCACCCGAAGCGAAACTAAAATACGCTCCTTTGACCTGAGACCGAATTATAAGATTGAGAATTCTTTCAGTGAAAGAAAAGGTCTGCCATGATATTTCTCGCTATAATGTGGTTCGGATTCCACAATAAGCTGTAGGTCCCGTTGCTAAGTAACCAATTGGTTCTTAGCCACGCAAAATAAGTCTAATCCTTCGGGCCAGCCCTAGGAGAGCTGTTAATCAGCTCAGTGGTCTGGTAAAACTAAGGTATACTTAACTTAACTTCGAGAAGAGCAAAGTTCAAAGAAAGCAATGTTACTTATCTGGATATGAAAGGAAAGTAAAAGCTTGCGATTTAACCTGCTTTTGACAAGTGGGGCGGCCTTAACGCGAAAGGCCTCTCTCTACATGAAGAACTTGATTGTTGGCCATTCCGGCTGACTCTCTGACGCCCTCTTCGTCTCGTCTCTGGAACTTGGCCAACGCCAAATTGAATGGCGCTTCCCTCTCGTTATTAATCATTGTGATGTTGTTGTTGTGCTAGACCCATCTTATTTTCACTTCTGCCGCGCTTGTTATTTATCAGCATATGAAATATTGGTAACGTAGTTGTATAAAGATCACTGATACTTTTGTGATGATTCTTTTTTTATATTGCCCCCTTAAGTATACCATAGTTTTACCAGACCACTGAGGAGCTGAGTAACAGCTCTCCTAGAGAGGGCTGGCCCGAAGGATTAGACTTATTTTACGTGGCTAAGAACCAATTGGTTACCTAGCAACGGGACCTACAGCTTATTGTGGAATCCGAACCACATTATAGCGAGAAATGAATTTCTATCACCAGAAATAAATTCCTCTAATTCTTCATTGGCCGGCGGGAGACTCGAACTCGGGCCTAGCGAGTGCTAGCCCACAACTCTACCGACTCGCCCAACTTGCCCCCTTAACGTAAAACTTTTAATCACTGGTGAAGGCGCAGTTTTTGCCCTTGTGCAATGTTGGTGGTGTTAGTATAGTCAGACAGACAGACAGAATATAGATTTCGGGTCCAAGGCCAAACGCTGCGACCGACGGAGTCATTCAGACAAACGGACAGACAGACAGACAGTTACACTACGAAACAATTGTTAGAAGAGGGTGGAAAATAAAATGGAAGAAGGAATATGAATGGAGGTACAGTAAAAAGATTAAAAGGGGTTGCAGCCAGGGGCCAAAGGAACGCTCCAAAGAACCTGAAGTAATGCCTACAGTGCACTGCATGAGGTGCACTGGCGGCAGTACCCACCATTGGGTGGTCCCTGCTTCAAAGTGAGCAAGCAGTATGCAAAAAATAACGAATTTTATATTTTGGACTTGAAAACAACTGTACTGTATGTCCTTCTTCTAGAATACTCTGCAGTTTTTCAAATTAAGTACTGAAAGTGTTTTACGTCCTATTTTGGCCTGCCCGATAAAGGACTTTTAGGTGAAGTTACTTTGAATCAATGAAGCGAGAATTCCTTCCTCCCTTCCTCTCTCCCTCCCTCCCCCCCTCCCTCTCTCAGGAATGAACTAAACTACAAAGAAAAGTGTCGTCGAATTCCTGAGGTCATCGTCGTTTTCCTTCAGAGAAAAGACAGATGTGCAGCCAGGCACTTTATTGCTCTTGGTTAGGATTATCCGATGTCTACAGAAAAATAGGAAAAACTAAGGTTCACTCTGGGAGGGAAACGTCTAGAAACAAAGAATATTTTCGGAGCTACTGAATATGAACCCAGAAGAGACACAACTCAGACTGGCTGAAGGAAAGAAAAAGAAAGTCGACCAAGAGGGAAGACTTTCATTTCAGGTCAAGGAGAGATGACGCTGCCTGGCGGGTATTAAGGGACCACTTGGAAGAAGGTGGCCTCTTTTTTTCCCCTCTGTGGACTAATTGCCTCGCATTAGCGAGAAAGATTAACTAAATTTAGACAGGGGAAATCATCAGAATGGGTAATCATTCCAATATTTTGCCCTTTTTAATAATTTATTCACACGGATTCTATTCTGATATGATAATTCTATCATTTTTGAAAGTACCTTCTCTTAACATTGTTTCTATTCTGATGTGATAATTCTATGTTCTTGAAAGTACCTGCTCTTAGCATTTACATTGTTGATATTCTGATATGAAAATTCTATCTTTTTGAAACTACCTTCTCTCCGATATTTGTGACATTTTATATGACTTGCTAATATTTGGTCTGTTGTCATTTTGCTTCTGTGCACATATGTTACATAAAGTATTTTGAACTTACTTCAAAGTCAGTAATGTATACTGAAATGTTAGTGTATTCAGGTTCATTTAGCCTTCCTTATTTGTGTACTTGTATTTTAGCTACTTCATTGAATACATGATATTTTTCACATCCATGATACATTATTCTCATCAATACTTAGTACTTTTGAACAGAGGATAGAGCTAGACATGATATTGCAAAATATATTTATTTAATATAAAATAAAAACATACACATAAATAAAAGCAAAAGGAAAAACAACAGTATATACATTAACCCTGTAAATTATTCAGGAATGTCGTGTCAAGCGACAGGTTGCTGAGCTCCTTTGGTGTCGATGTCACCAACTTTGCTTGAAGGAGCGCCAGCTGCTGTGCAGTGAGTGACCGATGCTGTGGTTCTGACAGGCTGGCAGGAACTGCAGGTGTCTGACACTCCACTGTCACTGCCATGGTGTGGGTCATCTTGGCCCTTGACGGCACCGTGGCGCCATCTTTGGCGGCACAGATGTACCTGTGGATGGCACCAAGCACTTCCATTTTCAGAGTCAGACTCAGCTGCTCTGACACCTGCGCGCACTCGTCCTCGACCTCTTGAAAAAACTTCCTCCAGTAGAGGACGAGGGGGTTACGAGGAGCTGGCTGCACATTGGTCAGCATATCGTCCTGTAGGGCCTGTGCCCTCGTGAAGGCGGCGTCAAAGAGCTCGGAAACTTGGTGTTTCCGAGCCTTGGTGCTTGCTGGCTCAGCAAGCGGAGAGGGCGAGGGCATCGGCGTCGGGGCAGGAGAAGAAACAAGAGCAGCAGGCAGGTCCAGAGCTTGGGCAGGGGTAGGGCGGCAGCAGCATGAGCAGCCTGTAAAAAGAGGAGAAACATATATGAGAAAATGGTATAAAATGTATATTGAATGCATGCAAACTATGTAATAATGTTATATTCAGTAATAATTATGCATGGAAACACATTAAAACAGACATACCATCGGAAGTCCCAAACCCTTGGGCTTCCTTTGACGCACAATGTGCGGCTTCAGGAAGTGGAAAATGTTGAGGTTCCATTTCTCCCAGTCCGTCAGCCGTCTGTCCGTTCCTTGGCCACTCTTCTCCGCCATGAGCCGCCCAAAACGACTCCTGAGGGACATAAACCACGTCCTCAGTTCACGGCCGCTCACGGGAGGAACAAGTGACTGGCCCTTCTCTTCGAAGGCCCTCCAAACCTTGGCCTTGTCCTTGTAGGCTGTGAGGCCCTTGTTGTAGATGAACTCGGCCTCGTTCTCCAGCCACTCACCAACAAGCCTCTCGTGTTCTTCCAAGAGGATCACTGGCGGGTTCTTCTTCCGGCCCTGACCTGTAGAGCCATCTCCTTCAGTAGTACCTTTGGTGTCGTCGTCGGCATCCCCCTCATGGGCGGCGGGGTCGCTCTTGTAAACGAGGGCAAGCTCCTCTTCCTCCTCCTCTAGCTTGCTCTCCGTCACGAGCTCGTCGGCCTCAAGCCGCAGGACCACAGCATCACTGCCTGAAGGGGGACCATCAGCTTCTGAAGGCTTTGCGTAGGGGGCAACTCCAGCTGCCAGAGCTCCTGGAGTTCTCAGGGCCCCCTTCCTGGTCCTCTTCAACATGGGTCCTTTCGGCATCTTGGCTGCAGTAGACGACGACGACGGAGGCGCTGACGGAGAGAGAAACAGGATGCTGTATGGAGAAGCGCACCACTTGTCCCTTTATCCCAGGTCAAAGTGTTGCCACATCTCTGCGTTTGCGGGCGATGCAGCAGCGTTGCCGCGTCTACTCCCACGTCATGCTGACAGCCACGCGGTGCGGGGCAGGAACCCTGGGGCAGCATGGGACCACAGGTAAGGGCATAGCGGCTGTGCGGTCAGCCCGCGGTTGGCGCCACGCTGTGTGGGTGGGGGCCACGCTACCTGACAGCTGACCTGGACACCCACGCAGGGTTTTGAGCAGGTCGAAAGGTTCGTGGCCCCCGCCGCACCCAGGTGGTCCATAATGGTCGCGCCACATGCTGGTGCACTTACACAGTACTTACTGTTACATTTACGTTGTATTTGCGTTGTGTTTACATACTTTCTGACTCCGCCCCGTGCGTGGCCATGCGTGGGCATGAGTGCCTTGATACGTGAATGTGTGAACTTAGCGTTAAAGACTCTTGTTCTAGGCGGGGTTGGTTCTTCCTCTTCACTAGAGATGGGGCCATGCACTGTGTTAATCAAAACTTTAACAATAAAGTGAATATCGTATTCATAAGAACACCTTCAGTATTATCGGAAAAACAAGATTTTGCCAGTTTTAGAATGAATGGTGTTCAAAACCTTTAAATAACTCACTTTATAACAATACCCATAGGCATTACTTAAGGTTTTTTGCAGCGTCCCTTCGGCCCCTAGCTGCAACCCCTCTCATTCCTTTTACTATGCCTTCGTTTATATTCGCTTTCATCCATCTTACTTTCCTCCCTCTCATATGATTTGTTTCAACATTGTTTTCAGCAAGGCCTTCTATTCCCTTTCACACTTTAATACTTCAGTGCAAGGGCCATTGATGGTATAAGACCAGCTTTATAAAATCAAACAGCCACCAACCTACAGTAGCTTCAACAGCCGAAAAGATTTATGAAACTCAGCTTATGAGAGCCAAATTTGGCACGACAGTGGTTCCGCCAAAATGCTGCCCCTGCAGACCAAAGACAATCAAGGCAGCAAGCGAGACAGAGAGAAGATGACTAAACGACGACTCAGCTGCAATCACTGGCAGCAGACAGGGAAACAAATAGCAATGTTGGTATTAACAGTATAGGTACAGGTTGGGAATACGTATCATGATGAATAATCTGTAATATTAGCAATGAATATCTGAAATATCCATTGCTTACTTGTACAGCAACTCGTAACACAAGGCAGCTGCTTAACAAAATCAAAGTCGTCTAAACACAAAACAAAGAAACAAACTACTTGAGATGGACTTCTCGTAGTCCTCTGCTGTCAAGGATCAAAGACGCCTCTCGAAGGACCACGTGCCCCATCCTGCCAAGAGTCCGAGGAGACGCCTTCAGGCCTCGCCAATAATTCTGAAGAACTGTGAGAAGAGGTGAGTGAAGAAAACAGACGATGTCTCAAGACAACAGAGTGAAGCAAATGTTTTCTTCTTCTAACAGTTGAGCCAGACGACCGAAGCAAGGAGATCTAAATAGCTGCTAGACAATGAAGGCCAATCCCTGACAACTTATCAAACAACTTCCAAGGAGCTTGCTTAACAACTGGGCAGATCTTCATTAAAAGAGAATGAATTCCCTTTCAATTAAGATTCTTAGCATTGAGTCTTCGGTGAAATTGTAATGGTTTGTTATTGTATGTCAATAAAATCTAGATAATAGTAATGCTTCAATAATTTATTTAAATAGAACTTATTTCTTTTACTTAACCCATTCTTACATTCCAATTTTTATCGAGTTGGAAATCATTATATAGATACCACATAAATTACTTTTTCCCAAAGAACTCTTGGAAAAGAAAATGCTTATCAGCATTGTTTACATATCATTTTCAACAAGTATTTACAGCTGACTAAGTTATACATAATTAAAGTCGGTAAACAACAATTAAACCATTGATTAATTGAACAAAGAGAATCAAGTTACAGTCGAACTCAAAATTTCACTTGAAGTAAGACATTAATTAGAAAATACTTATTAACAGTTTCGTGTAATCATTCAGTAACCATCTTCGATAATATCCTCTCCACCAATATTCATTTTGATAGATGCTTGGGATGTAGCCACCTCCTGGTTCCTCCAGATCCTAGTTTGGTTAAGGAGCTTTGGCACTATCAAAAGTTATCTATTTTGTCTTTAGAACTCTGCATCATAGCAACAGTCTGCTCTGCTCCATCATAACAACAGTGCTCTTCCCCGGAACGGAAGTCCTATTGGTTGGGGAACTTTGGCACTGATCAAATGTATATCCATTTTGTCTCTAGAGCTCTGCATCATAGCAACAGTCTGCTCTGCTCCATTCCCAAGAACGGAAGTCCTATTAGTTGGGGAACTTTGGCACTTATCAAATGTACATCTATTTTGTCTCTAGAGCTCTGCATCATAGCAACAGTCTGCTCTGCTCCATTCCCCGGAACGGAAGTCCTATTGGTTGGGGAACTTTGGCACTGATCAAATGCATATCTATTTTGTCTCTAGAGCTCTGCATCATAGCAACAGTCTGCTCTGCTCCATTCCCCGGAACGGAAGTCCTGTCTCTAGAGCTGGTTGGGGAACTTTGGCACTTATCAAATGTACATCTATTTGGTCTCTAGAGCTCTGCATCATAACAACAGTCTGCTCTGCTCCGTTGAAGCCCTATTGGTTGGGGAACTTTGGCACTGATCAAATGCATATCTATTTTGTCTCTAGAGCTCTGCATCATAGCAACAGTCTGCTCTGCTCCATTCCCCAGAACGGAAGTCCTATTGGTTGGGGAACTTTGGCACTTATCAAATGTACATCTATTTTGTCTCTAGAGCTCTGCATCATAGCAACAGTCTGCTCTGCTCCATTCCCCAGAACGGAAGTCCTATTGGTTGGGGAACTTTGGCACTGATTAAATGTATATCTATTTTGTCTCTAGAGCTCTGCATCATAGCAACAGTGTGCTCTGCTCCATTCCCCAGAACGGAAGTCCTATTGGTTGGGGAACTTTGGTTGGGGAACTTTGTCAAATGTATATCTATTTTGTCTCTAGAGCTCTGCATCATAGCAACAGTCTGCTCTGCTCCATTCCCCAGAAAGGATTCCCACTGAACGGAAGTCCTATTGGTTGGGGAACTTTGGCACTTATCAAATGTATATCTATTTTGTCTCTAGAGCTCTGCATCATAGCAACAGTCTGCTCTGCTCCATTCCCCTAGAGGAACGGAAGTCCTATTGGTTGGGGAACTTTGGCACTGATCAAATGTATATCTATTTTGTCTCTAGAGCTCTGCATCATAGCAACAGTCTGCTCTGCTCCGTTCCCCGGAACGGAAGTCCTATTGGTTAGGGAACTTTGGCACTTATCAAATGTATATCTATTTTGTCTCTAGAGCTCTGCATCATAGCAACAGTCTGCTCTGCTCCATTCCCCAGAACGGAAGTCCTATTGGTTGGGGAACTTTGGCACTTATCAAATGTATATCTATTTTGTCTCTAGAGCTCTGCATCATAGCAACAGTCTGCTCTGCTCCGTTCCCAGAAACGGAAGTCCTATTGGTTGGGGAACTTTTGCACTGATCAAATGTATATCTATTTTGTCTCTAGAGCTCTGCATCATAGCAACAGTCTGCTCTGCTCCATTTCCCGGAACGGAAGTCCTATTAGTTGGTTGGGAACTTTGGCACTGATCAAATGTATATCTATTTTGTCTCTAGAGCTCTGCATCATGGCAACAGTCTGCTCTGCTCCGTTCCCCGGAACAGAAGTCCTATTGGTTGGGGAACTTTGGCACTGATCAAATGTATATCTATTTTGTCTCTAGAGCTCTGCATCATAGCAACAGTCTGCTCTGCTCCGTTCCCCGAAACGGAAGTCCTATTGGTTGGGGAACTTTGGCACTTATCAAATGTATATCTATTTTGTCTCTAGAGCTCTGCATCATAGCAACAGTCTGCTCTGCTCCGTTCCCCGGAACGGAAGTCCTATTGGTTGGGGAACTTTGGCACTGATTAAATGTATATCTATTTTGTCTCTAGAGCTCTGCATCATAGCAACATTCTACTCTGTCCGTTTCCCGGAATGGAAGTCCTCTTGGCACTGATCAAATGTATATCTATTTTGTCTCTAGAGCTCTGCATCATAGCAACAGTCTCCCTGCTCCGTTCCCCAGAACGGAAGTCCTAGGTTGGGGAACTTTGGCACTAATCAAATGTATATCTATTTTGTCTCTAGAGCTCTGCATCATAGCAACAGTCTGCTCTGCTCCATTCCCCAGAACGGAAGTCCTATTAGTTGGGGAACTTTGGCACTTATCAAAAATACATCTGTTTTGTCTCTAGAGCTCTGCATCAAAGCAACAGTCTGCTCTGCTCCATTCCCCGGAACGGAAGTCCTATTGGTTGGGGAACTTTGGCACTGATCAAATGCATATCTATTTTGTCTCTAGAGCTCTGCATCATAGCAACAGTCTGCTCTGCTCCATTCCCGGAACGGAATTCCTATTGGTTGGGGAACTTTGGCACTGATTAAATGTATATCTATTTTGTCTCTAGAGCTCTGCATCATAGCAACAGTCTGCTCTGCTCCATATCTATTTTGTCTCTACAGCTCTGCATCATAGCAACAGTCTGCTCTGCTCCGTTCCCCGGAACGAAGTCCTATTGGTTGGGGAACTTTGGCACTGATTAAATGTATATCTATTTTGTCTCTAGAGCTCTGCATCATAGCAACAGTCTGCTCTGCTCCGTTCCCCGGAACGGAAGTCCTATTGGTTGGGGAACTTTGGCACTGATTAAATGTATATCTATTTTGTCTCTAGAGCTCTGCATCATAGCAACAGTCTGCTCTGCTCCATTCCCCGAACGAAAGTCCTATTGGTTGGGGAACTTTGCACTGATCAAATGTATATCTATTTTGTCTCTAGAGCTCTGCATCATAGCAACAGTCTGCTCTGCTCCGTTCCCCGGGACGGAAGTCCTATTGGTTGGGGAACTTTGGCACTGATCAAATGTATATCTATTTTGTCTCTAGAGCTCTGCATCATAGCAACAGTCTGCTCTGCTCCATTCCCAGAACGAAAGTCCTATTGGTTGGGGAACTTTGGCACTGATCAAATGTATATCTATTTTGTCTCTAGAGCTCTGCATCATAGCAACAGTCTGCTCTGCTCCGTTCCCCGGAACGAAAGTCCTATTGGTTGGGGAACTTTGGCACTGATCAAATGTATATCTATTTTGTCTCTATAGCTCTGCATCATAGCAACAGTCTGCTCTGCTCCGTTCCCCGGGACGGAAGTCCTATTAGTCTGGGAACTTTGGCACTGATTAAATGTATATCTATTTTGTCTCTAGAGCTCTGCATCATAGCAACAGTCTGCTCTGCTCCATTCCCAGAACGAAAGTCCTATTGGTTGGGAACTTTGGCACTGATCAAATGTACATCTATTTTGTCTCTAGAGCTCTGCATCATAGCAACAGTCTGCTCTGCTCCATTCCCCAGAACGGAAGTCCTATTGGTTGGGGAACTTTGGCACTTATCAAATGCATATCTATTTTGTCTCTAGAGCTCTGCATCATAGCAACAGTCTGCTCTGCTCCATTCCCCAGAACAAAAGTCCTATTGGTTGGGGAACTTTGGCACTGATCAAATGTATATCTATTTTGTCTCTAGAGCTCTGCATCATAGCAACAGTCTGCTCTGCTCCGTTCCCCGGAACGGAAGTCCTATTGGTTGGGGAACTTTGGCACTGATCAAATGCATATCTATTTTGTCTCTAGAGCTCTGCATCATAGCAACAGTCTGCTCTGCTCCATTCCCCAGAACGGAAGTCCTATTAGTCTGGGAACTTTGGCACTGATTAAATGTATATCTATTTTGTCTCTAGAGCTCTGCATCATAGCAACAGTCTGCTCTGCTCCATTCCCCAGAACGAAAGTCCTATTGGTTGGGGAACTTTGGCACTGATCAAATGTATATCTATTTTGTCTCTAGAGCTCTGCATCATAGCAACAGTCTGCTCTGCTCCATTCCCAGAACGGAAGTCCTATTGGTTGGGGAACTTTGGCACTGATCAAATGTATATCTATTTTGTCTCTAGAGCTCTGCATCATAGCAACAGTCTGCTCTGCTCCGTTCCCCGGAACGAAAGTCCTATTGGTTGGGGAACTTTGGCACTGATCAAATGTATATCTATTTTGTCTCTAGAGCTCTGCATCATAGCAACAGTCTGCTCTGCTCCGTTCCCCGGAACGGAAGTCCTATTAGTTGGGGAACTTTGGCACTGATCAAATGTATATCTATTTTGTCTCTAGAGCTCTGCATCATAGCAACAGTCTGCTCTGCTCCGTTCCCCGGAACGAAAGTCCTATTGGTTGGGGAACTTTGGCACTTATCAAATGTACATCTATTTTGTCTCTAGAGCTCTGCATCATAGCAACAGTCTGCTCTGCTCCGTTCCCCGGAACGGAAGTCCTATTGGTTGGGGAACTTTGGCACTGATCAAATGTATATCTATTTTGTCTCTAGAGCTCTGCATCATAGCAACAGTCTGCTCTGCTCCGTTCCCCGGGACGGAAGTCCTATTGGTTGGGGAACTTTGGCACTGAAAATGTTTATCTATTTTGTCTCTATTCAGCATCATAGCAACAGTCTGCTCTGCTCCAATCACGAAAGTCCTTGAACATGGGGAACTTTGGCACTGATCAAATGTATATCTATTTTGTCTCTATAGCTCTGCATCATAGCAACAGTCTGCTCTGCTATTCCCGAACGAAAGTCCTATATTGGGGAACTTTGGCACTGATCAAATGTATATCTATTTTGTCTCTAT
The DNA here is from genome assembly GCF_040412425.1 of Macrobrachium rosenbergii. Classification (NCBI taxonomy): domain Eukaryota; kingdom Metazoa; phylum Arthropoda; class Malacostraca; order Decapoda; family Palaemonidae; genus Macrobrachium; species Macrobrachium rosenbergii. The sequence goes on along the minus strand of NC_089742.1, from coordinate 93,880,546 downwards.
AGCTCTTCATAGCAACAGTCTTCTGCCTGTTCCCCGAAACGAAAGTCCTATTGGTTAATCAACTTTAGCACTGATCAAAAACATATCTATTTTGTCTCTAAAGCTCAATCATAGCAGTCTTGTAGCGTTCCCGAGAAATCCTGTTGGTTGGGGAACTTTGGCACTGATCAAATGTATATCTATTTTGTCTCTAGAGCTCTGCATCATAGCAACAGTCTGCTCTTGCTCCGTTCCCAGAACGAAAAAATCCTGTCTTTCTTGATCAAATGTTACTATTTTGTCAGAGCCTGCATTTAGCAAAACACTCTGCTCCGAACGAAAGTTACTTTGGCACTGATCAAATGTATATCTATTTTGTCTCTATCAGCTCTGCATCATAGCAACAGTCTGCTTCATATTTCCCGGAACGAAAGCCCTAAAACAACTTTGGCACTGATCAAATGTATTTCTATTTTGTCTCTAGATCTCAACAAAGAAGGAACAGTCTGGTACTGCTCATCCCCGAAGAAGTCCTAAGACCTGAGGAACTTTGACCTGATTGAATGATTCTATTTTGTCTCTAGGCTCTGCATCATAGCAAAGTCTCCTCTACTGTTCCCGGAACTCCAACGGCGGGAACTTTGGCACTGATCAAATGTATATCTATTTTGGTCTATAGCTCTGCATCATAACGACTGCATTGCATTTGAACGAAAGTCCTATTGGTTGGGGAACCATCACTGATCAAATCTTTTTGTCTCAAAACAAAGTCATCATAAAATCGCTCTGCTCCGTTCCCCGGAACGAAAGTCCAATGCATACCTAAATGGTCATACATTAACAAACAACTCAGCTTCTTTCTAATTCATCAAAACATCCAAATCACCTCCTCTGCTGGGAACAGAGATGGATATATATATATATATATCAGCCCTATATATATATATATATAAGCCTATATAAATTATATATATATTTATGCATTTTCATTCAAGAAATTAAGTGGTAATCCAATAGTGCATAAAAAACTTTTACACTGAGAAAAAAAGGCTGGAGTCTTGTAGCCTCTGAGATATCTGTTCCCGAAGGTGCCTGAGAGACAGAGCGTCAGAAGCAGCACTACAGGTTAGTTACAAAATACCTCTTTCTTTCAAATGTTATACTAAATCAACCATTTACTAAAATCATTTGTTTGACCGGATCAGGCA
>NC_089742.1:93871859-93876859 GCF_040412425.1 Macrobrachium rosenbergii | reverse complement strand
TTTTATATATATATATATATATATATATATATCTTTTTTTTTTTACGTTAAACCATGGGTATGAGGATGGTTCTAATTATGCCTCAGGTAATGACAACTGACTAAGGGGGGCTACACTTCAGTGATCAGAAAGGGTTGGTTAGTGAATATAACTCAAAATATCAACATAGAAAGGGTTTAAGGTAAACTTAGATTGTCCTCTTAAAACATATAATTCACTAAAGTATCAGAAGAGGAAATATTTACAGGAGCTATCAATAGAGCTCTGTGGTACTATCCAAAATTACTGTACTAAAATCACAGTCGTTAAGCAAGAGTGCCACACAATTGCAAGTGCTATGCTTTCTTAGGCTAACACACCTCACAAATATGGGATAGAATCCTTAGATAGTACAAGATGGAGTACAGAAAGCAAGATAAGGTTCACACTGGGGATCCGGATATCTTGACCGGATTGGCACCTGCAGTTTGCAGGAAGATGGCACCATTGACCTACAGGTAATTTCACACAACAGGTACTCACAACACGGATCTGCAAAGCAGGGGATGTTGCAATATATGAAGGAATTTTGAGAGACAGTTTACTTGGAATATGTAAACAAATAACAGAACACTGATCTTTGACACTGGCAATAACTCACTGCATCTTAACACTTATAGTCAAGGCAAATGTAAGACTAACACTGGTATTTTAACACTGATTAATCAAACACCACAGTGAAAATCACAAGAATCTCTGAAGGAGAAATCGAAGGGGTATGGTAAAAGGTAAAATGGTGAGGCTGGACAAACAACTTCCAATCACATTACCTTAGTCCATGGACAAGACTTGAGTAGATCAGAGCCAGTTTCCTGTAGCAGGAGCATCCATGGAAGCTGTGCCGCATACAGTCCCCCACCATAGAGGAATCAGATGAAGCGGAAGGGTGCTACTAGACTACAGAGTCATCAGCACACAAAGGGCAAGGCGGTTAGTTAGGACCACCTTCAGAGGAACAGCATCAGAGAGACATCTACTGGGGACTCTGTCGGAGTCCCTTATCCAAACAGGCTTCTCGACAGGAAGATGTTGTAAGATACACTAGCAAAGGATGTCCCGTTGGAGCCCATATTTGTACTGCAATCAGCGCCTTCAGTGGTCGTTTTTTTATAGTCCCATCTTAATGGGGTCACCTATTGTCCTCTCCTCAGGGCACCTGCATAATCCCGGCAGGTACCTGGAAAGGTCGTTGAAAGCCAGCCAGTGAAAGGTTAAAGGGAAAGGGGTCACAATAGCGAGATAATTAGATTTGAGAGGCAGGGCTGGGTGGGAGGAGATGCAGGTGTGGGACAGGTCAAGGTCATTACCCCCAATAGCATGGCAGGTAGCTGATCGGAGGGGGAATTTCCTCAGTTGGTTCTCGTGGCAAATTGACTAGGGACTGTTTAACAATATCTGAGCAGTGTGGAGTTTCAAAGGTTCTCTTTAATGTGCAAAAAGGGCTACTAACTTGCCCCTCAAGAGAGGATTACTAGCTTGGGCCGGGTGCTGTTAATTACTTTGGGTATGGTCATAAATTTACCTACTCATTTGACACTTGGGCCGTCATTCGTGGAAAGAGCTTGGCATGGGAAAACGTCAAATGAACTTCACAAAAGTATCTAGTATTTCCTTTACTTTACATTATGCTATGTTGAACTATCAAGATGGGAAAAGCAAAAAGCAAACAGTGAAAAGGACGTTTGTAACAATATATATATATATATATATATATATATATATATATATATATATATATATATATATATATATATATAAATACACACACACATATATATATATATATACACACACACATATATATATATATATATATATATATATATATATATATATATATATATATATATATATACATACACACACACACACACACACCCCCACACACACACACACACACACACACACACACACATATATATATATATATATATATATATATATATATATTGTTACATATGGGGCCTTGGCTGATGAGTTATTTACTAGTTTAACGTAATTTATAAGGCCCTGCATGCCAAGGACACACGTAACCTGTCAATTGAAGCTACAAATTAACCTCAAAGACAGCAAGACAGCTGTTAAAATGAAATAAGGTCGCCAGTCGAGGAGAACCCTCGACACAAAGGATATACAGTAACTAAGGACTTTACATTAACAGTTGCCCGACTTCGGATGCAGTCAGTTTCCTATTCGTTACTATGGTTTTAAGAAAAACAACGGGCTCTTCCGCACAATGGATTCGAGACACAAGGCTGCATAAAGAATGTAAAATGACTTGCTTAACCTTCCCTAATTCCTAGTTAATTCACTGGAATAGTTGAATGTCGCTAAAACAATATAACTTATGCTTAATCTAGACTTCGTAAAAGCACACTGTTGCTTTGTTATCTATATGGTGGCAGAAGAATGGAACAAAGAAAACTGTAAATACAGGAAAAGAGGCTAGTAAATTAACGAAGTTTTGAACAAAACTCAGACTTACCTTGGACGACTAGTTGTTGCGCATACAATGGACGATCGGGATTTCTGGGATTAGTTCGCCAATTCACTTAGTAACATAAGACTTAAAAGACAAAGGGGTGAAGGAGCCGTCATGGCGGACATGCAATCGTCATGGAGGCCTGTTTCTCTCTCCCAACCTCGCTAGGTTAGACACAGAGGATCAGCGTTCATGCCCTCAGGGTCTGAAATTTTGTCAAAACATCTGCTGACAGAGTACAGGAAAGAAGTAGCTTAGGGCCACCTATCATAAGGTTAATTGTGGAAACTTTTCCGATGGGGTTAAGTCCCTAATGCTACCGATCCTTGCTATGAACGGATGTGAAATTTTGAATTGCTTACACGACCCCGGCCGATACAACCGTCTTTTCCTGCCTTGGTCAGTCTGATATTACTACAAATAAATACATCGAGGACAAACAGCAGAAATATTAAAATATATATATATATATATATATATATATAAATATATATATATATATATATATATATATATATATTTTAGCCCTTATGGCAAAACTACAGGCAGTAGGAGAGGAGGGGATACCATGGACCTAGGAGTTAGCCCTAGTTTGGACAAAACTGTCTCACAGGCAGTTTTCAGGATGGTTTTATGTGTCCCATGGAGAGAGGAGTAACAGGATAGTTTGGACCTGTTCCTGTCTTAATCTTAAAATTTGTTTTCACCAACTGAGTTCACTAGCTTTTTGGGTTTTATGTGTCCATTTCCTAGAGGCACAGGCGTCCGTTAGCCTGAAGTGGGGTAGCAGAGCTGGGACCTCCTGTCTTAATCCCCCTAAAAGCCAGTCTAACAGCAACTGAGTTTTGCCCTTTTCAAATGAGCATCAAGCCTCTATTTCTCTTTTATTGCTTCAAAGGCACAGGCCAAAAATCTCTCAAAATAAAAAAACTGAAGTGATCCTCACTTTGCTCAGCAAAACCAACTTTGCCACCACCCCCCACCTGCCCCTCCAAAAAAAAGTCTGAAATGACGCCCCTGGAAGCAATGAAGGTGATGTGCCCCGTAAGGGAAAATTGGTTGGCTTGGCCTGCATCTTTTGCTTTGAGTCGTTATTCTCTCTCTCGCACATTTTATTGTCTCAGTAACACCTTTGTCTTTTCAATTTCAACAATGACTCTTTTACCCTCATGTGTAAATTCCTTGACAGTGTATAACGTAATGCTCACCCCCTGCTTGTCAGTGAGTAGAATAAAGGATCTCCCTCCAATTCTTGCATTTACTCAATCATAGAGAAAGTAGCATCTCAGTATTAGTCTTACTTGGAATCGTCTCATTCCAGGGGTGTTACTGATACCATTACCAGCCTAGCCGTGCTTCTGTGTTACTGATTGCCTGAAGATTTCCGCCATACCAGGGCTGATAGAATTATTGCCTAATTGCCTTAGAAGTCCACTGGCAAGTGGACAGTATTTGTAAATGTGACGAGTTATCCATTTCACTCAGTCATTGTTGTTGAAACCTCCAAATTAATTAATTTAGTGAAAGTGCCCCAATTTTCTTTGGTAATTTCTTCCTTGCTGTGGTTATAAATAATAAATTAATGTTAAGAAATTCACCTTCACTTGGCGACCTACCATTTATTCCTTGATTTTGCATTTCATTAGTTTCATTGGTTTTGTAAGGCCAAGATTATTCTTTCAAAATAAAATACAGTCTCGTCTTCATAAAACCGTATATATATATATATATATATATATATATATATATATATATATATATATATATATATATATATATATATATATATATATAAGAAATTTCACCTATTCAGTCTTCTGGTAGTCCACAAACATTAGCTCTAGGTTCATTTCTATTCTAACCATACTCGAACCTTTAAACAATCTAATTTGTTCTTCTTTTTTTAAGGGCTCTGCACATTGGCAGTCCTCAGTGTATTGATGCCTGGATAAACACTGTCTATGATATTGCCTTCAAACTTCGATATCCTCGGGCTTTCGTAGATGTAGCATGAAAAAGAGCCAGGAAAGCGTTTTATTTAGACGACTACAAATCAGAATTCAGTAGGAACACCTTTCCAAAGTTACCATATGATGAAAGGTTCCAGAGATTCCTCGGGTTTGAAGGTTCTTCACCTGAGTATTGTTATCAATCATTTTAATGTTAAGGGTTTGGTAATACAAACTTCTCCAAATGATGTTTCTGACAGTATCTATGAAATCCCTTGCAAAAATTTTGATAAAAAATATGACGGACAGACTGGAAACTCACTGGCACTAGAAAAAAAAGTCATCATTTTGTAATCAAAACGCGTCATCATCATTCCGTAAGAAGTGGCCAAATATCGAAGGCATTATTTGCACACTGGAGTCATTCGCATCCTCCTGTCAACTGCAGCGAAGCTTTCAAGGTCCGCAGTTCAGCGCAACGTCGCTGTCGAAAGCAATGTCAGTGGAGTTCGATTTGCCAAACTAAGGC
>NC_089742.1:93849359-93866859 GCF_040412425.1 Macrobrachium rosenbergii | reverse complement strand
CTTTTATCTGGATTCGAAATATAGTTTCTTCTTTTGACTCTTTTGCCCGATCATCTGAAGAGAAATTTTCAAATTGTTTCGTCATTTTTCGTAATATGAATTTTTTCACTCACCATTCTTTTTATATTGTTAACCGTATGATTAATAACCAAAATCGAATAAGAAAATTACATTTCCTTGTAAATATCAAAAGAACAAATTACTGTTAGGTGAACGAATATATATATATATATATATATATATATATATATATATATATATATATATATATATATATATATATATATATATATATATATATATATATATATATATATATATATATATATTGTGACAAGTGTCCAGTGTCTGTTCTTCAAATCAAACCTGACATCTAAGTGCTTGTCCCGGAGTCTAGTGCACCATTTATATATGGTGACCCCGGAGTGTCCAGTGTCTGTTCTTTAAATCAAACCTGGTATCTAAGTGCTTGATATTTGATTACCAAACTTACCATTTATTCAACAATTATAGTTACCTCACAAAAGCCAGACACCTGAACCCTCATCACACATACAAGACGACTGATTTCTCTAAAGGCAACAGTGATCCCTTATAAAACTTATCAATCATGAAAGAAAGCAGATTAAGTTCGTTAAACAGGTGAGGTAAAATCTAAGGGCATCACTCCATTAACATTATAAAAGTTCAAGTATTTCTTTTATTTCATTTCCCTGGTTCGAGCTCACTTCAATTACTTGAAGGAAAACATCTCACTTACCACTCTATCTTTAATTCAAATCAAAATTACTGGTGGGTCAATGAATGAAACTCTGATATAATATTTTAAATACAAAAATTTATTTCTAAATTCAAAGATTATACATGACATTAACAGTCTCAGGGAAATTATTATTACTTGAAAACAAAAAAAATTGGATTAAATCTGAATTAATCATCAGTCAAAATTAAATCAGAAATTAATTTATTAATTAATCAAAAATTATTCAAGAAAAATTTAAATTGTTAAATAACAAAACTTGATTGAAAAGAAATATACTGTAAGTAAATTAATTCCCACGTGTTAAACAAAATAAGGCAAATAAATCAATCATATAAAAATGTGGATACAAAAGACACAGAAATATACTCTAAAAAAGATTAAATATAAAAAATGTAAAGCAAAAATTAAGGCAATAGCAAACACATCACATATATGTATAAAAGAAAAAATTCTTCAAAAGATAAAGCATAAAACATATAACACGAAAAAATATTAAAAAAGTGAAAAGGTATCTTTACATATAACCACTCTAAATATTTTTCTTAAAAACCAATACAATACCTTGGTACCAAATTGCTTCGTGTTTTTAACCAGGCGCCGTTACACACACACTTAATAAGATACACTGTTCAGATAACTCAGACACATTTACTAAGGGATTAAACAGTTAAAGATATGAGTGACCATCGTCCACCAAAATATCAATTACATTGAAACGGGATGTTCGTAATTGCGAGAGAGAGAGAGAGAGAGAGAGAGAGAGAGAGAGAGAGAGAGAGAGAGAGAGGGGGGAGAACGCATCTCCTTTCAGCAACGCTTTTGGTCTCTGAGTGTGGGCCCCTTGTCAGGGCATCTTAGACGCAGCAGGGCACAGCCTATGGGTGCGGGGACAGATCCCAGACGATGTTTTTATTTTAAAAATTCTTTAAAATGATAATTAGAGAGGAAGTGGAATTACAGTTAATAATAACACTTATTATTACACAGTTTCAGAACAAGAGAATCTCTAGTTATTATAATAAAAATGGAAAACATCGGTTCATATGAAATTCGTGGATGACGTTCGGCAACTTTTGTAATGGAATTTTACACCCCACAGTGTTTTTTTTCGTTTCTACTGTTTGCATAACGCCTTTCATACGCAAATGGAGTCATCCGAGAAGGTGATAAGAATGCATTACTTAAGCAGTTTTGAAATTGACTAAACAAATTGCGTCCCTATACAACGAACAAAGGCCCTCAGTCTCTCTCAGCTCGACGCATACGTCGTCCTCTCAAACTACACAGAGTGGAATCATTTTACCTACGCTAACTCTTTTACGGTATACGCATATCTGAATACAAAACCATACAGTTATACAACAATTCACACATACACACGGGGAGATTACTGCATTATGAAAACCACAGCATAAGATTTATATATATATATATATATATATATATATATATATATATATATATATATATATATATATATATATATATATATATAATATTATATGTATTCTCACTCAAAAATGTTTTGCAACATGTTCCAGAAGTTTTCGTTCTATACAGTATTTTGTTCTTTTGATATTTACAAACAAATGTAATTTTCTTATTCGATTTTGGTTATTAATCATACGGTTAACAATATAAAAAAGAATGGTGAGTTCCCATTCATATTACGAAAAATGACGAAACATTTTGAAAAATTTACTTCAGATGATTGGGCAAAAGAGTCAAAGAAGAAACTTACTGTATATTTCGAATCCAGATAAAAGCTTATTGACTAATAAAATAATATTGAATAACCATCAGTGAAATTATATATAAATAAAGAAAGAAAGAAATTCAACCATTATCGTTGTCACAAACAAAAAGAAAAAAAATCTTGTTGAACGTCGTATGTTATCGTGTGACTCCACATTTGGGCAGGAAAAAAGTTTAAAAGCTGTCCGTCACTAGCACCGATAAGATATTTAAAAACTATGGCCACCAAAATCATTAGCTTGCATAAGGCTAATGTTTCTCTATTAAATTGTGTCTGCAACTTCAGCGTAAATAAACAACCATGTTATAGTGGATACAACAACAGAGAGAAAAATGAGGAAAATAATAAATTCATTACTGTAAAAATTTGAGGACAACCCCATTATTGCACTAGTGTTGATCATCATCGGATGATCACTGAAGTTGAATCTATTCCCCTGACAACCGATGTTGCTATAAAAGAGAACATTTCACTCTTTTAAAGTTGCTTTTCCACTCAAACCATCTGTTGACAGGCTATCATTGACCAAGATATTATTTCATCATACTCCTGCCATTTACACTTCAATCAGCCTTAAAGATTTGGCTTTTTGCGTTATAATATAATCCAGCCTTTTTATGATTTCTGTGTCCATCTTTTTATATGAGGGAGACATTCTCCTTTTGTTTAATCATGGTAGTCTTCTTCACTTGAACTTCTAGCTAATTTTGCTTCTTTTAGAAACTTAGATAATAAGAAATACAACAATAGGCATTATATATTCAGTTAACTTTTAAGAGGCATCAAAATGATAGGCCTAAGTAGCAATGAAAGAAACAGAAATTACACATGATAAAGCATTATATTTTGTATATATATAATATATATATATACCAGTATAATATATATATATATATATATATATATATATATATATATATATTTATATATATAATATTATGTGTGTGTGTGTGTTGTGTGTGTGTGTGTGTAATGTTGATTTGAATTGTGTGTATGGTATGTATGTATGTGTGTGTCCTTCAATTATATTCTATGTATTACAAAATAGACGTGAAATCTGTTAGTCTAGTTCAGTATATTTTATATTAAGTTTCACTAGTTCATGCCTATACATAGGATTAGTTATTCAAAAAATTTAATTAATAATAATGTGAAGGAAATCTTTACAAAAGTTGTATTTGTTGATGTTAATAAGACTAATAGTTCAACTTGTAACAGTCGTAGGCCTATGTCTAACAAAGTTCACACATATGAAGGAGATAAAACAACGATAGTGATGGCAGTTGGAGATGAAAATGAAAACATAAGAACAGCGATGAAATATCTTTGTATTATAGTAACATCCTTTAATTAAGTAAAATATGACAACAGTAAGCAGTATCAGAAAAAGCCCTGTTTAAATCAAACTGCAGGTAATTTCTCGGACCCACCACTTAGTATTCAGTTGTTTCACGAGCAGCTTACAACTGAGTTGTTGAAGATCCCTCAGATGTCGCTATTATAAGCTGTTGTCCGAAAAGTTTTGATCCAGCTTGTTGCAAAACTTTTTTTGAGTGATTGTACATATATTTATATATATATATATATATATATATATATATATTATATATATATATACCATATATATATATTTTGCATTTTTATATAATATATATATATATATATATATATATTATATATATATATATATATATATATAATATATAACACTAATTTTTCAAGAAAAGTGAGGATAAAGTTTCTTTAATCTTTGGATATATATTACTAATTAATGCAACATCTGGCAACTTTTAGAAGGGAGGAGCTTCAGTCTTAATGTGTTTGCCAACATGCTTGACCTCCTATAAAATCAATCATATTCTAAGTTCTGAAATCACTGATACTTAAATGCAGTAGTAAGCTTTAAAGTATTCGTTCAAGTTGTAATTTGCAACTACAGTTCTGAGCAAAATAAACATTTTTCGACAAAGCCTGGGCAAGTATATAACCTTACACAAATGAATTTATGACACCACAATGAACGGAAAAAGATTAATCGGAAACGATCTTCCATAATGAAATCAAGAGTTAAATTTGAGCAATGTCCAAGAAAAACATCAGGGGGAACAATAAAGGAACGAATGCAATGTTATGATGAGAGAGAGAGAGAAAGTTGCTGTTGCGTAAGCCTAGGCCTATATGTAGAGCTACTCATTTCATTATTTTTTTCATTTTAGAGATTGAGCGATACTATATGACCTATGTTTTAGCAATGGAGAGAGAGAGAGAGAGAGAGAGAGAGAGAGAGAGAGAGAGAGAGAGAAAAATCTTGCCAGAAGACTTGCTGTTTGTGTCAGCTTCATGGCCTATGTAGTAGAGCTACTCATTTCATTATGTTTTTTATTTAGAGATTGAAAATACATACTATAGTTTTTTAGCAATGGAAAGAATTGAGACAGAGAGAGAGAGAGAGAGAGAGACTCATAAATTTAGAGAGTTGCTGTTGTATTGTTTCTAGGCCTATATGAAAAGAGCTACTCATTTTATTATTTGATTCTTTTAGAAGAGTAGCATACTATATTAAACATATTGTTTTAGCAATGGAGATGAGAGAGAGAGAGAGAGAGAGAGAGAAACCTCTAGAGAAGAGAGAGAGAGAAACTATGGCAACGCAAGAAACATCCAGTTACTTGTGTTTTCCCGATACTCCGCACATCATAGAGAACACTCCTGCGGATTTAAATAGATTTGGTCAACCTACCCTAGCTGTCACATCATTTACTGCCATTGATTCCAGCTGACCTTCAACACCGTGAAATATAAAAATGAATGTGTAAAAATTAAATAAATTATATTTACCTCGTTGATGATGCAATAATAAACCTGTTCATAACAGAAAACGAGTAAATTGTTGCCGTTCTGATAAACAGTACTACAATCAGATATCCATACACTATCTTTTAGATCTCATGAACGAAACAAGTCATCTGAGAAATTTGATTACTTCGGACATCCATGGTAGTTTCAAGTATCTGAACGTTTATGTTTTGCAGATTTAATATATATGATATAATTTGCATTGTATTTTCATATTCTAGAGTAAATTTACTGAGATTATGTGTTTTCTGTAAGAAAAAATTAAAATTCAATGAACAAATCTAATGAAAACTGTATCCTCACTTTTCTTGCCAGTGTACATATATATATATATTTTTTTATCACATCACCGTGATTCCTATTCAATCAGTAAGCACAAACGTCCTTTAATATCCAAGGTGATTCGCTCTACCTCCCCGGAAATAATATATTTTCATATATGTTACCAAAGGGGAATGTTTTAATTGATGATAAGTTCAACTCAGATCTTGTGGGCTTTTAACCAACGAAGACAAGAACTCAGGACTACAGTGGACGCATTTTAACCCACTCAAGGAGCAAGTGAGGTATAAGTGGATATCATCTTCCCATATACAAATCAACCACAACCTGGTGGAACTCAGGTGTTTGTATTTGGAGACAATATTCACACAAAGATATATATATATATATATATATATATATATATATATATATATATATATATATATATATATATATATATATATAATATATATGACTATTTATCACATCACAGGAGATTCATATACAATCACGTGCCCAAACTCCTTTAATATCGAAGGTTCATGCTCTCCTCGATAATAATATATTTTTCTGGTATATTTGCCAGGCCAAGAGATCAATAGTTGATAATAAGTCCACTCGTCCCGTGATTAGTCGAACCAGCGACCCCAACGGGAGGATCTTATTATCAACTAAAAGCTGTGTGAACTATATTACATGAAAATGAAGATATATTATGCCTGCAATTGAAGAGACTGAATATTTTTTTAACTTCGATATAAGATATATATAGCCATATAGTATGTAATATATAATATATATATATTCCCATTACAATCACTCAAAAGAGTTTTGCAACATACTTCAAAACTTTTCTGACAAAGAGCTGATAATAATGACATCTGGCAATCTGGCAACTCCCAGTAAAGATTGAAATAGTGACATCTGGCGCTATCTGGAAGATCCGCCATAAGCGCTTGAAACAACTCGGACGCTACTGGTGCGCTAGAGAAGATTAACTCCCATTTCCCTTAAACCGGGATTTTTTTTTTTTAGCTATTGCGGTAATAGAGTTGTTGATGAAAGGATGTTACTAAATATCTATGTACCTGGTCATCACTGTTCTTATGCTTTAATGTTTCATCTCCAAAAGAAATCGCTATCTTTGTTTGATCCCTTCATATGTGATCTTTGTGAGATAGGCCTTCAACTATTATAAGTTGAACAATATTAGTCTTAACAACATCAACAATTACGACTTCATAAAGATCTGCAGGAATATTATTATTATTATTACAATATGAATAAAATTTTACAAGAATGGTATTTTAATGACTAATCCATTGACTTAACTTACTGTAAATTAGTGAAAACCTAATATTTTTAATTTAGGTTACATAAACACTAGATACAAAATAAATATGTATTTTCTGTGTCATACAACAAAATAAATAGGTATTTCAGTGTTATACAACAAAATAAATATGTATTTTCAGTGTTATAAAATAACGAGAAATATTTGCAAGATATAATAACGGGAAATGAAAATGAATAAATAAATTGATATATATATATATATATATATAGGCATATATATATATATATAATATATATATGTATGTATTAGTATTACATAATAAAGAGAATTACCTGCACTAGGAGTAATCTGTACCCATCTTTCAAAAATTAAACACACAACTCAAACAAACTATCTCTCTTCTCTTCTCTCTCTCTCTCTCTCTCATTGAATCTCTCTCTCTCTCTTCTCTCAATATTTTGTGTGGGACCCTCTCCTGTCAATGACTTCACCCAGTCTCCTCGGCATAGAATCCACAGAGTTTTTCACAAATGTTGACTTCGTGACGCTTAAAACTTAAGTGACTCCCATACTGACTTGGCATGACTAATTAGGACTCCTTTGGTCACTTATTTCGCTACTATCCTTGTTTTACTTATAATATAAGCCCAAAGATTTTCTATTGGGTTTAAGTCCATTGAAAGAACAATGGATACTCAATCCGGATGATATCTTGATGGGCTGTAAACCATTCTTTTACTGCTTTTGCATTATGGACAGGAGAATTATCCATCACTACATATACTGGTTCCTGATCTGGGATGAGTGACCTCAAAAGATTGAGTAAGGACTTCTTCTAATATTTCAGTATACTGATGGCTGTTCAACCTGTCGTTGACCTCGATCAGTTCTCCCGGACCGCTTTCAGTCATCCATCCCCAAATCATTGACAGGCGTAATTCTTCCACTCCGCCGAATGGGTTGGATATTTTCAGCCTCATGTAATTGAAATAAAATGATACGCTTACTGAATAAAAGTCATGAAACACTTAATCGCACCAAACTGCGATAGACGACAGAATGGATAAAAAGACACATGTATTAGATTAAATACATACCATGTATTCAATTTCAACTTTAATGACACTTATGGATACATGCTTAATCGCTTATATAAAATCTACTGAATTATACTAACAAATTTCACATCTATGTTTGTATTACATAGTATTATAATCTAAATGCTTGTTTTATACTTATATATATATATATATATATATATATATATATATATATATAAATATATATATATATATATATAGACTATATATATATATCAATATATATATATATATGGCACCTATCATGCAGACTATCTGATTTCTTTCAATGCTACTTAGGCCTATCATTTTAATAGCTTTCATATTAGGACGATTTTTGTATTACTTATTATCTGAGTGTTCAACAGAATTAAAACTAGCAAGAAACTTAAAATTACTTAGTTCACTTCAATAAAGCATCACCTTGTGTTAACTGGACGCCAGCAGTGAAGAAGACTACTATGCTCATCCGTGGAGAATGTCTTCTCATCAAAAGATGACTTTCTTCCAGAAATCGTCCACAGCCACTGAGTAATATTGTAAAGCAAACCCTAACCTCTCTTCTTTATGTTTTTTCAGTCATGAGGGTTTCTTAGCCATTTATTTCTGAAATATCTGGATATCCTCATGCAACCATTTAATCGAATGGTTTTTGGGCGTCAACTTGAAGGCCATGTTCTCTTTGATAGCTGCTACGGCGGTTTGTCAACATCTCACAGTTTGTCTCAAAGCTGCTTCAATGATTCGATGATCTTCCTCAGCAGTGGTGCAACTATGGGGTCGTCCACTTCTTTTAAAGTATTTATATATCCTCTTTCTCTTTGTCGTCGTATCCATCTATGCACGGTTGTTCTGTGTATGCCAAAGGTTTGCCGAGCAATATCTCCGGTGGAAACGTGAGCCCCATGCAGGCTAATGATCGATGACCTGAAAGATAGTGTGGTGTGATTGCGCCTGTTATCCATCTTATCGGTTTCAGGTGACAAATGACGATAAGTTTAATTTCCCTGCGTAAGAGAACGTCACACGAACACTTACGATTTTGTGAGTTTTTCTTTTTTGTTATTGCCAACGATTATGATAGAATTATATAATTCCTTAACTTATATAATATTGGTGATGATTATTCAATATTATTTTATTAGTTAATAAGTTTTTACTTGAATTCGAAATGTAGTTTCTTATTTGACTCTGTTACCGAATCATCTGGCAATCGAAATTTTTCAAAATGTTTCGTTATTTTTAGTAATATGAATTTTTCGCTGGAAATCTTTTTATATTGTTAACTGTACAATTAATAAACAAAAGCAAATAAGAATAGACCTTTCACAGCATATATCAAAAAGAATAAATTATTATTAGGTGAACAAAACTTGGAACATGAAGAATATATTTGAGTGAGTGTACATATATATATATATATATATATATATATATATATATATATATATATATATATATATATATATATATATATATATATATATATATATATATATATATATATATATATATATATATTATATAATACAGCATATCTCTATATATATATATATATATGGTTGATATATATATATATATATATATATATATATATATATATATATATATATATATATATATATATATATATATATATATATATATATTCTTATGCTGTGGTTTTCATAATGCAGTAATCTCCTGTGTGTATGTGTGAGTTGTTGTATAACTATGGTTTTGTGTTCAGATGCGCGTATGCTGTAAAAGGAGCGTTAGCGTAAAGTTAAAGTGATTAAACATGATTAAACGCTGTATGGTTTGAGAGGACGACGTATGCGTTCGAGCTGAGAGAGATAAGAGGCTGATTGTTCGTTGTATAGGGACGCAATTTGTTTAGTCAATTTCAAAACTGCTGAAGTAATGCATTCCATTGGGACTCGATCAAAACACTGTGGTTAGACCTACCACGTAGATAGACGCCCATACAGAGGAGTCGACACTCAGAGACCAAAAGCGTTGTGGAAAGGAGCTGCGTTTTCCTCCTCCGCGTCTCTCTCTCTCTCTCTCTCTCTCTCTCGCTCGCTCGCTCGCTCTCAGGATTACGAATGTCCTGTTTTAATGTAATTGATATTTTGATAGACGATGGTCACTCATATTCTTTAACTGTTTAATTCCTTAGTAAATGTGTCTGAGTTATCTGAACAGTGTATTTTATTAAGTGTGTGTGTAACGGCGCCTGGTTAAAGACACGAAGCATTTTGGTACCAAGGTATTGTAACATAGTTATTGGGTTTCAGTGCACTGAAAATAATATCTGCAGTTGTGGTTATATGTAAAGATACCTTTTCACTTTTTTAATATTTTTTCGTGTTATATGTTTTATGCTTTATCTTTTGAAGAATTTTTCTTTTATGCATATATGTGATGTGTTTGCTATTGCCTTAATTTTTGCTTTACATTTTTTGATATTTAATCTTTTGCAGAGTATATTTCTGTCTTTTATATCCACATTTTTATATGATTGATTTATTTGCCTTATTTTGTTTAATACGTTGGGAATTAATTTACTTACAGTATATTTCCTTTCAATCAAGTTTTGTTATTTAACAATTTAAATCTTTCTTGAATAATTTTTGATGAATTAATAAATTAATTTCTGATTTAATTTTGACTGATGATTAATTCAGATTTAATCAATTTTGTTTTGTTTTTCCAAATAATAATAATTTCCCTGAGACTGTTAAATGTCATGTATAATCTTTGAATTTAGAAATAAATTTTTGTATTTAAAATATTATATCAGAGTTTCATTCATTGACCCACCAGTAATTTTGATTTGAATTAGGGATAGAGTGGTAAGTGAGATGTTTTCCTTCAAGTAATTGAAGTGAGCTCGAACCAGGGAAATGAAATAAATAGAAATATTTGAACTTTTATAATGTTAATGGAGTGATGCCCTTAGATTTTACCTCACACCTGTTTAACGAACTTAATCTGCTTTCTTTCATGATTGATAAGTTTTATAAGGGATCACTGTTGCCTTTAGAAAATCAGTCGTCTTTTATGTGTGATGAGGGTTCAGGTGTCTGGCTTTTGTGAGGTAACTATAATTGTTGAATAAATGGTAAGTTTGGTAATCAAATATCAAGCACTTAGATACCAGGTTTGATTTAAAGAACAGACACTGGACACTCCGGGGTCACCATATAAAAATGGTGCACTAGACTGGACCATTTCCCCCATATATAAATGGTGCCTTAGACTCCGGGACAAGCACCTAGATATCAGGTTTGATTTGAAGAACAGACACTGGACACTTCCCCCCATATATAAGTGGTGCCCAAGACCCTGGGAAAACAGATCACAAATATCACTCTGGTGTATACTGGTGGTGTTAGGGACATATTTTATTAGGAGAGTGACCATATAGTTCTTTTATTTTGTGAGAAGAGTGACCATATAATAATTGTTCTTTGCATTTTGGAAGAGTGACCATATAATTGTTTTTTGCAATTTATTGTATTGAATTGTTGTCATATTGAATTGTTAATTCAGTAACTGAAAAAATGGCTCTATTCGACGTTCAGGAGTTTTTAGCAAACCCCTCCATCCAAGAGTTATCTGAAATCACTCTGACTAAAGCACAGTGGAGTGAGATAGCAGTAGCATATGGTGGTCAGGTGTCTGCCAACATGGTAAAGGCACAAATAAAATTCATTGCAATCCAAGCATTGATGGACTCTGGTAAAATAGATGAAGAGCTCGGAGATGCTCAAGAATTGTTGAACGCAGCTGAGGCAGAACTTATAGATAAACATGGGCAAAAGAAAGAGAAAAGTGATGCAGAAGCAGAGCTTAGACGTCTAGAAGCAGAAACAAATTTGATTAAGCTGAAGATGCAGGCTGAAAGAGAGAAAACGCAGGCTGAAAGAGAAAAAATGCAGACAGAAAGAGAAAGAGAAGACAGAGAAAAACGAGAAAGAAAAGAAAGAGAAGAAGAGAAAGCTGCTGAAGAATTAAGAAAATAGCTAGACACAAGAGAGAGATGGAAAGGTTGAAAGCTACAGCTGAATTGCCTGTAACACCATCTAACCCTACTCAAGGTGATTCAGACCCTGTATTTGATGTAGTAAGAGTGCAGAAGTTAATTCCAAAGTTTACAGAAGAAGCTCCAGATGAGTTTTTGATCACTTTGAAAAAGTGGCTGCAGGAATGGGATGGCCAGAGGATAAATGGTCAGTCTTGTTGCAGAGTGTTCTCATTGGTAAAGGAAGAAGTGCCTATTTAGCCTTATCAGCTGATCAGTGTAAAGAGTACAAGGTACTTAAACACAATGTTGCTACAAGTTTACCAGATGACCACTGAATATTATAATGAAAGATTCAGATCTTTGAGAAAGGATGACCAGATAACTTTCTTGGATTATGCGTACAAAGTAAGAAGATGTTTTAAACGATGGTTGGAGGCTGCTAAAGTTAAAACATTTGAAGATCTTGAAGAATTATTTGTTCTTGAACAATATCTTAGGAATTCCTGAACACATAAGAGCCTATCTGAGAGAGAGAGAGAGTGAATAAACTTGACAAAGCTGCTACACTCAGTGAGGACTACAACATTATAAGCAGCAGAAGGAACTATAATGTCAAGTACCAGAATCAACGCACAGGTTTTAGGTCTCATCCAAATTTCAGGAGCAGATTTAATGGGAATCCTACAAGTGGTAATACCAAGTCATTTCAGGGTAATATCCTCAGCAAGCTAATGTAAAATCCTCATATAATAATGTTGCAAGGCAATTACAGAAGCCTAATGTTGTCTGCTACAAGTGTGGAAGAGCAGGACACTTCAGTCAGGGAGTGTCATCAGACACATTGGCAGCCCAAACCAGTTGGTCAAGTAGTAAGAAATGACCAGGTGAAACAGACTACAAAGAACAATGTGGGGAGGAGTCAAGCTCCAGTGAAGACTGAGACTAAACAAGCTGAATGTTTAGCAACCAGTGGAAATGTAACTTCAAGCAGTGAGTGGCTGAGCAGTTTGGAGGCTTTTAAGCCATATATCTATGAGGGTACGCTGACAACTCCAGGAGGAAGTTTGCAGGTACCAGTCAAGGTGTTATGTGATACAGGAGAGCAACCATAGTGTGGTAGTCCATGGTGCTCACCCCCAGTTGGAGGAGAATCTTACAGGAGATTCTGTTATTTTGAAGGGTATAGGAGGAGAAGAGGTAACTCCTATATGCAAAAACACCTGTCATGTGAATTAGTGACAGGAGATGTTGATTTTGCTGTAAAGGATTCACTGGCTGTTGAAGGTGTACATGTTCTGTTAGGGAATGAAGTTGGTAGTGTGCCATTTGTTCCTTGTCCTATAGTGACAGATAAACCATTGAGGATTAGTCCTAGCTGTGTGACTACTAGGAGCATGAAGAGGACTATGCCTGCAAGTGAAGAGACTGAGGATTTACCCACCCAAGAAGGATCATTGAGCTTAGAAGAGTTGTTCCAGGGAAATGATGTTTCCCCTAATGTTGACCAAGAAGAGGTTTCCCAAGAAGAAGCTGTCATCCCTGAAGAGACTCTGAGTAGTCAAGATGTTCCTGAAGATAACAGTGAAACTACAGTAGCTGAGTTAGCAGATATTGAGAGCTCAACCCTTGAAGTTGGTCAGGTGACCAGGGAGAAGCTAATGGACCTACAGAAAAAGGATGTATCCTTAGCTGAGTTGTTTTTCAGAGTTGTTGATCAAGAAGAGATGCAACAAACTCCTACCTGTTATTATCTGAAGGAAGGTATGCTGATGAGAAAGCATAGACCTGCAGATATACCAGGAGATGCTGAATGGGGTGAATATCATCAAATTTTGATCCCACGTCCATTGAGGAAGCAAGTAGTAGCAGTAGCTCATGAGTCTGGACATATGGGAATTAGGAAGACTGTGGAGAAGACCATGAAATATTTTTTCTGGCCTGGACTTCACAAAGATGTTAGCAAGTTCTGTCAGGAGTGTCATACCTGCCAGATAGCTGGAAAGCCAAATGAAACCATTCAGAAAGCCCCTACAACCTATAGAAGTTAGAGGAGAACCCTTTAGCAAGGTGATTATAGATATGGTTGGACCACTGCCGAAGACGAAGAAGGGTCATGAGTATCTGTTAACATTGATGTGTCCTGTGACAAGATATCCTGAGGCAATCCCTGTTAGAAACATATCTGCCAAGATAGTTGCTGAGAAACTAGTGGAGTTTTTCTCAAAGTTTGGGATACCTGAAATTGTACAAAGTGATAGAGGAACCAATTTTACTTCCAAACTATTTCAGGATGTGATGAACTTGTTAGGAGTGAAACAACAGTTGTCCACTGCATATCACCCAGAGACTCAAGGAGCCTTGGAAAGGTTTCACCAGACATTGAAAAGTATGCTGACTAAGTATTGTTCTGAGTCAGGCAGAGACTGGGATGTTGGTGTACAATTGATGTTATTTGAAATTAGGAATGCTTATCAAGAAAGCATGGGTTGTTCACCTAACAAGATGATTTTTGGTAGAGAAGTGAGAGGACCGTTGAAAATTCTTGCAGAAAATTGGGAAGAAAATCAAGTGGAAATCCAAGGAGAGTATGTAAAGAACTTGAGGAAAAGATTGGAAGAGATTAGAAAATTCTCTTTAGAAAATCTGAAACTGAGTCAAGAGAAAATGAAAAGGAGATATGATAAGAAGACTAAGCTAAGAAATTTTAGTGTTGGTCAACAAGTGTTAGTGTTTTTACCTGTCAAGAGATTTCCCCTTTCAACAAGTTTCAAAGGTCCTTACAAGATAATTGAGAGGTTAAGTGATAGAACTTATGTAATTGAAACACCAGAAAGACGAAGACGAAAAAGGAAGATACATGTAAACCTCTTAAAACCTTACTTCTCAGAAACCAAAATGGAAACTGTGTCAATAACCCAGACAACTTCAACTACAGAAGACGACGATGGATATGAATTGGGAGCTGAAAGCAAGATGAATAATTCTTCAATTTTGGAAAATTTGGAGGATAAACTGAAACATTTGAGTGTTGAGCAAGGTGGTGAGTTGTGCGAAGTGATTAGAAGCTTCACAGAACTATTTGCAGATGTACCTCGTGTACTGATCTGATCAAGCATGAGATCAAGATCCAAGAAGATGGCAGACCATTCAAACAGAGAGCTTATCGCCTATCACCTTATCATCGAGATGTTTTGAAGAAAGAAGTTGAATATTTGTTACAGCATGGATTAGCAGAACCCAGTTCAAGTCACTACAGTTCTCCATGTGTGTGTTAGTGAAGAAACCTGATGGCTCATTTAGGATGTGTACTGATTATAGGAAACTGAATTCCATCAGTGTGGCTGACAATTATCCTTTGCCTCTTATAGATCAGTTACTTGATAATGTTGGACAAGCCAAGTTTGTCTCCAAGATAGACTTGTTGAAGGGATACTATCAAATTCCCTTAGATGAGAGTGCTAAATTGCTGTCAGCTTTTATTACTCCTTTTGGACTGTTCCAGTATACTGTTCTGCCATTTGGTCTGATGAATGCACCTGCAACGTTTCAACAAGTGATGGATCAACTGCTAGGGTCCATAGAAGGAGTAGGTGTATATCTGGATGACATAGTCATTTACTCTACAACATGGGAAGAACATCTGAAGATCCTGAGGAAAGTTTTCAAGAAACTAAGGGAAGTAGGACTAACAGTCAATCTAGAGAAGAGTGAGTTCGGGAAGGCAACTGTGCAGTATCTTGGGTTTGAAGTTGGGAAAGGCCTTCTCGCTCTAGTAAACGCTAATGTAGAGGGTATCCATAAGGCTACCCCACCTACTACTAGAAAACAGTTACAGAGATTTTTGGGCATGGCAGGATTCTATCGGTGTTTCTGCCCGAATTTCTCAGCTGTAGTAGCCCCCTTAACAGACTTAACTAGTCCCAAAGCTAAGTTTGTTTGGACTACAGAATGTCAAGAATTATTTGAGAAGGTAAAAGGCATTTTAACTTTAAGACCAGTTCTTCGGGCTCCAGACTTCAATAAGAAATTTGTGATACAAGTTGATGCCTCTAACTGTGGAATTGGAGCTGTACTGTTTCAAGAAGATGAAAGTGAACTTTTGCATCCTGTATGTTTCATGTCTTCGAAACTGAAAAAACATCAGAAAGTGTATTCCACGATAGAAAAAGAAACTCTAGCCCTAATCACAGCATTGAAAAAGTTTGAAGTGTATGTGAACAGACATAGGAATGAAGAGATTTTAGTGCTGTCTGATCACAATCCGCTCATGTTTTTACAGCGGATCAAGAATCACAACCAGAGACTCACTCGGTGGTCTCTGTGCTTGCAACCTATAATATTAAGTACAGCATATCTCGGGTAAGAACAATGTGGTTGCTGATTACTTATCCCGTTGTGAATCGTTGGATTCAACCCCGGGATAACCAATCTTCTTGGGGGAGGAGTCTTATGCTGTGGTTTTCATAATGCAGTAATCTCCCCGTGTGTATGTGTGAGTTGTTGTATAACTATGGTTTTTATGTTCAGATGCGCGTATGCTGTAAAAGGGCTAGCGTAAAGTTACGGTGATTAAACGCTGTATGGTTTGAGAGGACGACGTATGCGTCGAGCTGAGAGGGACAGAGGCTGATTGTTCGTTGTATAGGGATGCAATTTGTTTAGTCAATTTCAAAACTGCTGAAGTAATGCATTCCATTGGACTCGATCAAAACACTGTGGTTAGACCTACCACGTAGATAGACGCCCTTACAGAGGGCCCACACTCAGAGACCAAAAAGCGTTGTGGAAAGGAGCTGCGTTTTTCCGCTCTCTCTCTCTCTCTCTCTCTCTCTTCTCTCTCTCGCTCTCGGGATTTTACTTCCTCCCGTTTTAATGTAATTGATATTTTGGTAGACGATGGTCACTCATATTCTTTAACTGTTTAATTCCTTAGTAAATGTGTCTGAGTTATCTGAACAGTGTATTTTATTAAGTGTGTGTAACGGCGCCTGGTTAAAGACACGAAGCATTTGGTACCAAGGTATTGTAACATAGTTATTGGTTTCAGTGCACTAAAAATAATATCTGCAGTGGTGATATGTAAAGATACCTTTTCACTTTTTATTATTTTTTCGTGTTATATGTTTTATGCTTTATCTTTTGAAGAATTTTTCTTTTATACATATATGTGATGTGTTTGCTATTGCCTTAATTTTTGCTTTACATTTTTTGATATTTAATCTTTTGCAGAGTATATTTCTGTCTTTTGTATCCACATTTTTATATGATTGATTTATTTGCCTTATTTTGTTTAATACGTGGGAATTAATTTACTTACAGTATATTTCCTTTCAATCAAGTTTTGTTATTTAACAATTTAAATCTTTCTTGAATAATTTTTGATGAATTAATAAATTAATTTCTGATTTAATTTTGACTGATGATTAATTCAGATTTAATCCAATTTTTTTGTAATAATAATAATTTCCCTGAG
>NC_089742.1:93774359-93841859 GCF_040412425.1 Macrobrachium rosenbergii | reverse complement strand
TGAGATGAACTGTTTGCTTAGTATATGCAATTTTAAGAAGCATTGAAAGGGCGAGAAATGTGGAAAAATTTAGAAGTAGTAAGAAAGATGAGCACTGGTCAAAGGATGAATCAGAGTATTTTGAAATGGTTTATTCATGTGGAAAGAATGGATGTCCATACATGTACGAATCAAAGGTGTTAGAGGAAAGAGAAGTCTACGTAGAAAGTGTCTGACAGATGCTTTGCAAAGTGTGTTGGGAAGGAAGGACCATGATATTCAGGAAACGTATGAGAGATTGCAAAACAGGGAATGGCGTAATGTGTGTCAGGGATATGATGCATTGCTAATGAACCCTTTCTGTAGGTAAAGAGGGTTCACTTAAATGGGGTTCATTCCTGCTGTATGAATTTGGAGGCTGCTGTGTGTGCGTGTGTGTGTGTTTGTGTGTGTATTCGTGTGTGTGTGTGCTTGTGTGCATGGAGTGAGTGTGTGTGTGTATGCACGTATGTGTGAGCATGTGTTTATGCGTGTGTGTGTGTTTGTGCATGTGTGTATATATGTACATGTTTGTATTTATGTGGGTTGGTGTGTGGATGTGTGCGTGGGCTTGTGTGTGTGTGTGTGTGTGTGTATAGGTCATCGCTGGCGCAATCTTGAGACTGTATGGTTGTTGAACGTCATCAGGAGGAGGACTACTGATTTTCCAAAGGGTCCTGTACAAACTGCCGGTGTCCGTTGTGGTGCAGGTGAGGTGTTGTTTCTTGCATCATCCAGGAGCGCAAAATGAGGTTCTGGTCAGTGTGACAACTCTGAGTGATCATGATACAAATGGTCCTACAAAGTTGGTTGCATTGTGCGGCCCTGCCAGGTTCCTTATGAACGCGAGTCCTTGCACTTTCTCGCTCTCTGTGGAGCAATGCTCATGATGCACACAACCATCTTTCCGTTCCAGGATCAAAGAAGAGACACTTGGATGCTTAGAGAAAAATCCGTCAGTCGAATGAATTCCTGAAACTGAAAATAATTGCTGGACGAGCGACGGTGATCTTATGACGCTGCGCGATGACCAGTATGTTAAACGCTCTTCCCACAGAACTCAGATTCATTTGCCTTTGCACGAAACACCACTCATATCATAAACTACTGAATTGAGAAAAGCAAAGAGAATAGGAGAAAGAACATCCAACTAAGAGCGGGTCACTTTTGTTTACTGCTTATTAACAGCAACTAGGAACGGAATTCCTTCCTGTTGCATACGACATTCTTCCATGTGCACAGTTCACCGGAACAGAACATTTGTTGCAATACATGACGCACACTCGTGACAATCTGTCCACACGGCGACCTCCCGAGTCTCCCGTTCAGCGGCCGTGACGCCGTTCTCACGCAAGCACACGGCGCCCTCCACGCCACACTCGTCACTGGCAAGGCCCGTTGGCTGGCCGGCAATGACTGGAACTAAGAGAACGCTCAGAATCTCTATGAATAAAATAGTATCAGGTGGTCTCAAGACCATTCTTGCTACTTACCTTTGCAGTCAAAACATTTAGCGTTAAAAGATCTGTAGAAAACGTCCTAAAAATAAGCTCATAACCTCTACGTACTGACTGTATGTGCACGTCACTGGATTCGCTGCATTGCACACCGCATGAATTGTGTACATTCACTGATCACAACACCAGAAACCAGGTGGATACTGAAATAGTTTCGACAACAGCCCTTAATGATAAAAATAAACACCAATTAAAAGAAAGAGAATGAAAAACGCTGAATTATGATTGTGATTCTTATCCAGTTGTTAAATAAGAGCCTAAATGCAAAAATGAATTGGATGAAGTTTCAGCCAAAATGGGAGAGTTGTTCCTTGCAGCACTCTCCTGATAGCGGTCAATTCTGTTTAGATTCCCGCTCTCTATGGACGCTGCGGTGGAATCGAACAGTTTCCCAAGTAAGTTATCGAAAGCCAACGGTTCTTGGATGTGAATACTTTCGACCAATATAGGGACAATCAAGACTGACTCAAAACAGAAGCAGCCGATAAGCCTCTACTGTAATACTGCCAATATGTCAATGACTGGTTAGGCAAAAGGGCAACACCATAAAGAAGTACGACTAATAGCCTACACCTTAAACCTCCCTCAGAAAATGATGGTTCTTCTAACAACACTTACGGCTTTGGTGACCGGTCAACAGTGCGCTAGAATGGTTTCAAGTCCGCTGACCTGTGGAACTTTTCAAGGATAAATAAACTTAAAACCGCACATCTGCGGCAAAAGAACTTTTTAAGACAAGCACCACAAGACAAAGTTCTTCGACTTGTAGTATTTCACACTGCTGAATTATCATGTATAGTGAGACACATGAAGTAATTTCTTTTTTTTTTTTTTTTCAATGGACAAAATTTTAAATATCGAATCCTAAACGAAGGCCACAGGAAGAAATTAATCAGTTGATAGATTATATAATAAGACGTCATACCATGACGGAACTAACCGGAACAAATAGGAAAAACTAAGAATCTTTCTGTCAAAACCCAGCGAAGAAGAGAGCTACAGTAGAGGCAGCAATCAGTGAGAAACCAAGTCTGTCTATCTATATATTTTCTATTCTGATGGAAATCGCTTGATGTTGATTATATGAATGCACCTTGTCTGAACAGCATCGTTGATCCGAATGAAAGGTTTTTTGATAACCCAAATTTCGCCCTCAGTTGTAAGTTTTGTCTAATAATAATCCTCTC
Source organism: Macrobrachium rosenbergii (assembly GCF_040412425.1). NCBI lineage: Eukaryota > Metazoa > Arthropoda > Malacostraca > Decapoda > Palaemonidae > Macrobrachium > Macrobrachium rosenbergii. The sequence goes on along the minus strand of NC_089742.1, from coordinate 93,839,137 downwards.
AAGCCCAAAAGCCAATGGAACGGCCGCCAACGTTAACATCTTGAAATGGCTTTCGGATGCAATAGATTTATGCAATACCAAGAAAGAGCAACACGTTTAAAAAAACAGCCCAAAGGGAAATGAGAGAGAGAGAGAGAGAGAGAGAGAGAGAGAGAGAGAGAGAGAATGTGGCTTAAATATACGTGAATTTTAGGTGTTATAACTATTTTATCTATGATTGAATTATTGTTATCACATTATTCCCTAAAAGAAAAAAGTTATCAAAGCAGAAGGGAGAGACTGACAGAGGGGCAGAGAGAAGAGAAAGACAGAAGGGAAGAGGATAAGTCATTTTTAACGGGTCGAGACCATCCGTGTGAGACAGAATAATACTTAATCTTTCATTTTCATTTAAGAAAAATTACCAAAAGGACCAATAATAAATGAGAGAGAGAGAGAGAGAGAGAGAGAGAGAGAGAGAGAGAGAGAGAGAGAGAGAACTGACTGAGATAGGACAACTAACTTTAGCTGTTCTGGCTAATTTATTGCTGATGTCATTTTTATTATAATTCATTTTCCTGAAGGATGATCAAGTTTTAAATAAACCAACCCGTAATAAATAAAAAAGAGAGAGAGAGAGAGAGAGAGAGAGAGAGAGAGAGAGAGAGTAGCCTATATAGGTGGCAACAACATAACTGAAAAGAGCAAGGTAACAATACACTGGAACATTAGACAAATTGTTCAGACCCCTCAGCTATGAAAGCAGGTGGTGCAGCCCCGTGGCGAGACATCCCCAGCCCTCGTCAGAAGGATCAAACTTGTAGGAAACAAATCGCCTTGTTTAAAAGGAAACAAGCCCAAAATGCATCGAAGTTTCTTCGGCGCAATAGATCGTCAAATGTTGTATGAAACCCTCAGCCACGGCTCATGAAACTCAGCCGCGCCACATGAAACTTTCAGCCGCGGCCCGGTGGTACAATTTGGAACGTTTGATGATGGGAAGGTGGATGATCAGCATACCAGTTTGCAGCCGTCTAGCCTCAGTAGTTTTTAACATCTGAGGGCGGAGAGAAAAAGTGCTGACGGACAGACAAATAGCCATCTCAATAGTTTTCTTTTACAGAACACTAAAATCCAAAAGAAAATCATAGTAAAAAAAAGTGTTTTTCTGTGATGGAAAAAATACTTTTCTGAATTTTAGTTTTTTTTTTACTTAGCACTCTCATTTCAAAACTTTGTTACCGTAAATTCGAGTTTTTCAAAGTTTGTTATTGTGACCACAGAAAAACTGCATTATTTGTTGCCACCCAGTAGCCTATGTACACTTACACTTACTGCACAGTACTGTATGCATAACAATTCGGACAGACACAAACTCTTTGGCTTATTGTCTTTTCTTTACTATTAACACGTGATTACTGCATATTTATGGGTGGTGTTTCCTCTCAAACAAGTATTGCAGTAATGGTGCTTCAGAGAAATTACCTGCAATTTCCCTTAAACCGAGGTTTTCTGATATTTTGTCATATTTTGCTTGATTAAAGGATGTTACTATATTACTTCAAAGGCCATCACTGTTCTTATGTTTTAATATTTTTAGCTAAAAACCCATCGCTGTCTTTATGTTTTATCTTCTTCATATGAGCGAGCTTTGTAGACATAGGCCTACGACTCTTATAAGTTGAACTATTAACCCTAGTAACAACAACAGTTATCACTTTTGTAAAGGTTTGCTGGCATATCATATGAATCATATTTTTCAAGAATGGTATTTGAATTACTAATCCTTTGTATATTGTAAACTAGTGAAACTTAATCTCTCTCTCTCTCTCTCTCTCTCTCTCTCTCTCTCTCTCTCTCTCTCTATATATATATATATATATATATATATATATATATATATATATATATATATATATATATATATATATATAATATCAAAAACTACAAACGTCCTTTAATATCCAATTCGCTCTACCTCGGAAATAATATATTTTCATATATGTTACCGAAGGTAGAGCGAATTGGATATTAAAGGACGTTTGTAGCTTTCTGATTGTATATGAATCACGGTGATGTGATAAATAGTCATAATATGGCTACGTGCGACAAACACACTACACGGTCAACATGGCAGAGGTGGGTGGATATCGTCTCCAAACGCAAAACACCTGAGTTCGACGGGTGAGTTGATGGGAGATGTTATTCACTTATACCTCTCTTGTGGCCGACTGCGTTAGTGCGTCCCTGTAGTCCTGATTCCTCGTCCGTCGCTGGTTCGACCCCACGGGACGGTGGACTTATTATCAACTAAAAAATTCCCCTTCGGTAACATATATGAAAATATATTATTTCCAAGGTAGAGCGAATTGGATATTAAAGGACGTTTGTAGCTTTCTGATTGTATATGAATCACGGTGATGTGATAAATAGTCATATATATATATATATATATATATATATATATATATATATATATATATCATCTGGTCACCTGCCAGATCTACCAAAGTCAAAGTAGGCAATACATCACATTCAATTCCAGCCGCTAAATCATTGGCAAATATAACGTCTACATCAGGAATCGGTAAAGCATCTACTATGGCCAAATTAACCATACCGTGAAAATACTTGGTCTTTAAATACATCTCTTCCAATGGATAAGAGGCCACTGTATTGGGAAATCCACCCAACAAGACAAAATTCTTATTCTTAAAGACAACACCATCGGGAACTGAACTCCGCAATATCAATGACTGGGCGGCACCCGTGTCTCTCAAAATCTTCACACCACGACCACTTTGCATAGCATTATCAACGTAAACAGTACCTTCCGATATATACTTATTAAATCTTAGTCATTTTGACTCCTCCCTCTGCGGTTGTTCCGCTGATACCAATGTCACGGGTTCTTTATTCTTTTCAAGAAAATTACGGCGCGCAAAGCAATCTGCCTTAACATGTCCGCGTAGCTGACACCAAAAACAAACTACATCGGACCTCGACGACCTACTACCACTACCACTACCATTCATACTGCTATTTACGAAACTACGTGGTTCGCTACCACTACCCTTATTGTCATTTTCCTTCTTATTCTTTCTTCGTCACCAACCGAACTGTCAATAACGGTGCCGTAATCTGTCTGATTCCGGTTATTCCCCCTCCAACCGTTACCTCGAGGAGGGAACCTCTTACCTCTAACCTCTTTCACACAGTCCTGACGATGAGCAAGGGAATACTCATCAGAAGCTATGGCTATTTCTTGAAGAGAATCCAATTTAAGTTCATCTAAATAAATTTTCAGTTACCTAACAACCATTCTTTTGAACTCTTCAACTAAAACTAATTCTTTTAATTTCTCAAAAGAGTCAGTCTCCTTTGATTTAAGCCAACCGTCAAGGAACTGTTCCTTCCTCCTTGCAAACTCAACGAAGGTCATACCGGGTTCTTTCTTAAGGTTACGGAACTTCTGCCGATAAGCCTCCGGAACCAAATCATATGCCTTAAGAATAATGTCCTTAACGGAATCATAGTCAGCCGACAGATCCTCGCTTAAAGTGTTATAAACCCGCTGAGCTTTCCCTTTTAGCTTGCACTCAACCATAATGGTCCACATATCTTGGGCCAAGACAATTTCTTCGCAGTTCGTTCAGACGAAATAAAGAAATCGGGAACATCTTCCTCATTGAATACTGGCATTAATTTCAAAGCATTCAATAGGTCAAAACGATTATTATGGTTATTATTATTACTGATATTATCATTATGATTATTATTATTATTAGCATTAAGCGTACGCATTTGCAACTAAAATTTTCGCTCCTTTTCGCGTTCTTCAGCCTTCAGTTGCAAAGTCTTATATTCCAGCTCTTTAAGCTTAAACTCCTGGGAAAGGATTTTCAACCTTAACTCACTCACCTCCTGCCTACCTGACTTCCCTATCTCCTCATCACTACTACTGTTACCAAAGTCTGGATCTCCAGGCGCTACTGTTTCCTTTACATTACTCTTACCGCCTTTAATAGCTTTAAGGACCTCACGCAATAACTGCCCCTTCCTAATCTCTGTCGGTAATCCTAAGTTCAAGTGCTCAGCTAGACACCATAACTCATCTCTCTTAAGATCAAAAATTTCCTCCTCCCAGTCAGGACTAGCTAAAAATAGCGCTGCCGCCTCCTCAAATTTATCCCCAACTAAAGGCATCTTCCAAAACTAAGGTGAAAATAATAAAAGACTAAATTGGTTAATTTTCCCCCAACCACCTCATTCTCCCGAGTACACCTCTCCAAGAAAAACTCCCCAAGGTTGGAATGTCAGTCAGGATCCTGTTATACGGTCGCCACTCTAGTTAGGAACTTCAAGATGGTCTGAAGTTTTTGAGGTTCTTTTTGACCTGATATTTCAGATCAGTACCACAAAACGGGTATGATCCCTGACAAACCAATACTCAAAGAGCACAATCTCAGAGAGGATACACAAAACCACAAACTAAATTAACAATAATTTATTACAAAACAACACATAGCAAAAGAACCCCTCTGAAAACTGAATGATGGGGAGAAAAAAAAAACGCAACAAGCACACACAACAACAAATCAGTCACTTCCTCAATCGCCTACCTAACTAGCATGCTAAGAAATAAGAGAAAGTAAACAGTGGAAGTAAGAAAAACACTCTTTCCCTAGCATACGAAAGTAGGAGGTTGGGGAAGGGAAAAAACCTTAACATTATAATATATATATATATATATATATATATATATATATATATATATATATATATATATATATATATATACATATATATATATATATACATATACATATACATATACATAATATATATATATATATATGTATATATATATCTATATATATATATATATATATATATATATATATATATATATATATATATATATATATATATATATATATATATATATATATATATATATATATATATATATATATATATATATATATATATTAATATATATATATATATATATATATATATATATATATATATATACATACTGTATTATATATATATATATATATATATAAATATATATATATATATAATATTCAATTAATACCTTGTAATGGAATACATACATTACCAAAATATTAAAGATCCAATATGTTGGTTTCACAACGCCTAACAAACACTAAGGCTAAATACTGTAGGGTAGTTCTTGCAGATGAATGCCGACACTGGCACACTGTAGGCGTACAACTGACGTCCTTACAAAAGATAAAGGGGATGCTACTCCGACGCACGGAGAAACTAATGACGATAATAGATTTATAATAATAATAAAGTGGGCTTACTCTTCTTCGCCACTGGAAGGCCTCCTCACGACTCCAAGGGCGCAGTGTAAGGGCAGAGGCAGGAGAATACAGAGCGTATCTTACGCTCGCACAATGGGCCGTTCACGAGAGCAAATGCTGAGCTTTATCTAGATCTTGGCTGAGCTCTCCTCCAAATAATGAAGAAAACGAGTAGATATGCATGGTGAGGCACCGAGTCCAAGCCTCTAGCAACAGGCCCCAAGCACTCCAGCTTTGAACTAAGGGCACGAGCACACAAAGTCACTCACAAGTGATGCAACACGATGCAGGTGTGAAACAAGAAGTATCCTCTACCCAAAAGGTAAACTGCCGTAGACTGCCAAAAATTATAGCACACTGGTCCTTCTATGACGGAGCCGAGAACAGAACTCTAGAGATAATTCCACAAGGCCCCCTCGACAGCTCCGGGAGAGGGACAAATATGACGTGGCACAGACAACGAATGGCCGAATCACCACCACAAACATGAAAAACAAGAAACAAACTTCATGGGTGGAGTACCAATATAAAACAATAGGCTAACAACCTTTGAGGGGAGGCAAAAGACCCATATCCAACTTTCAGAGAGAAAGGCAGAAGAAACTGGATTAAACAAGCAAAGCATATGTTAAAAAGGGCCTGCAAAACTGAATAAATTACGTTAATTTCTTATGATATATATATATATATATATATTAATTTATATATAATATATATATATATATATATATATATATATATACTACATCTGTTCCTAACATGCATTCTGACTTCCTATACAGACACTTAGGCCTATTTGCTTAACTACTTATATAAAGTATATATTGACTAACAAATTTCACGTCTATTTTTGTAATGCATATTAAAATATATATATATATATATATATATATATATATATATATATATATATATATATATATATATATATATATATATTCACGCTGGTACCCACTCCTCGTGCGCTGCCCTTCCTGACGGACCAACCAAGGTCCGCCCTCGCCATAAAGCTGCTGCCATTCACACACAACAACCCATCATCATGGCTCTACAGGGTCGGGGGGCAGTTCAGGTTGGCAGGACTGACCGATGAAGTGCTGCAGGCAGACATTGTAATCAACGCCCTCCCGGAGGAGGTTTACAGGAAGATCGCCATATGGGTGTCTGCCGCAAGTCCTGTCACCTACCAAAAGCTGAAGGCCTCCTTCGTCGAGATCTGCTCCCTGCCGATCTCCGGGAGAGCCACCTGCCCCCTCGACCTTGCCAAATCCTACCCGGGACGGACGGCAGCTGCAGGCTGAGATAAGCCTGTCGAGGGAGATCTTCCTCTGTCAGCTCCTCCCAGAGGTTCGGACCCAGATCCTAGAGCCATACACCCTGCCCCTCAGGACCTGATTAAAATGGCACAGCAGCTGACTGACTCCACGAGGGCAGCGAAGCGGGCACCCATGCCCGCACACCCCATCAACTCCCTCCAGCTGGAGGAAACTGCAGAAGAGGAGATATATGCTGTCATCAGGAGGTGGCCAACCCATCACCAGAAGAAGCAATTGCTGGGGCCTTGCTACCACCACCAGCGGTATGGCAAGGACGCATGGAACTGTGAGCCCTCCTGCCCTTTCGCCCATCCAAAAAACGGGGGAGGCGGCGGCCAACAGCACAGGACACCATGGCAGCAGAAGCACCCAGCAGCCCAGCACCAGGAGGTTTGTACATCCGTGATACCATCTCCCGCAGGATGTTGCTGATCGACACTGGGGCCATACGCTCAGGGTTCCCGCCACCCAGAGAGGACCACAAACGCCCGTTGGGCCTGGCTGCCTCCCTGACGGCCACCAACAGGTCCCCCATCCTCTCCTACGGCACCAAGCTCCTGTCGGTCTCTATCCTTGGACGGAGGTACAAGTGGAGTTTCATTGTTGCGGACGTGAGGACCCCACTCCTGGGTGCGGACTTCCTGGCCCACTTCGGTCTGGCAGTTGACGTTCTGCTGGACACCGAATCCTGCCAGTCCCTTCCCCTGGCGACGGGCCCCAGCATGCCCACACTCTGTTCCATCACCCTTCACCAGTATGCCTCACTTCTGAAGGAGTTCCCCAAGGTATTCAAGCCCGAACTGCGTCAGGTGCCCGGGGCCCCTGCCAAACAAAGTTCCAGAGGCTTCCCCCTCGGCGCCTTCAGGAGGCCAAGGATGCATTCGCCAAGATGGAGCATATGAGCATATGCAGGAAGGCCTCCAGCCCGTGGGCCTCCCCCCTCCACATGGTGCAGAAACCGGATGGCTCCTGGAGACCTTGAGGCGACTACAGGCGGCTCAACCTGGCCACAGAACCAGATCACTACCCTCTCCCAAACATGCAAGACCTCACGGCCTCTTTCCAAGGGGCCAAAATATTTTCTAAATTGGATCTTTTAAAATCCTACTTCCAGGTACCAGTAGCTCCAGAGGACATCCCCAAAACCGCCATCATCATGCCCATTGGGTCCTACATCTTCGCCTTCTCCATCTTTGGCCTGAGGAATGCGGGGGCGACCTTCCAGAGACTGATGGACAGCATCCTGGGGGACCTGAACTTCTGCGTCTGTTACATAGATGACATTTTAATTTTTTCCAGATCCCACAAAGAACACCTGCAGCACATCCGGAAGGTCCTGCAGCGCCTGCAGGAGAACGGCCTCATCGTCAGATTCGACAAATGCACCTTCGGCTTTGAAAGGGTTGACTTCCTGGGCCACAAGATATCCCCAGGAGGCGTCCGTCCACTCGCATCAAAGGTCACAGCCGTTGACAGGTTCCCGCCCTACCTCTGTCAGGGCCGTACAGGAATTCCTCAGGATGGTCAACTACTACAGGAGGTTCATCCCGGGGGTTGCACACACCATGGCCCCTGACGGAGGTCCTGAAGGGCCATCCAAAGACCTTAGTGTGGGCCCCGACCAGCAGCAGGCCTTTTCCCCGACGAAGGCCACCCTCGCCAAGGCAACAGCCTTGACCCACCAGAACCCCAACACCCCCCTCCAGCTGACGACGGACGCCAGCAACGTCGCCTGTGGGTCTGTCCTGGAGCAGGTCGTCACTGGAGCCCCCCATCCCATTGTTCTTCAGCAAGGAAGTTCAGCCTGCCGAGTCCCGCTGCAACACCATCGACAGAGAACTCTGCTCAGTGTACCGGGCAGTACGGCACTTCAAGTTCCTCCTGGAGGGCATGCCCTTCACAATTTGGACAGACCACCAGCCGCTGGTCCACGCCTTCACAAAGCAGGGGGATGCTTGGTCCTCCAGGCAGCAGCGGCATCTCACGGCCATCGCGGAGTTCACCTGCACCATCAAGTACCTCCGCAGGAAGAACCCTGTAGCAGACGCCCTCTCGAAGATCAAGCTCAACACAGTGCAGCTCGGGATCGACTATGAGGACCTCGCCCGGGAGCAGGCCACCAACCCAGAGGTTCTAACCTACTGCACCTCCATCACGTTGCTCAAGTGGAAGGACGTGCCCCTCACCCCCTGGTGGGCCATCACTGCTGAGCGACATGACCCCCCCGCTGATACCCGCCTCCCGCCTTCTGGTTTTCCATCATCCACGGGCTGTCCCACCCCCTTCGGCACCGCGGCCTGGACAGAATGTTCATCTGGCATGGGGGACGCGATGACCTGACCAAGGCAGTGCATCCGGTGCCACCAGCATCACGCCACACCAAGTCGGGGTGGGCACAACCAGGAAAGCGCTTGGACACATCCATGTCGATTGGTGGAATCAGGTGGGGCCAGGTATCTCCTGACAGGTCCCACTCCACCAGGTGGCCTGAAGCGGCGTCCATTGAAGAAGCCACCGCCGGTCATGGCCCGCCAGCTGGATCAGCCAGTTCGGTGTCCCGGATCATATAACAACGGACATGGGCCAGCTTCCCTCCGGGTCCTTCTCTGGCACGCCTGATGGGACCACTCACCACAGCATCACCCTAGAACCAGCGGATTGGTGGAAAGGTTGCGACCCCTGATCCCTCATGGCCCGCTGCAACGAAAAAGTCTTCCTCCTCGGGGAGTCCGCCCCAGAGCCAACGGCGACCCGGCAAACACATCACAGTCCCGGGCAAACACATCACAGGGGATCGCCACAACCTGTCAGTCCAGAGGCTCCGTGACACGGTCGGAAAGTTCGCGCCCTGCCAGCAGACGTATACCGATAGGACGATGCCTTTCACGCCCCCGGTTTGTCCTCCACCACCCAAGTCTTCCTCAGGAACGATGCTGTCCACCCACCCTTAACCAGGCACTACAGGGGGCCCTTCCTCATGATGGAGAGAAACAAAAAAGCATTCCAGCTGGCCATCCACGGGAAGAACGACTGGGTGTCAATAGACCACCTCAAGCCTGCACTGTTGGAGGAGGACGTCGGCGACACCCCTCAGCACCTTCCGCAGGAGATGCTGCCCCTGCAGCCTATGCCGCCAACAAGAAAGTCACATGGCCACCCTGTAAGGCCCCAGACCCAGGCAGTGCTGCAGCCAACCACTCCCACATGCACCACACCCCCCAGTTGACATCGCGGAGCCGCGGCACTCTCCAGCGCCCCAGCAGATACTTGCTTTAATCAGACGTTACCTATGTCCTTGGGGCGGGGGAGTATTGTAGAGTCCCCGCTCAACGGGTTTTCTCTAGTGAACCTCCCGTTTTCTACGGTGCCTTTTCCCATAACCTTAGGTCGGGGTACCTAGCCATGTTTTATTTATGTAAATGTGCATTTATTACTTACTCATTTGTGCCCTTTTATATTGTACATGTGTCAGAGCATTATTGTGTCTAATCTGTTAATTTTTGTTTGTCATGTTATCTGTATTTACCTGTCCTGTTTCACATTGAGAACAACTGACCTCAGGTCACCTGTATGTCCTTGTATGTCTTTGTACTGACGTCCACATGCCGCTTTATAAGCAGCCTGCTCCCTTAATAAACTAGCAGTCAATGTCTACCTGCTCTCTCTTTTGCACCCTCTCACAGGTTAAGTTCCTATCTATCTCACAGCCTGGTTGCACCTCCCATTCCCCTAGCAGATTGGCCACTCCTATATCGCGTGATGGGGGTGGGGGTGGAGGGATTTCTATTGTTTACCCCAGGTCAGCTGAGGTGGGGCTTCCCCTACCTGAGTTCAAACAGGCACTAACTGTCCTTTCTTAGTTCAAAATACGCTTGGTCTACCTCTCCCGCCATGTTTTCTTGGCCCAACAGTCAAATGAAAGATGAAATTATTCCCTGAATAAATTAATTCCTAGCTGTCGGATGAGGGAGGAATAGAAGTCTTTGCCAGGTTGCCCCTTTGGAGAGGCCTTCACACCCTTTCAGGAGTGAAGGTCTTGGCTAATTCCTCCTGACTGGGCAGCTAGCGACCCTACATAAATTGTGCTTTGGTACTGCAAGCTAAAGGGGCCTATCTATCTGCTAAGAGGGGTTCTGAATTGGCTAACTTCATGTGTATAACATATCTAAGAGTACAGACACTTCTGCTAACTGTCTCTGACGACAGGAGAACTCTACACCTAGCAAATGCACGTAGTAAATACCTAACCTAACCTAACCTACTATCCTACGACTGGAACTGAACAAGCTGGCACTGATGCATGGCACACAATGAATCATGAATGGCACAACACTTTATGATTAACATGCAACAAATTGAAACATGAATAACCTGAAGGGTAAATCACAGTATACAATTAAGTAGTGTATCAGTTTGAGTCTGGAGTGGGTTGGAAGGAGGTTAGTTAGAAAAAGGGTTAGTGGTACAAGTGCCTAAGGGGCTAGTTGTTAATACTACTGGATCAGAGGTCACACAGGCTACCTGCTCTGGGCAGGTGCCAGGATCACTCTGAGATGGAAGCGGTACTGTGCCAGCAGGGCACGAGTGCCAAGAAGAGCTCATGGCTCTGATTTGCTAAGTGGATTTCTTCTGCCCCTTCTTCTTCTTCTTTGGGGGTCTCCAAGAATGGCCAGGAGCACTGTCAGGGGTAAGACCAGGGACAGCCTCAATGGCTACAGGCTGGTCTCCTACTTCGGCTGCTGCAACAACCACCATGGGGATAGAACCAGCATCTGCGTCCTGGCCGGACAGTTCCTGGTCGACCAGAAAGGAGGTAGTGCCCAGGCCTGCCAGAGGGTCATCCTCGGCAGGTGGAAGAGTGTGGGGTCAAAGGCTCACACTGGGCGATAATCATGGTTTGGTGGATCTCCTGTAGGAGGATCTGGGTCAGGTTCTGGATCCAGCACTGGCACTAACTCAGGACCAGGCACAGGTAGTAAAGTTGAAATGGAGCTTCCAGCCGAGATAGGCAGAGCTTGGCATTGACCAGGGCTCGCAAGTGGCACTGGCAGTGAACTGGTGTCAGACAAAGCTGAAGAATACCCAGGGGAGCAAGACCCCTCTGTGTCCCTGGCGTGATTTGGGACAACGATTCCTGTCTCGATGAGAGGGCAAGGCCTCTTAGATCTGTGGAAATGGCCGCTCGGCTAGCTTGCTGGGGCACTGGGACCATCTCTCAGGGTGCCCTCTTATGTTGCAGGTCCAGAAGTGGTAGTTGGCGATATCCCTGCATGATGAGGGAGGAGTTTTTTGGTGGCCATCCGGTCACGAGATCTGTGTACTAAGCCTGGAATAAGTTCGATGTGGGTTGCATAATGTCGCTCTTGGGTGAATGGAAGGTTTGGCTGATGGTGGCACAGCTATCACAGAGGCTGTGTCCCAATCAGAAGAGGTTAATGAGGACTCACCAGCAGAAGCAGTCAGGCAACGGAATGGCGTGGGGGTGGGACATCCCCAGAGGATGTCTCGTCCAAGCAGGAACTCCACTCTGTGCCGAATACTCTTGACGATGCCAAGGCGGTGAATTTTGTTGCTCCAAGGGGTGATCACCCTGAGTTCGACTGTGGGGACGGTCAAGGATTGTTCATCCACCCAGGTCACTGTCCACTTGGTCTGCTCATCTACCTTGGCACTGGCTGGCACTTGGGCCTGATCTATCAGGCTAATATCTCAGCCAGTGTCATCAGTAGTTGGCAGGTGCACTGGTGGGCTAGAACCATCCAGAGAAGCCACTGAGACGGACTGTGTCCAGACCCTCTCGGGGTGAGTTCTCTCCAGTGGCTCAGCCAAGGAGGCTGTGGCACTTATCAGGTTGACGTGCCTGGGAGTGACCACATGTTTTGGGCATGCAGGATACCCAGAGGAAGAGTGCCCTGAAGCTCCACAGTCTCGGCAGGGTTCCCTGGGAGAGGATGATCTCCTGGCAGTGACCGTGTGCTGGGAAGGTGGTGCAGAATTAGAAGGAGAGGAAGAGTGGCGGTTATTGGTAGGCTGTCGATGGTTGTTGCCCTGATGGTTATTTTCCCTGTAGTGGCACTCTGCTTTGGCATGGCCGTACTTCTTACAGATGGGGCACGGAAGTTTGTTAGGCGGTCCGTTCCGTGGGCAATTGGAGCCTGAAAGGTGTCTGGATGGCACTATTTGCTGTGGGATGGGTTGTATGTCTCCCAGGCATCAGCTAAGCAGCAGGCTTCCCTGAGAGTGGCTGGCTGTTAGTCACTAGGATGCACAGCCAGAGGCCCGGGCACACACTGGAAGAGGTCCTCTAGCATGGTCCAGTTGAACAAATCCTCAAAGGTGTTGCACTGCATAGATTCGAACCAGCGGGTCCCAGCCTGAGTCTTGTGACACCCCCATTCTGTCCAGGACCAGCTGACGTTCTTGGCCATACCTCAGAATCGTTGACTCCACCTCTCAGGAGTTATTTCATACGCCTCGTTGATCTCTGTCCAGCACTTGGTGGGCGGCCTTAGCCTTCCGTTCCAGGTGCTTAAGGGCCTTTCAGACAGGCCGACATCATAGATCTCGAAGAGGAATTCAATCTCTTCGAACCATTGTTCCGGCTCATCTTCAGTCCATTTGCCAACGAGGTTACTGACCGTCGATGGGGAGGTATTTAGTTCAGATGGGGTGAGGCTAGACACTTGTTGGGCTGCTAGAGCTTCGGTGCTTTCCTTCTTGGCGCTCTCCAACTCGAGCTCCCTTTCCTTGAGGGCTAGCTCACTTTCTTTGAGGGCTAATTCATGCTGTCTCCTCCGTTCTTCTCTTCTTCTTCTCTCCTCTGCTCGGCTTCTTGCTGTCGTCTTTGTTCTTCTCTTTCTTCTTCTTCTCTCCTCTGGTCGGCTTCTTGCTGTCTCTTTTCTTCTTCATACTTTCTCTTTCCAGCAATCTGCTCCCTTACAAACTTGTGAAGGGCCTGGCCTACAAGGCTGTCCTCCTTTCCTATATCCCAGAAATATTGGTGCTCTTCAGTTGACATGTTGCTGATGGGGAAGGGCAGCTCAGTGGATTAACTGGGCGTTCCTGGAGGAAAGGGTTTGTGACAATGAGGAAGTGCCCTTTATGTTATTGGCACTGTGGGTGAGTGTGCCATGCGAAGGTCACACTAGGGGAACGTTCCTGAAGGAAGTCTGAGTCCTCATGGGGGATACGCTAGTAAATGGGAGTGATCCTGAAGGCTCTATGGTCCTTATGGGCAGATGCACTGTTAATGGGGTGTTCCTGAAGGAGCTAAGGTCCTTATGGGCGGAAACACTGGTTGTATGGAACTCTGTGCTGGTGCACTCTGTGGAGCAATGCAAAATGTCAGTGCATGAAATGGCACTGAAGGGGAATAGTACTCTGCCTGGGGCAGAAGGTAAGTAAGGAGTAAGAGGTAAATGAGAGACTCCGGCAGAAAGTAAGTTTGAAAGGAAAGGGAAAGAAGAAAGATAAGTTCTTCAGTGATTGGGTTGCTTGGCAGTGCCACAGATTAGAGGCACTGTGAGAAATAGAACTGTGGCATGGCCACGAGTGGGTGGCTAGTTCTAAAACTAGAGATCGCTGCCTGACATGAGGAAAGGGAGGATATGGGGAGTGTACTCAATATGCAAATTAGCGTTTGCAGCATATGCAAGTCTGGAATGAGATATACCCAACTTGCGTACAACAGTTGAATAACGTGTAATTAGATAGATGTCCGTGCGCTCTATGGTGTACGAGAAGTGCTAGGGGATGAAGCACGAAAAAGGGAAAGCAGGTATGCGAGATTATTCGCTGAACACAAGTGCTTATAAATTTCACGCACTGTGTATATGATAAATGAGTAATGAGTTTGGCTCTTAAAGTTCAAAAGTGAGTTACACTAAGGAAAATTCTTTGGATTTAGCTCTTATGATTTGTGGGTTGTTTTTCCAAACTCGTAGATAAATTTGTGTCAATCCCATGTTAAGATAAAAGGGAAAAAAGGGATAAAAAAATCTCTCTGAGAGCGTGGAGTAATGGAACGTATTCGTTATGAATTTTAAAGTCACTTTACTTTGTGCTTATGAGCAAATGAATTAGGTATGCGAGATTACGTTAAGTTACTTTTCTTCTACAATGAACTTTTTAGTATTTACTTAATTTTTTACTGTCTCACTCTCATCATGACAAGTGATATGTTGGGTAAAGGGTTGCAAATTATTTCAAAGATATTTATGATGCATTGTTTTTGATTATACGTTAGGGTGGAAAGTGATTTGTTTTACCCAGTGAACAAAAGATGTGGAAGACCCGCCTCGTGTAGTGTAACCGGGAATCGCAGCTGATGCTGTCCCCTCTCCCACATTCTCCATTAAAGTGACTCATTTATGAGTGATAGGAACTTAATCCACCATCATGTCCTCTGCGGTCAGGTTAGGGCCCAGCTCAAAAAAAAACATTGTATTTTGATGGTGATGAAAAATATGAAATGTTCGAGATAAAATTTCAGCCCATCTGAGACTTTAAAAAACATCAGACAATGAAGATTAACTTTACTTTTAAAATGCTGAATTTTTGCCTGGAAGGGTTCTAGATGCTAAGAGCCAATTAATAATTTCATTGCAGTCAACACTGGAAGAAAAGCATTAGAGATTCTATGGGACCATTACCGAGGTACTAATCCAACCAGAATCATCTCCCTTGCTCGGAGCTGACGTCAACAATGAATGCCAGAATGCCAGACGGACTATTTTCTTGAGCGGAGGCAGCCGCTAGTTATCGTTAAATTTGTCAGCTGGTGAGAAATCAGCGACAGCCTTCTTATTGCTATGGTGTTGACTTTACTCCATTTAATACTGTTGTTATGCAGAAGGATAGTGAGCCTACGTTTCTGGAATTCAAGTCTCTACTAACTTATGAAGAAAGCCTGAGGAGTCGAATTCATATGCCTAATGTGAAGAGTGAGAACGTCCCAAGGTGAATTATAAGAAGAATCCTGATTTTCAGTGTGGTGGGTCTGCCAGTGGCTCATCTCAGTAAGATGTTATTCATGTGGTAACCTGGACATAAGTCTTTCGAGTGTAAGTTGAAGAAAGACAGAGGTAACAGAGGTGCAAAGAATGCAAAACCATAACACACAATTTTTGATGAATGTAGAAAGGCTAATAGGCCTACTTAGATTTTCTAGTGCAACTGTGAATGTTTGTAAGCCTAGATCCACTAATAATTATAGTGATGAAAAATTTTGTTTCAAAAATAAGTTGCTCTGTTGATAACATATTTACAGATTATGTAATGTTCTTGTTGATTGTGGTGCTACTTTTGTCATTGCCTGATAAATCCAAGTTTAAGTGTTTTGATGAAGATTTTGATGAATCAAAACATATCATTAACAGATATAAATATGCAAGAATATTGTTAAAGGTAAAGGTAAAAAAATTGTACTTTTGTATGATACAAATGGTATAAAACAAAATGTTGTTCTTGATAATGCCTTGTATATTTTTTTAAGCAGAATATATTTTCTGTACAATCAGCGGTTAGTAAAGAGCTACAGTAAGCATAAAAATCATTCTGAGTTGATAAGCCCAAATGGTGTGTCTTTTGAAATAAATAAGAAAGGTAAGCTGTATTATCTAAATAATGAAGCTCATGTAAATCTCGTTCACTAGAGGAGTGGTATAAGGTTTTGGGACATTGCAATGTTAAAGACATTTTGAAGTTAGAAGATAAAGCTGAAGGTATGAAAATTAGTGACAAAAGTAATTTTGATTGCATAACTTGTCCTGAAGGTAAAATGCATTTATCTAGGAACAGATTACCAGATGAGAGAGTTTTAGAGTAAAATGGAATTTTACATTGTGATCTTGCTGGACCAATGAGTATTGAATCAAGGAGAAATCTAAATATTGTATTGTTTTTGTAGATGATTATTCAGGATCTGTTTTTGTTTATTTCTTGAAACAGAAAAGTGATGCACTTAATGCTACTAAGAAATTCTACAACTGATACTAGTTCTTATGGTGTTGTTAAAAGATTAAGGTGTGATAATGGAGGAGAATTTACGTCTTCAGAATTTAAAGAATTTCTGGTAAGTAATAAGATTAAACAAGAATTTTCACCAAATTCACCACACCAAAATGGTACTGAAGAGAATGTTACATTGTTTGAAATGGCTAGATGTCTCTTAATTGAAGCAAAGCTACCAAAATTCATGTTTATTGTTAAATTCTTATATAAAATAGACGCTATAATTCTAGACTAGATAAAACCCCATATGAAGTGTTAATGTCTAAATGAAGTTAAACGAAAATATGCATATTTTTGGTTCCCTGTAGAATGTAGAAAAGAAAGCTTTAGACCCAAGATGTGAAAATATTTGTTTATGATTCATGCAGTCCTGCTTATCTTGTATATTATCCAGAACTGACAGTTTGAAAAGGTTAGGTTAGTACATTTTATCTGATTTTCAATTTTGACAAATCCCAATGTCTAAAGGAAGATGGTGAATCAGAAGATAGTGAATCAGATTCTGATAATGAGAATGTCATTTGCAATGAAAAGAAAACAACTTTAATGATAATCAAAGTTTCCTGTTTCGAAACCTAATTGTTGAAGATGAGCATAGTGAAATTAATGCAGATTTGACTGAAACTGAAAGGGAAGGTGAGTCCGTTATCAAGTTCGGCCGAACTGCTCCCAAATATCCTGAAGAATATGTTGATCCTGATAATGTTGATTTACTGGGCTATTCTGTTCATTATTTTTGTAAAGTAAAAATTCCTGAAAGCTATAGAGACATTAAAGTTTGTTTAAAAAATAAAGCTGCAATGGATGATGAAATTCAGTCTTTAATGATAACAATTTTACTTATAATTGTGTAGTTTGACAACATTTCGGTGGACGATGGGTATATGCCATTAAAGAAGGGTTAAATGGTGAAGAGCAATATAAAGCTCGTATTTTGCAGAAGGGTATTCTCAAATTGAAGGTGTTGATTAACTGATACTTTTTCTCCAACTGTGAGTATTCAATTAGAATGCTTATGCAATTGGCAGTACATCATAATTTAATTGTGCATTGTATATTTTAAAACTGCCTATCTTAATTCTGATATTGATTGTGAAATATTTGTTCAACAGCCTGAAGGTTACGACAATGAAACAGGTAGTAATAATGAACAATTGGTTTGGAAATTGAATAAATCTCTGTATTTTAAAGCAATCAGGCAGAAATTGGAATAATATGCTTCATGATTTCTTAATTTCAAAATCATTTTGAGCAGTCATTACATCATTGTGTATGTCAATAAGAATGTAACTTTCAAGTAATTATTTTGGTTTTTTGATGATATGATCATTGCCAGTAGTAATGAGAAAGTTCTGTTTGACACTAAACGTGTATTATGTCATAGATTTGAGATGAAAGATTTAGGAAAACTTTCATGGTTTTTTGGGTATGAGTTTGTTTTTGATGGAGACTGTATAAAAATGAACCAGAGTAAGTTCATTGAGAAAGTTTTGAGGAAGTTCAAAATGGATGAATGCAACACAAAGTCAATTCCTTGATCTAAGTGTTAATAAATGTACTTTTGAGGAAAATCCTGAACTAGTTGATAGTACTTTTACAGAAACATTGTTGGAAGCTTGATATATATCATGACTTGTACTAGGCCTGATTTAAAAAAGTTTTTTCTAAACTTTCACAGTATAAATCTAGGCCAACTCAAAGTCATTTGGCTGTGTAAATATGTTCTAAAATTTCTTAAGGTACTAAACAACATTGCCTTGTTTTTAAGAGGTCTTAGCTTACTATTGAGATTTTTGGACCATTCAGACTGTAGTTCTGAAGATCGTAAAAGTATTTCAGGTTATTGTTAAAATGAATTCTGACAGTGCTCTTATTTCTTGGAAGCGTAAGAAACAAAGCAATGTAGCTTTAAGTTCTTGTGAAGCTGAGTATGTTTCATTGACTTTTGCTATCCAAGAAGCAAAATTTTTGCAGCAATTGTTAACTGATATGACTAATGTTGAAGTCAAACCCATCATATTATTTGTTGTTAACCAAGGGGCCATTAAACTTGCTAAGAACCCTGTTTACCATCAAAGGTCTAAACATATAGACATACGCTATCATTTTATCCGTAATGAAGTTATGAGTAAAAATGTTGATTTAGTGTATGTGCCCTCAAGTGAAAATAAAGCCGATATGTTTTGAAAACCAGTAACTAAAACAAAGTTGATTTATTTTAATTTGTGTCATTAATGGTTTTGTAATATTGACCAATATAGCTATATATTTTTGTTTTTGATTACCTGATGTATAATTTGTTTGATGTGCAGTAATTTGCAATTGATGAGAATAAAAGTTTATGAGGGGTGTTAGAATATTAAACTTTTATTTATGATGCAATCAATAATGGATTATAGAAAAGGTACAGTCATTTGTTTTACCCATAATTCTTGTGTTATGGCATGCATGGCATGACAAAGGCTGACGCCGCCTCTGTAGTGTAACCGGCAAGTTCATCACCGAAGGTATTTGACAAAGTATCTCCCACATTCTCCATTAAAGTGACTCATTTATGTAGTGAATTTAATCCACCATCATGTCCTCTGCGGTCACAGCAATTTATTTCAAAGATATTCACGTCTTTCACAGTTTACGTTAGGGTGGAAAGTGATGAAAGTTCGTTCAGTGAACAAAAGATGTGGAACTGAGTCCTTGTTAACAGCTGATCGTCCCCTGGCTTGTCGTGCGACAGAGAATAGGAAGTGAAATTGGAGAGAACAGAAAAAAAAAAACATTCTACTCTCATCGATAAATGTGGGGTTTGAATGCAAACTCAACTTAACTAACTTTAAACACCAGCAATATCTTTACTTTACTTTTAATGAATATATGCTGGGAGGGTTGTTAAATAACTACACTTGGGATGTTTTCATTGCTCCAACACTGGGACTGATCTATGCATGCGCCAACTCGAACAGAACGTTTGCTCGCTGGCTCAACATCTGAATGCCAGAGACCGCTATAAAGACAAATAAATCTAAAATTTGTCACTAGATCGAGAAATCGTCGCTTTTCTCGGGGTAACCTATTCCTGAATAAACTTTTAGCTACTTGTTCTCGCTAACAACGTGCACAGTTTTAACTAAAAGCACAAGAATTCTTATGTTCATTCACATGGAACACCACACTTTGCTCCTACACTTTGGAAATTTTGCACGAGAAATTCCGTCTATCTCTCTGCTTCGCTAACTTAGGAACCTATGCTTTCGAACTGCAAAATGACTAAATTCTAAAACAGAGATGTTTGCGTTTATTTAAAAAATATTAATATCACATTTCTTATTTAACCTTACGTATCCTTAATGTTAGAGGACTTAATGATAATACCCTTTTACCTTAATTGTTTGCTCCAGCCACTTCTGACTTTCAATAATGAAATTATTTAATTTAAAAAATTATTAAATTTAAATGCCTGGTTTATTCTTGGTTCGTTTCTTCCTATTTATTAACCCTTTTAGCTAAGATGACTATTCTATAGATTCTTGGCAAATCGCCAAAAAATCATAAACTGGGTCCTTGGTATGGATGGAAACTAAACAATTTATTATTAGGCCGCCGGGCGCAACATTGAGACGCAAACCAGTGCAGAGCAGGGAGACTAACAAAGGGCAGGGCAGCATAGGCGTGGTGCGCACCATGGGACAACACAGACCGTTGTCCTGTGCAGGTCCTGTGATCATATTCATCAGGTTACCTGAACCTCAGCTCAGAATCTGACTCGGAAAATGAATTCGAGAATACTTTGTTATTATATGACACTTGTAGGGAAAGAGATCACTGTGGAGGAGTCAGTATGATAATTAAATACCCATGGTGCATTTGGTTTAACACCTGAGTTGAGTGATGAAAAATTTTTATTTTAGATTAAGTTTTAATTGATTACAGGTGCATAACATGATATAAATAATATCACCTGAAGGTTGCAACGCCCAAAAACCAATCGGAGTAATGAGAAAACTGGCTGTGTTTTTAAGATAAGTTTTATTTTCCTTCACATCTGTCTTTCAGCAGTATAGAACGGAGGAAAAATCATCTAATGAACAATTCCTTTTCTTTTGACCTGTAATACTGCCTACATACTGTCATTATAATGGATAATTGTAAAAAGGAAAAATAACAGGGAAAACAGTGTTGATAAGCACACAGAGATTCATCAAAAATTAACAAAATCACCAGACATATGACTTTCAATCATAAATAATATGGTGGATCACTGAGCTGATTTATTCCTGTGCCGCATGTTCACAGAAAACTGCGTTTCAAACACTGCGTGACGCAGGCCGAAGCAGGTCTGCCCCTGTTCTGTGCTGTCCTGCCTGACAATGTGCGCGCTTACATTTAAAATAGTGAAATGCAGTTTTCTGCCCTGCTCTGTGCTGTTGCCTGTGTCGCCTGCGTCTCAATGTGCGCCGGGCTTTATGGACTGCCTTCATACCAAGGGGGTCCAAGTTTATAAACAGAAAGGAAAACTACTGGAACTTACCTTAGAATCTTCCTTGATTTACGTAAATAATGAAGGTCGCCATTTGGAATTAGAATTCTTTTACAATCAAAAGGGGTTTATTGACAGAGAATGGGGCAAATATGTGAGACCAAAAATGTAACAATTTACAGATACATAAATCACATATGATAGATCAATAATGCAATAATTTACAGACAAGCTATGTAAATATGAGGGACCACAGATACAAAAATCCCCGTTGAAATGCATCAATTTACAAACAGTAATACATTGGAAGTGTTGAATTCCAGGATAATGGCAATTAGTTAATCAAGATGATTTCTGTGTGGGCAACGGATTCTTGCGATCAGGCTGCGACCAGGAATGATGGTGGAATTTGGATGGCAGTCATTAACGGGTCCTGGTATAGGTTTGCGGACTGGACAGGGTAGGATGGCTCCTGGAAGAGAATTAAGGAGTTAGTACAAACATGGGGGGAGGCTAAGGAACCCTCCCTTGCTACTAACTAAGCACAATGAATCTACGCACTAGGGAGAAATTGATCACTTGAGCTACTTAAATTAATTTGCCCTTAATTTACACTATGGAGGGAGTATTTGAATACTTATCACTGAATCATATTAGGTTGATTTCAAAGCAAGACATGGGG
This sequence comes from Macrobrachium rosenbergii, assembly GCF_040412425.1. Taxonomy (NCBI): domain Eukaryota; kingdom Metazoa; phylum Arthropoda; class Malacostraca; order Decapoda; family Palaemonidae; genus Macrobrachium; species Macrobrachium rosenbergii. The sequence continues at coordinate 93,817,336 of NC_089742.1, read as the reverse complement.
TGATTCACAGGCTGCTCGAAGTAGGGCGACTTAACAAAGGGCTGCTTTTTAGGAGGAAGAAAATTGAGGTTTGGAGGAATGGAAAAACAAGGAAATTCACGGGGAGGGAAAGGGCTGGCTTACTGACTAATTGTGGTCAACGTACCAGGGTCTGTAGATGCTTGCGTTGACATGTAAGACTCAGCCAGTTACTGAAGTTAATTTTCACCAGCGTAAAGGAAGAAGAGCCTGCACCTGTGTCTCGGTTGGTAGGTATGAGCAAAGTGGCTTTTCGGGAACCCAGTGACCACCTTCCACGGCTGTTTGCTTCGAAGTCTAGGCCTACGTCAATCTGCAAAGAGTCATACAGCCAGCAAAGGAGTGGAGAAGCAGTCGATCTTAAGATTAAGTACTTAGAGGGTAAGTTCCTATCTATCTCACAACCTGGATGCGTCTCCCATTCCCCCAGCGAATTGGCTGCTCCTATATCGCGTGATGGGGGTGAGGGGGGTTTTGCTATTGTTTACCCCAGGTCAGTTGAGGTGGGGCTTCCCCAACATGAGTTCAAACAGGCGCTAACTGTCCTTTCTTAGTTCAAAATATGCTTGGTCTACCTCTCCTGCCATGTTTGCTTGGCCCAGCAGTCAAATGAAAGATGAAATTATTCCCCGAATAAATTAATTCCTAACTTTCAGACGAGAGGAATAGAAATCTTTGAATATGAATATATATATATATATATATATATATATATATATATATATATATATATATATATATATATATATATATATATATATATATATATATATATATATATATATATATATATATATATGCCATTATCATGTGTAATTTCTGGTTTCTTTCATTGCCACTTAGGCCTATCATTTTGATACCTCTTATGAAACCAACTAAATATATTGTGCCTATTCTTGTACTTCTTATTCTCTAAGCTTCAAAATAATTAAAACTGGCAAGAAGTTCAACATTAACTCGGTTAATGTTAAACACCTGCAGTGAAGAAGGCTAACATGCTTGTCTCCTCATCGCAAAAGATGACATTCTTCTAGAAATCACCGACCACTGGATAATATTGTAACGCAAACCCTAGCCTCTCTTCTTAGTGTTTCTTTGTTATGAAGGTTTCTTGGCCTCATGTAGCCTGTTACGGATGGGCTGAGCATCAACTTGAAGGGAGAGCATAATGTTCTCTCTTTATAGTAACACCGGTTGTCAGGGGAGTAAGGCGGAGCTCCTTCAGTGATCATCCAATGATTATCTTCAACAGTAGTACAACCATGTAATAAATTTATTATATTTCTCTTTCTCTCTGCTGTCGTATACATCTATACACGGTTTACGCCAAGCTGCCGAGCCATATCTGCGATAGAAACATAAGTCTCGTGCAAGCTAATGATCTATGACCTGTGCGGCTGTCTGTTATCTAACTTGCCGGTGGAAGTGACGGAAGTTTCTGCCCGAGTGTGGCGTCACAAGATAACATACGACGTTATGAGATTTTTTCTTTTTTGTGTTTTTGACAACGATTTTGGTAGAATTATTTCTTTCTTTATTTATATAATGTAACTGATGATTATTCAATATTATTTTATTAGTTAAGATGCTTTTATTTGGATTCAAAATATAGTTTCTGCCTTGACTCTCTTACCTGATCATCTGACACGCAATTTTTCAAAATGTTTCGTCAATTTTCGTAATATGAATTTTTCACTTACCATTCTTTTATATAGTTACCCATATGATTACTAACCAAAATCGAATAAGAAAGGCATATTTCATGGTATATATCAAAAGAATAAATTATTGTTATGTGAATAAAAACTTCTGGAACATGTTGCAATACATTTCTGAGTGACTGTACCTGTTCAATTAAATTACACATTCATGTTTTTAGGAAGAAAGTAAATAAATAAAAAGACACATTTTGCATGAAATTCTAGCAGATATACTGTAGGCACAATAACAGTATTTTTCGAAAACTCTCAACGTAATGAGAAGGATGTGCTTGTTTGTTCATAAGCAGTTGACTTCAGTTTGGAACACAAGAAGACAATGCTACTGTATACCCAAATCTGGTAAATTATTGAGCGGTTTCTGAGTGACTATAATTTTGATTTATCAAAATCCTTCTTCAGCCAGATGAACAACTAAGATACGTCACTTCAGCTTTTGCTTCAGGATCAAAGTTTAAGTCAATATTTAAATCAGGGCATTGAAAATGAAATGGATATTTCAGCCAAAGGATTTTTTGACTGAGTCAGCTCTCTGCCCTAGAAAATACAGTAGTAATCAAAACTTTGGGGCAGAGAAGTGAGGCTTGACAACATCTCAAGTTTTAACCCATTTAATATCTTCAGTGACATTGTTTTCAGCAATGTATTGTAATAATGTTGGAAATATATAACTGGTGGGTTGGTTAATCAACTTTAATTCTTGCTTGCCGTGGCATTAACATCTACTGAAAGCCTTCAGTAGGCTATGTCCAATGTTGGAATAGTCTACATCGCCGCTTTTCCTTTGAAGTTGGAAGTTTAAATTGTTAAGAATACCAAATTGTTAGACCAGTTTGGTAACCCAAATATCATCATCAAAAGCTGTGGTCCTTTTTCAACCGAAAAGTTACTTCCCAGTTCTTAGATCACCTTGTTAAGGAAGTAGGCCTACTGTACAGGTACCTCGCCTCGCGACAACCACCGAATGAACTTTTAATTGATATTTGTAATGAAATTTTAATAAATAAAAAAAAGAATGAACTTTTATGCGATTCAGTAAGCTACAGTACTGTTTGTGCTCGAAACTCTGAGCAGAATATTTCAAAGACTTTAGCCTACCATTTAATGAGATGTCTTTGATAAAATTTGTGAGTAATTTCTCGATTATCCGGATCAATACAGCAAGGCCCTGTCGGATTAGGGCGAAATCTCAATAAACTCAAGTTTTAAAAAAGACTCTACTAAGTGTTGGGTCAAACGGCAACTCTACACCCTTAACCCTCCTACTTTGTCAATACCACATATATAACCATAAACACTCAATATGCTTGCGAACGATAACCATCATACGTTAAACTGAAAATTTTATGCAATATGCAATTATCTCCCTCCCCCCAACATATTTTTAACAAAATATACTAATAAATACAGTTTAAAGAAAAAGCAACCCCCTACTTTCTCTCTCTCTCTCTCTCTCTCTCTCTCTCTCTCTCTCTCTCTCTCTCTCTCTCTCTCGTAAATGACACGCATTTGGGTAGGTAGGTAGGTAGACAACCTGTGTTTACCCACAGCTTACCATGGTTTCATATCACCATTAAGGTATTTTATACAGCAACTTTCTGATCAGTTGTTACCATAATGAATTACTATTACACAAGATACAAAATGTGTATGTGTGAACTATTTGCCTAGGCTGGGTGTTACACTTACAGTATCCATTTGCATAAGCCAAATAGGTTATTACAGCTGTGTTTAAGGTAAAGTTAATGGTAATAACACTGATATTTTGCATACTGAATCCATTTATACTTCATTATTAACATCATGTCATATCATCATCGTAATGCAAAAAAAAAAAAATTATCCTTGTCATATGCATTTAAATAGGCTAGGCTAATCTTGACGTTCTCAAAATCAGCCTATTGAGGCCCACTGCCGAAATAATTAGGGAATCATTTTTCAGTTGCTAAAAGAAATGGATTGTTACTGGAATTATTATTTTTATTTTTGTACATAAAAATGTAAAACATCCAAAACTGTTGGAAACCAAATCCACACCTGACAGGTGTCAGGGGAGGAGCAACAAACCTCATATGTGCTCCACTCAGGCACCCTGTTCACAAATACAGTATGATTATCCTATTTCAAAATATTTCTATTGCCTCCCCTCAAATTTGAAGGTTTTACACATTTATTTTGAAATTATAGGATCAAGTTTATGAATGCCTTGACTGATGTCAATAATTTTACAATAACTTTCTTTAATAACACTAGACTCAGTGATGTATCTTTTTAGTGCATTATTAAAATAAGCTATCTTTATTCGCCTCTGTCATGTTGATTGTGTGATTGAGTATGATTTTGGATGTTTGTTTATGCTGTCCCTGACCTTATGCGTTGTGAATTTCTTCCACAATCGTAAAAAAAAAAAAAATTGGATCGGTTTTTTCCCCGACAATCCTTCACAACGTTCAGGGAAAGCGAAGGGAGTAGGAAGCAGGCGCCCGTGACTGTGGTTCCCCTTTTTTGTGAAAATACCCAAGAAAAATTCTTGACATCGAGATTAATTACATAAAAAGTATCACCTATACTATTGGAACTCTCCTTTTGGTAAATAAAGGTTGGTTTTGAAGAAAGTATCCAACGTAAATAATTTGAATAGTAAAACGAGGTGACGAGAAACTATGTAAAGTGCGCTCCTCTGTCTTCTATGGGGTCTACCACTGTTGACAACTCGGGTAGGAGTCTCGTGCAATTCACGCCTTTCTCAGCCAAGAGCCGGTTCATATAGTGTGTTTATGTACTCTCTTTGTATTTTTGTCATCCGCGGCATTGCTTAATAATCCTGATGTAACGTAAATACATAATTGTAGCCTTTTTAGGTCGATGTCTCAAATTTTTCTTACATTTGAATTATGTACGTTGTTGTAGACCTCGTCGTCCGTTCGTTCTGTACTTGTTAAATTTAAAATATTTAGTTTTGTAATAAAACTGTAGGCTAAAGAAACCCAGCCGAATCTTGCTGAACCTTCCTTTGATGTTTTTTGGTTTTGCCCTTCAATCTAATAACATCTCGACTTAGAACTAGTGAGTCGCAGGTAAAATTTCCGACAATTGGTCCTGCGAGCCGGATGGTCTGAACCAGCAAGTGTCAGGAACGCTTACAAGTAACGGATTTTCGTTTTGGCTGAGGAAACGGCGAAAGTAACGAGAGCATAATAAAGAGGTTGCGAGGGATCACGGCAATCATTATTATTTGTAATGCAGAATTTTGATGTAACTTGAGTGACATGGCTGTATAAGTAGCAAGTAACTTGCAAATTATCTCATTGATTGCCCTACTGAATAATGTAGTGGCTGAGGCCCATCATGAACTATTGGAGACGCACTGCGGCGGTGTACCAAAATCTAATTGATCGCATGAGGACCAGTGAACAACTGTTAAGAAACCTCTATTTAACTAGTACGACAAAGTTTGAATCAAACTTTGAACTATCAATTAGTCAAGTGCTTGATGAAGGAAATAAAGCAATTGCCCTTCTCCTACTAGAATTGAATTTCTTGCTAGCATATCGCAGCAACATACTCGATTGCTAAAGTTGAAAGAAATTTTCTTGCCCGTATTCGGCAGTGAAATTAGCGAATACGCTACTTTCAAAAAATTGTTTGATGTTCATGTTAACCAACGTCTTGTTCTGGATAAGTAACTAAGTTCACGTACTTGCCTGGTGCCCTCGAAAAAGAACCACTTAGAGTAGTCAAAGATTTAAGTGTAATGGCCTCTAATTATGATGTCACGTTAGAATTGCTAGACTGGTAATCAACAGCAAACGCTGGTTTTTCCGCATCAGCGACTTGCCAATACAATACTTTGTTCCAAAGGTTAATCATGTAGATCTGAAGAATTTCCATATCAATCTGACCATTTTGTCAGAGCAAATTAAACGTCTCATCATGGTAGATTTAGGTCAGGCAATGATTATGAGCTTAATCAATCAGAAGCTCTCTCAAGGCAGTGTTTACCTTAAAATAGTAGATTACTTGTGGAAGTGTGATTATAATTTAGATGAATTCTATGAGACCCTTGATTTCCTTATCAGAAGTTTAGAAGACGATGCCCTGCAAAAGGGAGACGACGAGTCTGTAAGATCAAAGACAGCCGCAATTCACACATCTCGCGCTAGAATGTGTCCCTTCTGTCAGTGGGAGCATTCAGCCAATGAGTGTGTAAACACGTCACTGTTGCAGATCGAAAGCGACAACTAATGTGCTCCCAGAGATGCTTTAACTGTTTAGGCAAAGGCCATCAGAGCACTCAATGTAACAGCAAACAGAGTTGCAAATCGTGCAAGGACAGGCATCATAATTTGATTTGTAATAACAGTACTATTCCCAGGACTCGGTCAGAGGAACCTAACAGGCATTACAGTAGAGTAAATGTTCCAAGTCAGTCATCTAATCATGTCACATCTAGACCATAGACCAGTGAAGAGTCAGAGTAGAAGTAAAAGTTCAGTAAGTCCTAACATAAACAGCGTAAGTGAGAATAGAAAGTGATGAAAAACCCTATGTAAATGTGAAATCAGTCAATGTGTCACCTCACTCAGACTTGCCACCAGCTTTGTTACCAAATGCGTCAGCCATTTTGTCCACCTAGAGCCAGCAGGTTCCCACCAAAGTGTTTCTGGAAAAGGGGAGACAACATAGTTTTCTTTCTAGTCAGTTAGCCAAGAAGTTGCAGTTACCAGCAATTAAAAGAGTCTCACTTAATATTGCACCATTTGGGGCTACTGTCATTAGTTGGGAATATGACCTAGTTTCATGTAAGATTCAGATGGGAGACAGAGTCATAAGAACAAAGTTGCTAGTGCATGACGATGTGAACACCCCCATCTACAACATGGGTTTAGTTAATGTCAAACGACACTTGCAAAACCAGGGGTATAAGATAGCTGACAAGGAAATTCAAAATGATATAATGAAAAACATAAACATGTTAATTGGAGCTGATTATTTCAGCCATTTTGTGATCAGGATGGACAAGTGCGATGGGGCTAATCTCTTCGTGACTCACCAAGGGTCACCCAGTGGGTGCTTAAAGGAGTTGATATGTTTGTTGTAAGAGCCTGGCACGTTTTTTCAAATGCCAAAACCAGCACATGATGTCGATGAATGGTGGCGACTTGACACAGCTGGTATCAGCCCCAAAGAGCAATTCTCTACATCAGATAACGTAGCAATGCAAAAGGTAAAAAGACAGTGTAGTACGAACTGACCTGGGTTATCAAATAAGCCTCCCCTTCCTCAACAACCAACATCCAAGTGTTAACTACTGTAATGCCGTGGCACAGTTGAATCCTTTAGAACTGAAGTTTGAGAAAGATTCTAGTTATCAACTGCTTACGAGCAGGACGCTGGATTCTGGAAGAAGTCCCCAACACAAGAGTAGAGGGCTACTACATGCCTCATTTCGGCATTTTAAAAGAGAGCTTTACCAACCACCAACACCCCAGGATTGTGTTTAATACCTCTTCAAAGTCAAAGCTAGAAAGCTCATTATACAACTTTTTGTTGAAATATAGAGTAAATTCCTATGCCTTGATCTCCGACATATTTAAAGCCTTCTACTGCATCCTTCTTGATCCACAGGATACCAAGTGTGCTCGATTCCTGTGGTACAAGGTGCCAGTACGGGTGGCTACCTTTGCTTTCAGGGTGGTGGTATTTGGGATCACAAGATGTCCTTATCTCCTCCAACAGGTCCTTCAGACCCACTTTTGGGGAGCCAGGAGGGAAGAATTAGTCAAGTCGTTCTATGTTGACGACTACATTGCCACTTTTGCTACTGAGGAAGAATGTGGGATAATTATGTGACAGTTAAACAACTTTTGGATGAAGCTAACATGCCGTTGAGAGGGTGGGCGAGTAACAGCTTAGCCTTTGATCAACAGGTGGGAGTCAAGGAACCAGCTGAGCTTTCTGTGTTAGGAATATTATGGGATAGAAATAGTGATCAAGTGAGCATGAAACCTTTCAAGGGGATACAGGAGTTGTCAGACGACTGGGTTCCTATGAAACTAGGATCCTTTCTTTGTTGGTCTCTAATTTTGATCCACTAGGTTTGATAAGTCCAATATATATTCGAGAGAAATTGTTCTTACAGAAACTGTGGGAAGAAGGAATATGATGGGATGATCTCCTGGACACACAAAAACAGAAACAGGCTACGAAAATCTTAGAAGAATTTGTCAATGTATAAGTTAAAGTTTAAGAGAGGAATTCTGTTGGGAGAGTCAGAAATTCATGTCTTTACTGATGCCTCAAGTAAGGTGCATGGGGCAGCAGTTTATGTAAGGGAAACTAACCTGCTGACTAGTAAAATGAAAGTAGAAACTAACCTGACTGGTTAACTTAGAAATTTGAAGGGTTTATTAAAATCAATACAGTTGCAATTTGGGCCGATAGTAAGGTCACTATAGCTTGGATATTGGCAAAGAGGAGAATAGGAATATGTTTATAGCCCACAAGATAGGAAAGGCTAACTCTAGTCTACAGGAGTGTGGGATGATGCTGAAGTACTGCCGACCAAACACAGTCCAGCTGACATCTTGTCTCAAGGGACTAGTTTAACAGGGCTGATAGCCAGCCAGTTGTAGCATCAAGGGCCCCAGTTTCTTCACTGTGAAGGTCCCGCCGATGTGCCACAGAATCTTAATGAAATGTCGAGAAGCCAGGCTAACACTCAAGTTGTTGCCGCCCTCTGTGAGCTACATGAAGAAATTGCCACGGCTGAGCCTGCTGAACTCCTCTTTGCATATGTTGGAGAATATTGTCGAATTTAGTGTTTAGTTGAACGTAATGAAATATGTGTTGAAATTCATAAAAAGTAACGTTAGTCCATTTTTGAAACTTGCACACTTGGAGCAACAGCATTATTTGCCTTCAGTTTGTAGTTATTTAAAGAATGAATCTAAAGTACCCAGTAATATCACCAATTTCATTAACCAGTTAGCATTGGTTTTAATTGATGGTGTAACGTAATCTAGAAATAGATTAACGAATGTTCCAGGAAATAGGGATCGTTTAATATTACTGCCTGCAAAGGGAAATGTACCACAGTCATACCTGAGACACCTACACACCCTAAACATGCACTTTGGCATGAATTTCCTAATGGCTATTTTTTGCCAGGAATGTTGGTGTCCTGGGCTGAGATGTATGGCAAAGAAAGTAGTAGGTGGTTACATAGCTTGTATCACAGCCTTCAAACACCCTCTGCTTCGTCCACCTCCACTGCCACTCCCCATTGCACGAACACAGATGTCACGTCCATTCGCCAGTGGACACACTGGTCCCCTCCGAGTGGAGGGGGGAGTAGTCTACATTGTGCTAGTCACCTGTATAAGCAGCTGCACCATCTATTTCAACACTCAATGCTGCCACATTTATTTTGATGTTAATGAAGTTTGCTGCCACTCATGGGGCGCCTTGTAGCATCAACAGTGATAACCACCAGACCTTCCACACCACCAGTACCTTCCTGCAGGACATTGCGACAAAGACAACACTCAACGGTTCCTGCATGAGCATAGGATTCAGTGGACCTTTCAGACTCTGTGAGCTCCTTGGAAAGGAGGTTTTTGAACATCTAATTGGGCTTGTGAAACACACCATAGAAGTACCATTTAGGTGCAAAATCTTCAACGAAGAACAGGTCCAAACAATAATCAAAGAGGCAGAAGCAGTAGTGAATAACAGGGCTCTTATGTATACGGCGATGGCCACCGAAACGAAATTCTTACTCCTTCCCATCTAATCAGAGGATCTATGATCCATTTAATGCACCCTGTTTTCCCGTATGATGATATGTATCACATGTTGGCAACGAAGCAGATGCAGCATCTGTGTTTCCACCGCACCGACACCCTGCAGATCTTTCAAAATTGGTGGTAGACTCAGTCAAAGAAAACAGAGTTACTGGGTGCTGGGTAGAGTTGTAGCAATTTACCCCAATGACCATGGAGTCATACAGTCTGTCAAAGTGCTCTATAAAGGAGAAGAAAGTCTGTGAGCTGTGGAGCACATTATTCCACATGGCTGTTGAATGTGTACAACAATGACAAGGATGAAGAAAGTGACAGAGAGACAACTGATGAACAAATTAAAGAAGTGAGTTGGAGTGAGGACACCAAACAGAGTGTGGAAAGTGAGTGATGAGAAAGTTTTGGTTCTCAAGTGAAAGATGATCTCAAACAGGATGAGATTGAACAATTTACTGATTGTGCTAAACAGTTAGACTCTATAAGAAGTGAGCAAGTGAGACAGAAAAGAAGAGCAGTGATAGCCCCAAAGATAAGACTTTGTGAAGCATGAGACAATTGTAGAGAGGATTTGAAGAGTTAGGAAGAGAATAGAAATGAACATTGTCAGTATTGTAGCCCTCATGCTGCCGACACTAGTGGCACACAGGTATATTTGTATATATGTTCATGTTATGTGTAGCCCAATGTTATGAACCCCTTTGTATGACACAAATTAGGTGTCAGTACGTTTTCTGAGAGTGATTACTCTTGTGTTTGAGTAGTGTATATCAAGTCGTGAGCTGCCTTCCACTGAAGCACTGCAGTTGAGCGCAGGCCTCGATGGAACTCAGACCCTTTGAGCCTCACCCACCTAAACTTCCTATTGCTGTCCCATTTGGCCAGAATTTCTGGTGCAGAGAATGTGATAAAAATATTGGATCTGTTTTTTCCCCGACAATCCTTCACAACATTCAGGATAAGCAAGGGGAAGTAGCAAGCTGGCGGCCGTGACTGTGGTTCCCCTTTTTGTGAAAATGCCCAAGAAAAATTCTTGACATCGAGATTGTTTACATAAAAAGTATTACCTATACTATTGGAACTCACCTTTTAGTAAATAAAGATTGATTTTGAACAAAATATCCAAGGTAAATAATTTGAATAGCAATGCAAGGTGATGAGAAACCATGTGAAGTGCGCTCCGCTGTCTTCTATCGGGCCACCACTGTAGAAGACACAGGTAATTGTGTAATTCATACCTTCCTCAGTCAAGAGCCGGTTCATAAAGTGTTCTTATGTAATCTCTTTGTATTTTTGTCACCCGCACTTGACGTAGTTAAAGTTTATCCTGATGTAATGTAAATACATAACTGTAGCATTTTTAGGTCGATGTCTTGAATTTTTCTCACATTTGAATTATGTACTTTGTTGTAGACCTCGTGGTCCATTCGTTCTGTACTTGTTAAATTTAAAATGTTTAGTTTTAAACTGTAAAGAAATCCAATCAAATCTTGCTGGACCTTGTTTTGATGTTTGTTGGTTTTGCCCTTCAGGCCAAGCTATTGTAAGTCTGTAAAGATGTCAGATGTCTTCTTTTCCCATTAATCATGATCATGTATCACATCTATCAACACAGCAAGAATCTTGTGTATATAATTTTGTATGTAGAATTTCTTGGCCTTTTCACTAATAAATGACTTCCCTCTGATGCTGTCACTCTGAAGGTGATCCTGCCTCGCTGCCTGACCCTCTGCACCCTGATGCCTCTGTAGACCCTCAGCACCCTTGTGCTTCATCTACTCCCACTATGGTCGGGAACAGTTCCTTTACACAGCTTCCACTGACGCCCAGCTGTGGGAACCCGGCTCTGATCACCTTCACATCTTGTCCACAGACTAAGGTAATGTGATTGGAAGTTGATTGTTCGGTCTCACCAGTTTTTATTCTTACCTTATTTTGTAAAGTCCCCGCTAAGCGGGTCTTCAATGATGGCAACCCATTTTCTCTTCCACTTCTAGGATAACGGGTCACGCAGGATCAGCCATGCCCAATCATTTAAACTGATCTATGTAAATATTTACCTGTTACTAACTTGTGTGGCATATGTTTCTTTTGCTCATGTATCAGAATGTCGTCAACTTCATTATTGTCCATTTTTGCAACTCAGAGTGTATTTATTCATTGTATTTATTGTTAAATGTTATTGACCTCAGGGCACCCTGGTTCTCATTGTATTCCTCGGCATGACATCAGTCCTCCGCTATATAAACTGCCTGTGTCCTCAATATATCATCAGTAACTTTCTCCTGCTTGTTTCTTTAGCACCTCTTAAAGTGGTGACCCCGGAGTGGTTCCCGGAGCCATTAGCGGACTCTCACAGCAACTTAGTCTTGGCTTCAGGAACTACCCACGCCCCTAGCAGACTTATTACAGCACTGTAACCAGCGTTCGGGCGTGCTGACTCTCATCGGCAAATCACCAGTGTCATTAACAGACTCACACGGCACGCTCCCGAGTGCGTATTGATGCGAGTATCCCACTCCAATTAAGAGGGCTAGAGTGAGAATGGACGCAGACATTCCCTCCCATGTTCAGTTAACAGCGAACCTCGCGGACTCAGACGTTTACCTCCCTCCCATATCACCTGCGCCCTCGACCCGTGCCAAGATTCACGCTCTCCTCCACACCGCTACCCGTGCCCTGCATGCTGCCCTGCCCGGCGCCCTGTTCAGCAGGACAAACAAAAGCCGCCCTCGCCATAAAGCTGCCGCCTTTCACACAGGGAAACCCATCGTCATGGCTGTACAGGGTCGAGGGTCAGTTCAGGCTGGCGGAGCTCACGGACGAGGTGCCGCAAGCTGACACAGTAATCAACGCCCTGCCAGAGGAGGTCTACAGGAGACTCGTCCCGTGGGTGTCCATCGCACGCCCCCCTCACCTACCGCCACCTGAAAACATCCCTCATCGAGACTTGCTCCCTGCCGGTCGCCGAGAGGGCCGCCCACCCTCGACCTCGTCATCAACCCACGTCATGGAGTCGTGGGGCATGATCCAGGACCTCCTCACTCTCCCTGGCACCGACAGAAGCGGCAGGCAGTCCGAGATCAGCCTGCCAAGGGAGCTTCTCCTCTGCCAGCTCCTCCCAGAGGTCCAGACTCAGATCCTCGAGCCCTACACCATGCCACTCGAGGACTTGATTAGAAGGGCGCAGCAGCTGACCGACTCCGCAAGGGCAGCGAAGCAGGCATCAGCGCCCACACACCCCATCAGTTCCATTCAGCAGGAGGAGGGCGCAGAGGAGGAGATAAGCGTCGTCACCAAAAGGCGGCCAACGTATCATCACAAGAGGAACCCAGCAGGCCCTTGCTACTGCCACCAGCGGTACAGCAAGGACATCCAGAACTGCCAACCCCCGTGCTCATTCGCCTATCCAAAAAATGGGGGAGGCGGCGGCCAACAGAACAGGCCGCCATGGCAGCAGAGGAACCCAGGAGCCCAAAACCACTAGGCTTCTACGTCCGCAACACCATCTCCGGCAGGATGATGTTGGTCGACACCGGGGCCGTTAGATCAATATTTCCGCCATCCAGGGAGGACCGCAAGCACCCACCGGACCCGGCTGCCTTCCTGATGGCCGCCAATGGGTCCCCCATCCTCTCCTACGGCACCAGGCTCCTGTCAATTTCCATCCTTGGCCGGAGGTATTCGTGGAACTTCGTCGTCGTGGACGTAAGGACCCAGCTCTTGGGGGCGGATTTCCTCGCCCACTTCAGGCTGGCAGTCGACGTCGGTCGCAAGCATCTCCTCAACAACAACTCCTGCCAGTCCCTCCCATTGGCAACGGGACCCAGCGCGCCTATCATCTGCTCCATCGGTCCCCACCAATACGCCCAGCTGCTGAAGGAGTTCCCCAACGTATTCAAGCCCGAGCTCTGTCAGGTACCCGGGGCCCCAGCAAAACATGGGATCTACCATCACATAAAGACGAAGGGCCCCCCTGCACACTCAAAGTTCCGGAGGCTTCCCCCTCAGCGCCTTCAGGAGGCCAAGGACGCCTTCGCCGAGATGGAACGGATGGGCATATGCAAGAAGAACTCCAGCCCGTGGGCCTCTCCCCTGCACACGGTGCAGAAACTGGATGGCTCCTGGAGACCCTGCGGTGACTACAGGCAGCTCAACCTCGCAACTGAACCTGACCATTACCCCCTGCTGAACATGCAGGACCTCATGGCCTCCTGACACGGGGCCAAAATATTTTCTAAGCTGGATCTTTTAAAATCTTACTTTCAGGTACCAGTTGCTCCAGAGGATATCCCGAAAACCCCCATCATCATACCCCTCGGGTCCTACGTCTTCACCTTCTCCACCTTCGGCCTGAGGAACGCAGGGGCGACTTTCTAGCGGCTCATGGACAGCATCCTGGGGACCTGAAATTTTGCTTCTGCTACATGGATGATATCCTTTTATTTTCCAGGTCCCATAAAGAGCACCAGAGGCACATCCAGGCGGTCCTGCAGCGCCTGCAGGAGAATGGCCTCATCGTCAGATTTGACAAGTTGTACCCTCAGCGTCGAGAAAGCTGACTTCCTAGGCCACGAGATATCCCCGGATGGCGTCCGCCCACTCACATCAAAGGTCGCAGCCGTCACCAGGTTCCCCGTTCCCACCTCCGTCAAGGCCGTCCAGGAGTTCCTCGGGATGGTAAATTATTACAGGAGGTTCATCCCCGGGATCGCACACACCATGGCCCCCCTGACGGAGATCCTGAAGGGCCAACCAAAGTCCTTAGTGTGGGGACCCAGCCAGCAGCAGGCCTTCTCCCTGATGAAGGCCACCTCTCGCCAAGGCAACCGCCTTGGCCCTCCAGGACCCCAGCGCGCCCCTCCAACTGACGATGGATGCCAGTAGCGTCGCCTGTAGAGCCATCCTGGAGCAGATCGTCAACGGCACCCCCCAGCCCATCGCCTTCTTCAGCAAAAAGTTCAACCCCGCGGAGGCCCGCTACAGCACCTTCGACAAGGAACTCTGTGCAGTGTACTGGGCGGTCCGGCACTTCAAGTTCTCCCTGGAGGGTACGCCCTTCACAATCTACACGGACCACCAGCCACTAGTCCACGCCTTCACCAAGCAGGGGGACACATGGTCTTCCAGGCATCAGCGACACCTCGCAGCCATCGCGGAGTTCACTTGCTCAATCAAATACCTCCCCAGCAGGAAGAACCCTGTAGCAGATGCCCTCTCCAGAATCGAGCTCAACGAGGTGCAGCTCAGGATCAACTATGAGGACCTCGCCCAGGAACAGGCCGCCGACCCGGAGACTCCAGCCTACCGCACCGCCATCACGTCCCTGAAGTGGAGGGACATGGCCCTCGCCCCCAGGGGACCAAAACTCCTCTGCGATGTCAGCACCGGCCAGCCTCGCCCCCTGGTGCCCGACACCTGCCGCCGACAGGTATTCTATGTCATCCACGGGCTGTCCCACCCCTTCAGCAGGACGATGACCAAGCTGCTGACAGAGAAGTTCGTCTGGCACGGAATGCGGAAGGACGCGAGCACTTGGGCGAGACAGTGTCTTCAGTGCCAAACCAGCAAGATAGGTCATCACACCGAGTCCGGGTAGGTGAGTTTCCACAGCCGGGGTGGCGGTTCGGCCACATACACATCAACGTTGTCAGCCCTCTTCCTCCGTCAGGCGGGGCCAGATATCTCCTGGCGATTGTCGACCGCTCAACCAGGTGGCTTGAAGTGATGCCCATGCAGGAAGCCACCACCAGTGCGTGTGCCAAGGCCCTCCTCTCCAGCTGGATCAGCCGGTTCAGCATCCCGGACCACATAACCACCGACAGGGGCCCTGCCTTCCTGTCCGAGTTGTGGTCCGCCCTGGCACACCTGCTGGGGACATCTCACCACACCACCACTGCTTACAACCTGCAGCCAACAGCTTGGTGGAGAGGTTCCACAGGTCCCTGAAAGCGTCCCTCATGGCCCGCTGCACCGCTGAGGATTGGAAATACCAGCTGCTGTGGTTCCTCCTCGGGCTGAGAACCGCCCCCAGAGCCAACGGCAACCCATCCGCAGTGGAGAAAATAAACGGGGAGCCCCTCGTAGTCCCAGGCGAACTGGTAACAGAGGACTGCCACAACCCATCAGTCCAGAGGCTTTGCGACATAGTCGGTCAGTTCCCCCCCTGTACGGACATACACCAAAAGGTCAGTCACCTTCACCCTCCCGGCTTGTCCTCCACCACTCACGTCTTTGTCAGGGATGACGCCGTCCACCCACCGCTGACCAAGCCCTACAAGGGGCCCTTCCGCATGCCAGAGAGGAACAACAAGGCTTTCCGTCTTGCCCTTCACGGAAAAGACGACTGGGTGTCGATCAGCCACATCAAGCCCGCCCTTCTGGAGGAGGAAACAGACGTCACCGCACCGCACCCTCCGCCTGAGCAGTCATCTCCGCAGCCGGGCCACTGCAGAAGGAGGTCACGAGGCCGCCCCCGGAAACATCTGCCCACACCTGCAGCCAGCCGCTCCCACGCACAGCACAAACCCCTGGTTACTTCGCGTAGCCACGGCACTCTTCAGCGCCCCAGCAGATACATGGATTAATCAGATGTTACCCACATCTTGAGGGGGGAGTATTTGTAAAGTCCCCACTAAGCGGGTCTTATATGATGGTGACCCATTTTCTATGCCGCTCCTAGGATAACGGGTCACACAGGATCAGCCATACCCAATCATTTAAACTGATCTATGTAAATATTTACCAGTTACTAACTTGTATGGCATATGTTTCTTTTGCTCATTTATCAGAATGTCGTCAACTTCATTATTGTCCATTTTTGCAACTCAGAGTGTATTTATTCATTGTATTTATTGTTAAATGTTATTGACCTCAGGTCACCCTGGTTCTCATTGTATTCCACGGCGTGACGTCAATCCGCCGCTATATAAATTGCCTGTGTCCTCAATAAGTCAGCAGTAACTTTCTCCTGCTCGTTTCTTTAGCACCTCTTAAAATTTTTCCACCTGTTCTCCTATTTCCATAGAATACCTCTTTGTGGCTCCCCGTCAGAGACTCATGTGATTTTGGCTGTGGTGTTTTGATTTTCGATATTGAAATACTAGTGTTAATTCTAACTTTGCTTTGATTACAAGTGCCAAGATACAGCAAATGAGTGATGCTAGTGCCTTGCTATTTGCTTACGTCTTCCAAGATAAGAGTCATTCAGTTCCTTTCGTGTATTTCAATATCCCTGTTCTTGCGGATCCGTGTTTCGAGTACCTGTAGTGTGAAATTACCTGTAGGTCAACAATGCCATCGTCCTGCAAACTACAAGTGCCATATCCTGTCAAAATATCCGAAAATCCCAGTGTGCTCTTGCCTCGCTTACTGCACCCTATCTTTGGGACATGTACAGTAATAGCATAAGAAGGCATAGTAATAACGCTTGCACATGTTGTGGCACTTTGCTTAGTGATTTGTGAATTTAGTAAAGTAATGGAACCGTGCCACAGAGCTCTATTGATAGCTCCTGTAAATATTTTCTCTTCTGATTATTTAGTGAATTATAGTTTTAAGTGGACACTCTAAGTTTGCCTTAAACCCTTAACCTTATGGTAATTTGAGTATAATCACTATTACATATTCTGTTCACCGGAGCGCAGCCTCCTTTGTAAGTCAGTTGCTGCTACCTAGGTCATAATTAGAGCCATACCCTCCTCTTACATGGCTGCGTGAATGTGAAGATATATATATATATATATATATATATATATATATATATATATATATATATATATATATATATATATATATATATATATATATATATAATGTGTGTGTGTGTGTGTATAATACACGATTCTAAATCGACTGGTGCCTGTAAAACTGAGCAAAGAACATAGTTTTTGAGTTTTAGTTATATATCCAATTGATCACAGGGTAGCAAAGCATAATAACTGTCAGTCCCCGAGGTTCATGATTTCTGAAAGAAAAACTATTATATCTTTGCTGATTTACAAAGCTTTATTTAGTAGAAAAAAAACAGAAATAGCACGGTGCCAGTGCAAAAATGGCGCCAGCATACCACACACATGCACACACACTGCACTCGTGCACATTCTCGTGTCAATAAGAATGACCTTTAAAGCGTTACAGAATAGAAAGGTATAATCAGTGATATTACTATAGATATTTCCATCTTGTTAACAACATATGTGTAATGCATTCTCAGTGCTCACTGATTGATTTTGATTGGGTCACCAGGCAGCAACAAATCATTGGGCAACACGCACGCCAGGCCTCATAAATTGCAATGGTGAGTAATGAGTACAAATGAGATTATCACTCTAACTTGCTTATTTTTTGTGGATTTTTTTGTCTGTCGAGGCCCTATAATGGACTGGGACCTGCAGTTTGAAAAACCCTTCCTAGATCATCAAATAAAATATTCTATTATTTATTAATTAAACATTCCAACGTTTTATTTGATGAGCCAGAATGACCACAATACAATGAAATGAAAATACGAAATTTGTTTAACTCTCTACGAATTTTTATCCTATTTTCTTTTACTCTCAAAACACCAAGTCTTGTTCTATCATCTTACAGTTCAGAAACATGAGATGGATATTTACAGAATTTTTCCTTTTTTTAGAGAGAAGGGGGCCGGGGCAAGAAGAACATTTGGAAATACAAACCATCGCCAAACCGGGAGCTGGAATCGGTCGTTAAAATTTGGTAGCAAGTCAGTTAAATAGCAGTTAAGGTAGAGAAGTGGGGAAAAACACTTGCTCACCTGCCGTCACCAAGCACTTATTCTTTGGCCGTTCTAGGGTGAGGTTAGGCGCAGGAGGAGGGGGTGTCGATATAGCTTCCCTTTACTACACAGACTGCTTCTGTCTGCTGTTACTGCAACCATTAAGAGCTGACCACTCTTGAGATACCAGTAGCGGTCATCTTCCCCATGGAAGAAGCCCAAGCAGCATCAATCAAGGTTACTACCCTAAGAGGAGAATAAGACACAATCTAGAGGCGAGGAGAGGAAGCACAAAGATTTTCTCCTTCCTCTTCCTCCCACAGGAGGAAGAAGAGTTCAAGAGTACCTCCCACAAGAACTATAGGATTTGAATTGAATGCCTTCCTCTAATTTGGGGAGACTACAGCATCCATCCACCTCTGGGTATTACATTCACTGTAGGTAGGGCTGGCACAGGTCTCACTTAGCGAGCTTGGTCTCTTGCACTGACCTGTGCTTCTTAGACATGAGGAATTTTCTCCACCTGTGCTTTTCCAGAAAATACATGGTAAAGTTAGGGCTACCCTCTCTCTTGCTTGGTGTCTGTTTTGTCCTTAGACTGTGACAGGACTCCACTGTACAACGCACATGGATGCCTGGATGCTATGTTGAGCACAATTGTGTTGCACCCCAGAATACTATGATCTACCACAAACACAAGAGTTGTATTTACACAACAGCACCTTGTACACTTTCCTGTGGTCTCTACTAGTTCAGTTTTCAATGAATATAGGAAACTTCACGGGATAACTGACCACCGTACATTAACCTGTACTGTGTTACTGATCATGTGATGTGATTCCGTGAGCATGTATATGAAGGGTGCATGGTAACACTTTCATCCCTTGGTTCTCCGAAGCATGTGTGGTAGAGTCATCACTTCCAGCGAACATACATACAGTGTCATCTCACATAATCCCACGCCTTGAAAATTCTGACACCATCCTTACTTAATGAGGAAATGCGTCAGATACTAGCTAAACATTCTTCTCCAAGATTTTGGGAAAGTTTTCCTCCCCACTTGGTAATTCAACATCCACTGTGTGTTGTAATTCATAACATACTTGTAACCTACATGTTTTTCAGATGCTTGGCCACCCAAAGAAGTGCTGCCCCTCAGCACAAGGGAAATAGTACCTTCTAATTTCCAGATTCATGACCAAACGGACAGCCACACCCTCAGCAGGCTGACCTTCATGTGAGGGATTACTCACACACTGTTTTCGTGCAGAAACCACACTTTACTTTATGCAGAGCATGATGACAACGGCCCCGATTACTGATAAAATAGCGATGAGGCGGTGTTGATTCAGGATGGGGAAAAGTCTGTCCTCCCGCATTGGAGGCAGAGATGAGATTGTAGTGATCACTTCCCTTAAAGCCAGCACCGAAACCACTTGATGGTCCCCGTAAAGATGCCACATAAAGATACGAGTAGTAGAGTTGAAGACACTCTTGCCCAGAACTCGGAACCTCGGCGTGACCAGTCTACACGCTGCATCAACCAGCCTTGATCCCCGTAGAAGAAATGTATCTGATGAATTATGGCACTGGATGGAGACTTTGCAACTCTGGCAAAACACTGCATTGAGAGTCTTCTTAGACGCTACCTTGTACTCATGTTGTAACAGTCGAAAGTCACAGTCAGAAGGAGTCTGATTATGTACTAACATCTCACATCCTAACCAGTCAGCGTTGATAAGTATAAAGATACTACTGTTGCAAATATATCTATCATGAACTAACACATATCCTGGCTTATAGTTAACAGCCGAAGATTGTAACTGGTCCCCCAAAAGGTACATAGTCTCCTCACCATCCCATACTACTACTGGACCATTAAAACCACTAAGGAAAGGTCATATGATAAAACTATGAAACAATTCCAAGTTACTAACTGGAATTTCCACATTCAACCCCCTATCAGGTACACTAACTACAAGATACTGCCCATACAAATTCTTCCCATATAGATATACTGAATTCATGAAAGTCAGTTCTAAACTCCGAGGGGCAAAATATCTCCCAAAATTCCCCTTAGAAGCAGCAACCACTGCCTTAACCTAAGTTTGAATTTGCGATGACACGCATTCCACTCTTTACTCAGTATTCAACAAGGTGGTTTGACAGGACGACAAAGCTATCATAGCATCTAAAACCTCCCCCCATCCTACCAACTTGTGAACAATAACCCATTTAAAGAAGCGCATAAAGTCCCAAACCCTTACCGTGATTACTCAAAACTATCTCATAAAGTCATCAAAGTTTTACCCTGGTTAGCAGATATTGTTGATACCTGTCCAATTCTCAGCAAAATAGCAATTGACATACTAGCAATCACTCCTATGATCATAACTACAATTACCAATGGTGCAGCCCTCTTACTCCTAGAAGAGAACTAAAAAATCTAAATTTGGAAGTCATATTAAAGTCTTCCTAATCCTATCCTGAACCCTAACTGCTGTAGCATTAAGTTTGGTTAGCCAACCCCTTTGATTGTGACTATGTCTGCAAACTCAGCCAGAACATCTTCCACACCTCCAGCATATTCTTTATAATCAGCATTGGCTAAATGATCTCTAAAAACCTGCCTCCTAGCCTGTAAATCTGCTTCTGAAAAACTACAAAAATCCCTGACAATAGCCACTGAATTATCTTCATCGACCCAGTCAACAAAGTTGATTGCATAAGTACCCTTCTGTTAACTGCAAACTGAATAATTACAGTTTAGCAATTTCACCCAAGTATCCCCTGAATTCGAGAACTTGTTTATAGAACCCGTACACACTACCCCCTTCAGCTTTTCGCTACACTCATCCACACACACCTGCCTGGATTTATGCACTCCTTTCACTCGAACTTTCACCATAGCAACCATACCAGGACCAAGAACCACATCATCCAACGATACCCCCTTTTACACTTATTACCCACTGACCCATATTCGGCATCCACCTGCAAATTCCCATGTACACCCGAACCATCATCATCATCCATCACACTCACATCCGTCCCCTCATAAAGCATAAACACACCAGGTACTCCCACAGTTATACCACATTCCCCTGTATGAACTGAGAGTTTTCGTCTCCGACAAGCTGGATGACCCAGTAACAAAGTATTCCCCAAAGCAGCCCCTCGTATAAGCAAAAATGGTTCTGTAAAAGTTCTACCCCCAAGAGATAAATCCACATCTACGTATCCCAAAACCTGTAACCTATTTGCTTGAACATCACAAATTGTCTCTTTAGCAGGTCTCAAAGCACGATCTGAAAACATTGATCTGAACAACTCATAATTCATCAAATTAATAGAGGCGCCTGTATCTATAAAAACCCTTACATTTATCCCATGCACAGATCCTTTTACCATGGCTTTGACCCTGAGGGTTCCCCCAGAAGTCCTATATCACAAGAAACACCCATCCAGGTTTCCCTTGCAACTGATCGGTCTTTAGACAATATTCGCCGATCACAAGATCCCCTTGAAAATTCCACTTGAGGAACTTTCTTACCTGAGCTACCAAAATTCTGAAATGCAGGCCTACCATTATACTGTCTCAGAGATGAACAAGACCACCAAGAATGACCATAACACCTACAACCACCACAATATTTAACATGGCAAAATCTTTTAATGTGCCCCTGCATATTACAATTAAAACAACGAGCCCATGGAGCCTGACCAACCATCAACCTTTGGCTATTCCAAACTTCAACAAAACCCTTCAAACCTCAGACTGAATCTCCACACCTTACACAACCATATGCTGACCTTAGGAATCTTTGATCACTATTTCCTCTCGCCATTTTCGCAGCTTTCTTCCTCGTAAATAAATCTGTTAACTTATTCTTGGCTGACCACAAATGCAAAGTTTCCCAAGTCCTGAGAAAAGACACCCCTTAAAGAAAAAACACAAGAAAAAACAGTTTTCCTTGAAAGAATTTCCACACAGTAAGAAACTCAGAATGTTAATTCCCTTTATTCTCGCAATTAATCCCCAAAAATCAAAAGAAAATACTAATTAAACCCACAATTAAATCCAAAATTAATTAAACCCAAAATTAAATCCAAAATCCCATGGAAAAAAAAATGGGCGGGTCGAGCGAGCTGACTGCAAAGTAGGTCAAGATGAACTTTGCATCTTCAAGGGCAAACAAAAAAAAAAACACTCAGTCCCCTCCCAAGTAAAGAGAATGGGAATCTACCCTCACTCACATAAAGAAAACAGGGCTCGAGGCAACGGACGTGAGAGAGAGAGAGAGAGAAAGAGAGAGAGAGAGAGAGAAAGGAAAAGAATTCGTACCCCTCCCCTCAGTGCAATACATCCCTTGGTAACTTACACGGCTGGCACGTGGGATTGCTTTCAAATATGGTAATAGTTTCCTTTAATTTTGTAAATTGTAAATTATACCTACTCTCATTTAATGCACACTTTCCAACTTACTCTAATTCTTATAAAAAATATTACTTACCTTGGCCTGTATCCTTGTTTGGGAGAATTTAGTATGAAATTGAATTAATTTGTAGTTGATTTCATTCCAAGTTCTTTATTTCTGTCAATTAATTAGAGATCACGGCATGGTCGACCACTGTTACATGGGTCATTTGCCAGATGACTTTAATTATTAATTACTTTGATTTATGTAGCCTTGCTTTACCTAAGACCCACATAATCCCATCAATTAAGGCTAAAAGTTACCCAGAAAGACAGATAATTAATTTAATTAGATTTGGTTGCCAGTTGAAACTAGGTTACTGAATATTTTGATTTATTCTGAAACAAATGAATTAAATAAAACACATTGATCAACCATCTAGTCCAACAAAGAAAATTAATTAAAGTAAGGAAATCTACATGAGCCAATAACAGCTTCCCAATTCATCCCCCTTCGGACACAATAATATTTCCCCCACTTTAGGGTATGACTTAACAGCTGAGTCACTCTAGTAACGCTCTTATAAGCGGTTCTCTAGTATATTAAGGCTATTCCTCCTCCAAACAAGGGTATGACCAGGTTCCAAGGCGTGCCTGACTTTTACTTAAACGGATCCTCTCACTTATCCTTAATTACTGAAAGGGGTGTATCTTAAATCGAGAATATTATGTTAACACCATGGAGGATACTTTATGCAGTCTCACTAGGCAACACTAATTGTACTTCATATAATCGACTTCATAAATGGGATATGGTTTCACTAGGGTTCTTTAGTCAGTGACTGATAAGAGAGAAACTTGAAACAGAAATACAGTGTGAGATATAACAGGAGAATGGCGAGTAATTGTCATCTTCAGACTTACCTTATTGTAGAGCAATTGTGCGTACTTGCATCTGACGCCCGGGTCTGTTGAATCGATCCTCGTCAGTTCCACTAAGTTACAAAGACAAAGGTAGAAGGGAGCAAGAGATATACCACTTGTACTCTCACTCCTCATGACTGCTGGACTGGCTGACTTTGGGTTGAAAGCATGGGTCGTTGCTTGTAAACAACTCCCCCTTTGTAGCAGGCGGGTAGCCTGAAAGATAACAAAACTCACCAGTATGTAGTTTTTAGGGAAAAGGGAACTTAAAGGATACCCTAACTAAATCAAATTAGTGAAACCTTCCTGTATGAAAGGTCCCTAAACTAAACTTATAAACCTCTGAAGACAGTTGGTGGTTTTGGACCACTACTATCTCTGGCCTCCCCTATCACCCTGTTGCACACAGAGGAAGCTTTTTGGTGCTTCCCTTTCTTTGTTTTTCTCTCTTTTTTAAAGTATACTTCTACTAAATCAAAGCAGTCGAACAGTACATAATATTTGCAATAATATATATATATATATATATATATATATATATTATATGGATTATATATATATATATATATATATATATATTTATATATATATATATATATATATATATATATATATATATATATATATATATATATATATATATAAATATATATATATATATATATATATATATATATATATATATATATATATATATATATATATATATATATATATATATATATATATATATATATATATATATATATATATATATATATATATATATATATATATATATATATATTTTCATGATGTTGCCTTGTAATGCGTATATCCTCCTATAATTTTTGCCATATTTACTTTTTTTTCATGTGTTATGTTAAATGATAGTAATTGTTGAAGTGTCATATTTAGTTTGGCATCAGATCTCAAAAGAACTAATGATTAAATAACTTGATAGTGTAATTTAGAATTGATAATGTAATTTTAATAGTAACATAATTTGGAACGAATATCTTTCTTGATAAAAGCGTAGTATGTGAACACGTGTGTGTGTCCACCAGGGCTTGTTTCATTTCAATTGTCATCAGTTGAGATAAGAGATAGACGCTTTATTTTGGGTTAGTGATGACAGGTTTTGAAAACAAATGCAATTCGTCCCATAAAAAAGACGAGTGAATTTCATGTTGTTACATCGTTGGTCAGTCGTCGCCACTTGGAGAGAAAGAATACGTGTCCTGATCAATTACATCATGTTTTGTAAGATTGCATTCAAAACGTTTTGCTGGGATGACGTAACTTTCTTCTAGAAGCTTCTCCATTGTATCTCGCACCCAAAATGCTTTAGTGACGTCACCTCCCTGCTTCTAGAACTTCCCTTTTGTATCTGTACCCAAAAAATGCTTTAATGACATCATGTAATTGTTTCACGTGTTACTGGAATTCTAAAATTTATTTGATTCTGATTTCTGAGACCAGTCGATATGGTTCCCTCTCTCTCTCGTTCTTAGAAAGAGATAATTTTAACGTAGTGTTTTGTGGTCACATATTAGCATTAACTTTGAGATCTGAATGTAGCAAAGTTATTTAGTTTGTAACAACGCCTGGTAAAAAGTGTGTATTGTGTGGCATTGCAGCTGCAGCAAGTGATTTACAGAGGTTTTCACAAGTTGTGTAAGGTAACGTGAATTTTACTTATTAATACCATGGTATGATAAGTTAGGAAATTTTTACCAAGTGAAATCATTATTGATAAATCTTATGTGTATTTTTGTGTGTTTTTCTATTTACAATCTCTTTATATTTTCACATTTTTTTACGTTTGTGATGTAACATTTATTTACATAGCATTTTAAATATTTCTTGGTATAATTTAACATTGCATACATAATTTAACATTGCATAATTAATTTAATACTTCATTTATTTAAGATTTTCTTTTTAAATCTTGAGTAATTCTTGATAGTTTAAATTTTGCTTGATTAATTTAAATTCTGATAAAGTTTTTGTGAATTAGTTTTGTTTCATAATTTAATTCAAGAATTAATTGAGTGTTGTGTTATTTTCAAGTAATAATAAATTTTTCAGATTGTGAATTCTAATTAATTGTGAATTCTAATTATATTCTTTGAATTTGAAAATAAATTTTTGTATTTAACATTCTTAGAAAAACAGTGTTTCATTTATTGATCACCAGTGAATAGGGTTGATTGTGCGTGCATAAGGCAAAGTGATAAACATGTTTTGTTCTTTTAGTTTTGCTAAAGTGAATTAAGACCAGGGAAACAGTTAGAGTTTCTTTATGGAGTGATGCCCTTCTTCTCTAGAATATTTCTAGTTTAATTTTTGATACCTCACACATATTCTGATAGACTTAGTTTGATTTTCCAAGTGATTGATAAATAAGTTTTTCTTAAGGGATCACTGTTACCTTTAGAGTACTCAGTCGTAACAATTAATGTTATGAGAGTTCAGGTATCTGGCTGAAGTGAGGTATATTTTTGAATCTTGAGAATTAGTTGTGTAATAACCAGGTACTTGATACGCATCGTGACATTATATTGTTTGGTGCCCAGAGACCCGTGGAACAAAACAAAATATCACTCTGGTTTATGGTTTATGCTGGTGGTGTTAGGGATATATTTTGATAGGAGAGTGACCACATAGTTATTTTTGCTTTGTATTGTGAATTATTTAGTTGAGTAACTTAGAGAAAATGGCTCTGTTCAATGATCAGAGGTTTTTAGCAACTCCTTCCATCCAAGAGTTATCTGAATCCAACCTGACTAAGGTACAGTGGATTGCTTTAACAGTAGCATGTGGGGGTAATGTGTCTAGTGGTATGATTAAGGCACAAATCAAATATATTGCAATCCAAGCATTGCTGGACTCTGGTAAAGTAGATGAAGAGTTAGGAGAGGCGCAAGAATTGTTGAATGCAGCTGAGGCAGAATTTACAGATAAACATGAGCAAAAGAAAGAGAAAAGTGATGCAGAAGCAGAGATTAGACGTATAGAAGCAGAAGAAAATTTGATTAAGCTGAAGATACAGGCAGAAAGAGAAAGAGAAGATAGAGAGAAAAGAGAAAGAAAGGAAAGAGAAGAAGAAAAAGCAGCAGAAGAAGAAAGAGAAAGTGCAAAAAGAGGAGAAAAGAGCAAAAGAGGAAGAGAAAGAAGCAAGACATGAAAGGGGAGATGGAGTTAATAAAGCTCGATCCACATTACCTGTAACACCGTCTAACCCTACTCAAAGTAATTCAGACCCTGTATTTGATGTAGTAAGAGTGCAGAAATTAATTCCAAAATTTACAGAAGAAGCTCCAGATGTGTTTTTGATCACTTTGAAAAAGTGGCTTCAGGTATGGGATGGCCAGAGGATAAATGGTCAGTCTTGTTACAGAGTGTTCTCATTGGTAAAGGAAGAAGTGCCTATTTAGCCTTATCAGCTGATCAGTGTAAAGAGTACAAGGTACTCAAACACAATGTGCTACAAGTTTACCAGATGACCCCTGAATATTATAATTAAAGATTCAGATCTTTGAGAAAGGATGACAAGATAACTTTCTTGGATTATGCTTACAAAGTAAGAAGATGTTTTAAACGATGGTTGGAGGCTGCTAAAGTTAAATCTATGGACGAACTTGAAGAGTTAGTAGTCCTAGAACAATATCTTAGAAGAATTCCTGAACACATAAGAGCCTATTTAAGAGAGAGAGTTAAGAAACTTGACAAAGCTGCTACATTGAGCTAAGATTTTAATATAATTTTTAGCAAAAGAAATTATAATGTCAAGTACCAGAACCAACAACGCACAGGTTTCAGGTCTCATCCAAATTTCAGGAACATTACAACTGAAATCCTTCTAGTGGCTATGCCAATACAAAGTCAGGTAACACCCCTCAACAATTAAATGTTAAATCCTCATCATCCAGTCTGTTCTCAAGACAGATACAGAAGACTAATGTTGTCTGATACATGTGTGGAAGAGTAGGACACTACAGTCGAGATTGTTATCAGACACAACAGCAGACCAAACCAGTTGGTCAAGTGGTTAAAGGTAAACAGGTGAAGCAAACTACGAAGAGCAGTGTGGGAACGACTGAGACTAAACAAGCAGAGTGTTTAGCAACCAGTGGAAATGTAACTTCAAGCAGTGAGTGGCTGAGCAGCTTGGAGGTTTTTAAGCCATATATCTATGAATGTACGCTGACAACTCAAGGAGGAAGTGTGCAGGTACCAGTCAAGGTATTACGTGATACGGGGAGTAACCATAGTGTGGTAGTCGTGGTGCTCACCCACAGCTGGAGAGGAATCTCACCGGAGATTCAGTTATTTTGAAGGGTATAGGAGGAGAAGAGGTAACTCCTATATGCCGCTTGCATTTGTCCTGTGAATTGGTGACAGGAAGTGTTGATTTTGCTGTAAAGGGCTCACTAGCTGTTGAAGGTATACATGTTTTACTGGGTAATGAATTGGTGGTGTACCATTTGTTCCTTGTCCTATAGTGACAGACAAACCATTAAGGGTTAGTCCTACTGTAGATTTAGAGAAGAAAACCCCACCTGTTTCCAAGTTGTGTGACTACCAGGAGTATGAAGAGAACTATGTCTGCAAGTGAAGATACTGAGGATTTACCTGCACCAGAAGAATCAAGTGAAGGATCTTTAAGCTTAGAAGAGCTGTTCCAGGAAAGTGAAGTTTCCCCTAGTGGTAGTAATGAAGAGATTTCCCAAGAAGAAGAGGATCCTGTTGTTAATGAAGAGACTCCGAGTAGTCAAACTACAGAAGCAGAGTTAGCAGATATGGAGAGTTCAGCCCTTGAAGTTGGTCAAGTGACTAGAGAGAAGCTAATGAAACTGCAGAAGAGGGATACAACGTTAACTGATCTGTTCTTCAGAGTTGTTGATCAAGAAGAGATGCAACAAACCTCCACCTGTTATTATCTAAAGGAAGGATTGCTAATGAGGAAGCATCGACCTGCAGATATACCAGGAAATGCTGAATGGGGTGAATATCATCAAATTTTGATTCCATATCCATTGAGGAAACAAGTTGTAGCAGTAGCGCATGAGTCTGGACATATGGGAATCAGGAAGACTGTTGAGAAGATTATGAAGTATTTTTTCTGGCCTGGACTTCACAAGGATGTTAGCAGATTTTGCAGAGTGTGTCACACATGCCAGATAGCTGGAAAACCGAATGAGACCATTCAGAAAGCACCCCTACATCCCATAGAAGTTAGAGGAGAACCCTTTAGCAAGGTAATTATAGATGTGGTTGGGCCACTTCCGAAAAACAAAGAAAGGAAATGAATATCTATTAACATTAATGTGTCCAGTGACTAGGTATCCTGAGGCGATTCCTGTAAGAAACATATAAGTGCAAAGGTAATTGCTGAGAAGTTGGTGGAGTTGTTCTCCAAGTTTGGGAATACCAGAAATTGTGCAAAGTGATAGAGGAACGAACTTTACTTCAAAATTATTCCAGGATGTGATGAACTTGTTAGGAGTAAAACAACAGTTATCAACTGCTTATCATCCAGAGACTCAAGGAGCCTTGGAAAGGTTCCACCAGACATTGAAAAGTATGTTAACTAAGTATTGTAATGAATCAGGAAGAGAAGGGATGCTGGTTTACCTTTAATGTTATTTGAAGTTAGGAATGCTTATCAAGAAAGCATGGGATGTTCACCAAATGAAATGATTTTTGGTCGAGACATTAGAGGTCCATTGAAGATTCTTGCAGAGAATTGGGAAGAAAATCAAAAGGAAATCCAAGGAGAATATGTCAAGAACTTGAGGAAAAGGTTAAGAGAAATTAGAAAATTCTCATTAGAAAATCTGAAAATAAGTCAAGAGAAAATGAAAAGAAAATATGATGTTAAGACTAAGCTAAGAAATCTTAATATTGGACAGCAAGTTCTAGTGTTCTTACCAGTGAAAAGATTTCCCCCTTACCAATAAGTTTCAAGGTCCTTATAGGATAATAGAGAAGTTAAGTGATCGAACTTATGTGATTGAAACACCAGGAAGAAGGAAACGACAGAGGAAGATACATGTGAATCTTTTGAAACCTTACTTCTCAGAGACTAAAACTGAAACAGTGTTAATAACACAGACAACTTCGTCTACAGAGGATGATGACGACTACGAATTGGGATCTGAAAACAAGATGAACAATTCTTCAATATTAGAAAATTTGGAAGATAAACTAAAACATCTGAGTGTTGAGCAAAGTAGTGAATTAAGTGAAGTGATTCAAAGTTTCCCTGAAATTTTTGCAGATGTACCTAGGTGTACCAATCTGACAAAGCATGAGATAAAGATCAGAGAAGATGGAAACCCTTTTAAACTGAGAGCTTATCGCTTATCACCTTTTCATCGAGATGTTTTGAAGAAAGAAGTTGAATATTTATTGCAGCATGGATTAGCAGAACCCAGTTCAAGTCATTATAGTTCTCCTTGTGTGTTAGTGAAGAAACCAGATGGCTCATTTAGGATGTGTACTGATTATAGGAAACAGAATTCCATCAGTGTGGCTGACAATTATCCCTTGCCTCTTATTGATCAATTACTTGATAATATTGGGCAAGCCAAATTTGTTTCCAAGATAGACTTGTTGAAAGGATATTATCAAATTCCCTTAGATGAGAATACTAAGATGCTGTCAGCTTTCATTACTCCTTTTGGACTGTATCAATACACTGTTTTGCCGTTT
Source organism: Macrobrachium rosenbergii (assembly GCF_040412425.1). NCBI lineage: Eukaryota > Metazoa > Arthropoda > Malacostraca > Decapoda > Palaemonidae > Macrobrachium > Macrobrachium rosenbergii. The sequence continues at coordinate 93,787,021 of NC_089742.1, read as the reverse complement.
GGTCTGATGAATGCACCTGCAACATTCCAGCGAGTGATGGATCAACTACTAGGATCAATAGAAGGAGTAGGTGTATACCTTGATGACATTGTGATTTATTCTAATACATGGGAAGAACATCTGAAGATATTAAGAAAAGTGTTCAAGAAACTTGGGAAGCAGGACTAACAATCAACTTACAAAAAGTGAGTTTGGAAAGGCAACTGTTCAGTATCTAGGATTTGAAGTTGGAAAAGGCCTTCTCACTCCTATTGATGCTAATGTAGAAGGTATCCGTAAGGCTACCCTCCTGCTACTAGGAAACAGCTACAAAGATTTTTGGGCATGGCTGGATTTTATCGCCGATTCTGTCCAAATTTCTCAGCCGTAGTAGCTCCCTTAACTGACTTAACCAGTCCTAAAAGAAAGTTTATTTGGACTCCAGAATGTCAAGAATCATTTGAGAAGGTTAAAGCCATATTAACTTAAAGACCAGTGCTTCAAGCTCCAGACTTCAATAAAAAAAGTTCGTGATACAAGTTGATGCATCCGACTATGGAATTGGAGCTGTTCTACTTCAAGAAGATGACAACAAAATCTTCCATCCAGTATGTTTCATGTCTTCAAAGTTGAAAAAGCACCAGAAAACTTACTCAACAATTGAAAAAGAAACATTAGCATTAATCACAGCATTGAAAAAGTTTGAAGTGTATGTGAACCGACCTAGGAATGAAGAAATTTTAGTGTTGTCGGATCACAACCCAATCTCATTCATCAATAAGATGAAAAATAATAATATGAGACTGAGCAGGTGGTCTTTATGCCTACAACCGTATAATGTGAGTGTTAAACACATTTCAGGAAAAGATAATGTCATAGCAGATTATTTATCCCGTTGTGAATTGTTGGATTCAAACCCGGGATAAGTAATCTTCTGGGGGGAGGAATTTCATGATGTTGCCTTGTAATGTGTATATCCTCCTATAATTTTGACATATTTACTTTTTTTCATGTGTTATGTTTAATGATAATGATGGTTGAAGTGTCATATTTAGTTTGGCATCAGATCTCAAAAGAACTAATGATTAAATAACTTGATAGCGTAATTTAGAATTGTTAATACAATTTTAATAGTAACGTAATTTGGAGCAAATATCTTTCTTGATAAAAGCGTAGTATGTGAACACGTGTGTGTCCACCAGGCTTGTTTCATTTCAATTGTCATCAGTGGAGATAAGAGAGAACGCTTTGTTTTGGGTTAGTGATGACAGGTTTTGAAAACAAATGCGATTTGTCCCGTACGGGCTCATGACGAGTGATTTCATGTTGTTACATGCATTGGTCGAGTCACGTACACCACTTGGAGAGAAAGAATACATGTCCTGATCAATTACATCATGTTTTGTAAGATTGCATTCAAAACGTTTTGCTGGGATGACGTAACTTTCTTCTAGAAGCTTCTCCATTGTATCTACTTTTAAAATGCTTTAGTGACGTCACCTCCTGCTTCTAGAACTTCCCTTTTGTATCTCGCACCCAAAATGCTTTAATGACATCATGTAATTGTTTCACGTGTTACTGGAATTCTAAAATTTATTTGATTCTGATTTCTGAGACCAGTCGATATGGTTCCCTCTCTCTCTCTCGTTCTTAGAAAGAGATAATTTTAACGTAGTGTTTTGTGGTCACATATTAGCATTAACTTTTGAGATCTGAATTTAGCAAAGTTATTTAGTTAAATAACGCCTAGCCTGGTAAAAAGTGTGTATTGTGGTAACGCAGCTGCAGCAAGTGAATTACAGAGGTTTTCACAAGTTGTGTAAGGTAACGTGAATTTTACTTATTAATACCATGGTATGATAAGTCAGGAAATTTTTACCAAGTGAAATCATTATTGATAAATCTTATGTGTATTTTTGTGTGTTTTTCTATTTACAATCTCTTTATATTTTCACATTTTTTACGTTTGTGATGTAACATTTATTTACATAGTATTTTAAATATTTCTTGGTATAATTTAACATTGCATACATAATTTAACATTGCATAATTGATTTAATACTTCATTTATTTAAGATTTTCTTTTTAAATCTTGAGTAATTCTTGATAGTTTAAATTTTGCTTGATTAATTTAAATTCCTGATAAAGTTTTTGTGAATTAGTTTTGTTTCATAATTTAATTCAAGAATTAATTGAGTGTTGTGTTATTTTCAAGTAATAATAAATTTTTCAGATTGTGAATTCTAATTAATTGTGAATTCTAATTATAAACTTTGAATCTGAAAATAAATTTTTGTATTTAACATTTTTAGAAAAACAGTATTTCATTTATTGATCACCAGTGAATAGGATTGATTGTTCGTGCATAAGGCAAAGTGATAAGCATGTTTTGTTCTTTTAGTTTTGCTAAAGTGAATTAAGACCAGGGAAACAGTTAGAGTTTTTTTTTATGGAGTGATGCCCTTCTTCTCTAGAATATTTCTAGTTTAATTTTTGATACCTCACACATATTTTGATAGACTTAGTTTGATTTTTCAAGTGATTAATAAATAAGTTTTTCTTAAGGGATCACTGTTACCTTTAGAGTACTCAGTCGTAACAATTAATGTTATGAGAGTTCAGGTATCTGGCTGAAGTGAGGTATATTTCTAAATCTTGAGAATTAGTTGTGTAATAACCAGGTACTTGATACGCATCGTGACAATATATATATATATATATATATATATATATATATATATATATATATATATATATATATATATATATATATATATATATATATATATATATATATATATATATATATATATATATATATATATATATATATATATATATATATATATATATATATATATATATATATATATATATATATATATATATATATATATATATATATATATATATATATATATATATATATATATATATATATATATATATATATATTATTATGATTAGCAAGAATTCGCTAGCAAATTGCCTCCCCCTCCTTTGTTGTTATGTGTTGTTCATTTTACTGCCAGCCGGCAGAATCGGTAGACCATCTGTCTATCGACTTAAAAACAAGGGTTAAAAGATTAAAGGCGCTCCCATTTTTGATAAAGATCTTTCCTTGAGGCAAAAGTAATCTGGCTTGGGTGTTTCTCCTACAGGCCAAAACCTCCCCTGCGGGCAGCAGGTGCAATGAGTCAAAGCATCTGTGGTGGACGCCCCTGCCCCATAGGAGGGGATAAAAGCAGAAACCCACGAGGTCGACACACCGCGGGCTGGAAGATATGGGTGAACTTGTGAAGACGTCCTCAACACCTGGCCCCATCGATGCCCTTGCATCCTAACCACGTGGCCCTTTCAAAGTATACTTCTCCTCGTGCCCTTCGACCGTATTCCTCGAGCCCACACGCCATTGCTTGGAGTTTTGAGGAGTCCCCATCGCCTTGCCCCTTTACGGAAGCCCTTGCATCGCACCACGTGGAAGAAACTCGTCCTCGGAAATCGCAAGTCATCCACGGACCGCCTTCTACACGCCCTCGGAAAATCTGCTAAGGTAAAGTGCCCTGGAAGAGCCCCATTTCAGTCACGCTTTTGTCTCGTAATATTTTCTTAAAGAGAAAGCCAGAAATCACCCTTGTCTAATGTCCGTGCGCCTCTTGCATCGGCAGTATTAAGTCTTTATTACTCCTTTGGCACCCTCAGTGCAGCCTCAATTCATTATTCTTTTGTCTATTTTCATTACTGGCGTATAATGTGCATATCTCTCATTTCAGAGGATTCTATTTCGTGGAAGCTTCTCGGACTGTGTCTGGAATCCCCAAGTTTCATTCAATCCCGTTAGGAATCTCCTTCAGGATAGTAATCTACTTGAGTTCCTCTTTCCCATACTGATATCATTTATGTAAATACACTCCTTTAAATTTGCCCACGTGTTTTACGTAATATTTCCCTCAGTAACAAGAGCCCTATGCTCATATGAAATTCTCCTTTGTTTTCCTCTTTTTTACGTTTTCCCGTACCCACGAAGTCAGAATCACAAGGCTAAATTACCTTAAATTGTTGCTACCTGTCTCACAGAGCATATTTCAAACTAAAACCACGGAAAAAACGTAAAAAATATATATATATATATATATATATATATATATATATATATATATATATATATATATATATATATATATATATATATATATATATATATATATATATATATATATATATATATATATATATATATATATATATATATATATATATATATATATATATATATATATATATATATATATATATATATATATATATATATATATATATATATATATATATATATATATATATATATATATATATATATATATATATATATATATATATATATATATATATATATATATATATATATATATAACATATATATATATATATATATATATATATATATATATATATATATATATATATATATATATATATATATATATATATTTATATATATATATATATATATATATATATATATATATATATATATATATATATATATATATATATATATATATATATATATATATATATATATATATATATATATATATATATATATATATATATATATATATATATATATATATATATATATATATATATATATATATATATATATATATATATATATATATATATATATATGGTTTTTAGCAGCTTACCTTAGGCAACAAAAACTCTGGTCTCTAACTTGAGGTCACCTCAAAAACATGTACATCAAAAATCGGCCTAATTCAAGAGGGGAGTGATTAGGTAAATTCTGGGGTTTAACTTGATTAATTATATTTACAAAAGAAAACACATATCAGAAGAATGGTAATGTAATTTTGGTGACAGGCAAACAGGGTTCCATGATACAACATGAAAAAGCAAATAATTGGGAATTTCCTTCAGGAAACATGATGGGATGCCAGCTTCAAAGGGGGTTGCAAATAATGTAGTGAGGCCACTACGCACACCAGATGATGCACATATCCACAGCTCACTAACTCCTAATTTGTAATCAAAACGCTTAGGGTTACTCAACTGAACATAGCACTGTAATGAAGGAGCTGAGGAAATGTATAGAAGATGCCTCGGCTGAACTCGATTCCAATAACTCGAATATTTTATGACTACGTTACACTTCACGTCATTGCTTTGCAAATCAAACAGCGCAAATATAAAAAGAAATGCAGGTCTCCCTATAGGTCTACCGCACTGTGAAAAGAAAAGCAGAAAAATAATTGGAGACAAATAGGGACGTGACGGATGAAAAAACCTTAAATCCTGTATTTTACCTTAATCAGGAGGTGAAGTTCCTCGTCTTATGGGAGCCCAGCGAGAGGGAGGGCAAGTGAATCATTTCATAGCAAAAGATACTCACTCTGGTTACTGCCAGCCAGCCACGTGTCACATAGAATTAGCTAGGTAGGTAGGTTAATGGAGCAAGGGACAGGAAATCCGTCCTACAGCAGTTTCAAAGTATGAGTCACTGTCCTACAGTGAATCATAATAAATTAAATGAATTAGGTGCATATTCTTTATTACATTTGACTTATTAACTGGTGAGATGGCGCATGAGAGGATACTCTCGACAACATATATATATATATATATATATATATATATATATATATATATATATATATATATATATATATATATATATATATATATATATATATATATATATATATATATATATATATATATATATATATATATATATATATATATATATATATATATATATACATATATATATATATACATATATATATATATAAAATTGTAATACCCACAATGCCCTCTTAACTTCTCAATTCTTCGCTCTTTTTTGGATATGCTTGTCACTACAAAGCCGTAAGATCCAAGCGCAAGAAATTGAAGAAACATTGATGTCCGGTCGCGGAAAACGAACCAGCATCACCATAATCACAAGGAGGTCACGTTGCCGACCTGACCACGAAAAGGATAAAAGTCTATTACCTCTCGTACATGTACATATACAAATCGTTTTCAGATATATTTATTAGAGCTGGAATAGACCCATCCTCACCATCGTAGCCAAGTGGGCAATCGTTTTTGTTGCTTTTAAGGCTGAAATATATATGTAGAATCTACTGGTCACTTTTACCAGATACGTATGTAATAGTAATAGCCACAATGCCCTCTTAACTTCTCGAATTCTTCGCGCTTTTTTGGATATGCTTGTTACTACAAAGCCGTAAGATCAAGCGCAAGAAATTGAAGAGACTTTGAAGTCCGGTCACGGGAAACGAACCCATGTCACCATAATCACAAGGAGGTCACGTTGCCAACCTGACCACGAGAAGGATAAAAGTCTATTACCTCTTGTACATACATATACCTGTCGTTTTCAGATATATTTATTAGAGCTTGAATAGACCCATCCTCACCATCGTAGCCAAGTGGGCAATCGTTTTTATAGCTTTTTAGGCTGAAATATATATGTAGAACATTACGGCTTTGTCGTGACAAGCATATCCAAAAAAGCGCGAAGAATTCGAGAAGTTGAGAGGTCATTGTGGCTATTACAATTACATATATATCTGGTGAAAGTGACCAGTAGATTCTACATATATATTTCAGCCTAAAAAGCAATAAAAACGATTGCCCACTTGGCTACGATGGTGAGGATGGGTCTGTTCCAGCTCTAATAAATATATCTGAAAACGACAGGTATATGTATGTACGAGAGAATAGACTTGTATCCTTCTCTTGGTCAGGTCGGCAACGTGACCTCCTTGTGATTACGGTGATGCAGGTTCGTTTCCTGCGACCGGACATCAAAGTCTCTTCAATTTCTTGTGCTTGGATCTTATGGCTTTGTAGTGACAAGCATATCCAAAAAAGCGTGAAGAATTCGAGAAGCTAAGAGGGCATTGTGGCTATTAAATTACATATGTATCTGGTAAAAAAGTGACCAGTAGATTCTACATATATATATATATATATATATATATATATATATATATATGTGTGTGTGTGTGTGTGTGTGTGTGTGTGTGTGTGTGTGTGTGTATGTATAGAGTGTATACATATAATATATATATATATATATAAATATATATATATATATATATATATATATATATATATATATATGTATATGTATATATATATATATATATATATATATATATATATATATATATATATATATATATATGTATATATATATATATATATATCGAGAGTATCCTCTCATACGCCATCTCACCAGTTAATAAGTCAAATGAAATAAAGAATATGCACCTAATTCATTTATTTTAGTATGATTCACTGTAGGACAGTAAATCATACTCAGAAACTGCTCTAGGACAGATGTCCTGGCCCTTGCTCCATGAACCTATCTAATTTTAACATGTGGCTGATAGTAACAAGATTATCTTTTGCTGTGAAATTATATATATATATATATATATATATATATATATATATATATATATATATATATATGTGTGTGTGTGTGTGTGTTTTACTGGACAATCTGGTTTTGAGATAGTTCTGTGAGACAGGTAGCCACAGCTACAGATACTTTAACCTTGTGATTCTGGCTTTGTGGGTCCAGTGAAACATAATACAAGAGAAAAAGTGGGAATTTCATATGAGCGTAATGCTCTTACTTCTGAAAGGAAATATTACGTAAACACGTGGGTAAACTTACAGGAGTATATTTACATAAAGAACATTAGTACAGGAAAGAGAAATGCAATTAAATTATTGATCCTGAAGGTTACTCCTACGGGATGAATGAAACTGAGGGATTCCAGACACAGTCCGAGAAGATTCCACGATATAGGGTCCCTCTGAAATGAGAGATACACAGATTATATGCCAGTGATGGAAATAGACCAAAGGATAATGAATTCGAAGCTGCACTGAGGGTGCCAATGGGCTTCGATGAGTTAATAATGGCTTAGCACTGAAAGCCGACACTCAAATAGTACGGGTGGAATTGAACAAAAGATTCTGTGATTATTGACACTCAAATTAAGTAAATTCTACAAGGATAAAGCATGACTGAATGGACGTCTTTACAGAGCACTTACCGTAAGGGAGAAGTGGTTCCAGCGAAGAAGGCGGCCCATAGAAGACTCCCGAGTCACAAGGGCAAAGGCGTAGATCTTCCACGTGGTAGGATGTAGGGGCGCCAATGGCATGGGCAACACGTGGGTGACTTCACGAAGCGCCAGGTAATGGAGTGGGTTAGGATCAGGCCAGCAGCAAAGGGAACACGTAGTTGGCGGTCAAAGTGCACAAAGGTAAAAGTATACTTTGAGAGGCCATGTGGTTAGATGGAGAAGTGGTGCACTAAGGGCGTCGTCCAGCCATGGGTGTGGTGGTGAGTGTGTTCGTCGTCTGCGCCATGTCGTACAGCGAGAGTCTGAGAGCGAGCTCTCATCTGTCTCTCCTTTTATACCATCTCCTATGGGCAGGGGCACGCTCTCCGATAGGAGTTGAGTCATTTTCAGCTGTTGTCCTCGGCTGGGTGGGGAGGGTTGCCTGGCAAAGAGTCGGCCAGATAGATTCACTTTTGCCTCGAATAAGTAATTATCTACTTAAAAGGAGTGGCCTACACTCGATTTAATCCCTTGTATTCTGACCGTGCCAACCAATTGTCCAACTCAGGCTGATAGATAGGTAGAAGACGCATGTCGATAGACAGATATGTCTATCGATAGATTGGCAGACAGGAAACGAAAAAGGGAGCAATTTGCTAGTGAATTCTTGCTAATTATAATAGTTCCCCACACAAGATGATGTACACACCTTCATTCGGGTGTGAACATCGATTTAAGCAAGAAATAAGCGGAAAATGCTTGACGTTACTCTACATTCTGCCTTGCAATGAATTTTACTTCTAAAGGATTTATGAAACTCTGTGGCATTATGCTGATGACATACTAGAACAAATTACTCTAACCACCGAGTACATTGTGGATCAGGACATAAGGTAATTTTCAACACTTGCAAGAGAGTATTTACTGTGCATTTGGCTACAAAGTAATAAATTTATAAAGTCACTCGATGAGTGTGAGTTAATTAGGATTATAAGGCCACGGTATATGTGGCTGTTGCAAACAAATGAAAAGAAAGGTTGATGTTAAAGAATATACATGGTTACTTAATTCTAGAGATCCCCTAAATGCATGCAGTTAGTTTGCCATTTAAGCGGCGTTGAAATGACGAGATACCCTTGGGTTTAACTGACGTGATTTACGTCGTTTGGTAGACCCGTGCCAGACTTGGCACCGAATCTCATGACACTCTTATAATATTACAATAAGCACCTGAAAAAGATGTAATCAAAGGGAAGTAAAATTATTTCAGCTTAAGGCTTATTTAATCATTTTAAGGGTTCGCCATTTTCACTTTACGATAGGGACTTTACATTAGACTTTAGACTATTTAAGCAAGCAAAGGAAAGGGGCGGGGGGGTGGAATGAAGTTCCCGATATTACAGTAAGGCAAGGGGACGTGCCTCCCCTTGTATTACAAAGGTGGCACTGACTTTATAGGTGCTTTGCGGCACTCATCTAAGTGCATGAGGTATAAAAAGAATAACAAAAGAATAAATTGTTGTACCTAGATGTTGATCAAAATATGCTTAAATTATATTCCTTAGCCTATAGTAAACAGCTAAAATGATTCTTGGCCTAAGATGGCATAAAGATAACCAGAGGGCGCGACCCCTCTGGCAGGATCATTGGCCAGAATCTGCAATAATGGCACTGTGCCAAGTTGGCACTTATGTAATGATAACTAATGGCGATGGCATATCGCAATTTTAAATGCATCATGCTGCGGTCGGCATGAATGGGGAGTTGTAGGGCTTATAGTGTTGGCATATCTGTCAATGGCACTCTGCATGAGCAGAAGGGATCCAGGTAAAATGAGGGCCTGGCTAAGGCATAAAATAAATGTGATGGCTAATCAAAAGTAAGGAAGGGAAATGGTTGGGGAAGAATAAAGGACATAGTTATAAGAGAGAGAGAGAGAGAGAGAGAGAGAGAGAAAGAGAGAGAGGAAAAAAAACGAATAGTGAGGGACTCTGACCTCCTCTTCTGGATAGAGGTGCCAAAGTCTTCGTAGGATAAAAGGATGGCACTGTTCTAGGTTGGCACGGATGCCAGGTGAGCTTGGGAGCTCTCTTGAAGCTACCTGGAATTATCAACACCCGTGGTATTTTCCCCTCTGACCCTTCCGACTTTGTTGGTGTGTCTTGGCCGGGGGATTGGCAGAACCGAGCCCAGGGAGGGTATTGGAGTGCCACCTGTGTCGGCTTCCTTGATGGCTGATGCAGAGGCCTTCTTTGCAAGCTCTATCACGATCCGTTACAGTTCCTTGAGTTCATCGGCCATTTGAAACACGGCAGAATCATTACTCACTGCTATGTCTGCGGAGGACTGGGACAGAGAGGAAGTGGTCGCAGGCGGCATGAGGGGCTCCCAGGTAGGAATGACCGGCTCAGGCATGGGTTGCGAGGCCGCACCTTTAGGTGAGCTTCCGCTGTGGTGGGCAGGATCTGTCTCCCTTACCGGCATTGGTAGCGGAGCCAAGCCGGAAGAGGAGAGGGGGGTCCTTATTAGGATCTCTTGAATGGAGATCGGGGGCGTACTCTGGCACTGGCACTAAGGCAGGGGCAGGCACTTATTTGCTTTGGAATTTGCTCATCGTCTGTTACTGACAGAGCTTGGCATGGCTCAGTGCATGCAAGTGGCCCTGGCAGAGCTTGGGAATCGATTTTGGAATCTCCTGGAGGGAGATCTGATTGGGGCCCTGGCACTGGCAGTGATTGTGGTAACTTAAATGGGGACTGGAAGTCCTGTCCCAGGAGGATGTCATAACCTCCGGGAAGATAGCTTGCTACTGCAAGGTTGCAAATTTTGAATTTATGAGGTCTTGTGACCCTCAATTGGACAGTAGGGAGTATCATTTTAAAGTCACTGATACCCTCAATTGTGACGAGTTTGCGTCGGTTAATGATAGCTCCATAGGGAACTTTGTCTTTCCTTATGAGGGAAATTTGTGCGCCAGAGTCGTCAAATGCCTTGACCTGGCGTGCTGGGTAGCTACCACGAGGAGGTGCCACATATATGGGACCCTCGGCTGGAGGGCCTAAGGACTCGGGATTTGTAACTGCCAGGGCGACTGCAGGAGTACTGGACTTGTTGTTTCTAGGGCATTTTGCCCATAAGGGAGAGTGGCCATAAACCTTGCACGCCGTGCAAAAGATTTGGCTGAAATCTCTTCGCACTGCCCCTGTGGAGGGTGCAGGCGACTTATTAGTTGGTTTTCCGGGAGAAAGAGGCTCTGCTGGTTTATTTCGGCATTGCTCTTTGGAATGCCTGATCTTCCTATAGAACCCGTACACAATGGCTTTCTGTGATTGCCCATTCTTCGGCGAAGGGGCACCTGAAAGGCAGGCAGGTGGACTAATCCCGCACTGCAGGAGCTCTCCTTCGGGTGATGAGTATCCCAGGAGTCGGCGATGCGACAGCATTCCACCAACGTCGTAGGCTCCTTCACCCCTATGTGCGTGGTGAGGGCGGGAGGTGCGTAGAGCAAGAAATGCTCTGTTTTCATTTGCTCTATGGAGTCGGCAAGGGTCTTGACTCCCATGGACTCAAACCACTTCGCATGGGCGTGCTCTGACTGGTAGGCCCAATCTGCCCAAGTTTGGCTGACTTCCTTGACTTGCCCTCTCCAGCGCCTCCTCCAGCGTTCAGGGGTTATCTCGTACACCTTGGTAATGGTTTGGCATACGACGTCCCATTCCTCTTGGTCGGCTGCAGGTAGGGTGTTGTAGGCAAACAGTGCCTTGCCACCGAGGAATTTAGTTAACACTAGGGAGAGTTCGGCGAGGGAGAGGGTGCAACATTCCAGGACCTTCTTGGCTCTGTCGACCCATACTTCCGGTTCAGCTTCAGTCCACTTGGGCATAAACGAGTGGGCCTGGCTGAGGGCGCTCGTCCCCGAGGCAGGGGTGGGGGCGGGGTTGCCACGTTGTGCCAGCATCTGCAGTTCATGGGCATTCTTCTTCTCATTCTCTACTCTTTCTGCCTCCTTTTCTTTTCTTTCCGCCTCTTTTTCTAACCTCGCTGCCTCCCTTTCCACCTCTTTTTCTAATCTTGCTGCCTCCCTTTCCGCCTCCTCTCTCCTCTCTAGGGCCTCCTTTCTAATCTCGCTGCCTCCTTTCCGCTTCTTTTTCTAATCTCGCTGCCTCCCTTTCTGCCTCTCTCTCTGCCTTTATCGCGTCTGTCCTCTCCTGTACCCAGTCTTTTAGTTTTTTCCCCGGAGAGGCTGAGTTCCTTTCTGGAGGACATGAAGAGCTTAAAATCTTCACTCTGCTGAGATCTTGCCAACATTGTGCAGGTGGGGTCGACTCAAGTGATACACAAAAAAAAAAGAATTTTCCCAGAGTGGAGGAAGGAGTTGTCCGGGTATAATAAATGCATGCAAATTTTTAACAGAGATGTTGTCGGTGACTTTACAGTATGAAGGGTTTTCAAGACTTAGGAATTGGAATTCTTTGGTCTCCCAAGTTAAGGACAAAACGGGTTTGGTTGGGGACAATGATTAGCAAATGATTGGTCTCCCGATTTACCGACAGAGCGGGCTGA
>NC_089742.1:93739359-93769359 GCF_040412425.1 Macrobrachium rosenbergii | reverse complement strand
ACTTCTTTATTCCTTTCTGAGTACTTTATTTAGCTGCTGACGTTTCAAGACGTTTAGTCCCATTTTCAAGGCTATATAATAAAAGAAACAGATAATAAAAAGACAGACTCGGAATAACGTAACATGAAATTATAACATAAAAGTATCAGTATATTAAAAAGGAAGAGTGTTTATTTACCAAGTGGTGCTGAAGGCACAGACCGAGTGACAGTCCGGGTCAGGTTTAGCTTCGACGTGAACTCACGAGAGGTATAGAGGTGTTGAGGTGGTCTGAGTATTTAGTTGGGGGACAAGTTGTTTAATAAAAAGTGATTCTAAAATTGCTAGTTGTTGGGAGTTCGGCCTATGATTTTAAAATCTTTGTAGTTAATATCGACTTTGCATTTTTTTGCATGTTCACGTATGCAAGAGAATTCTGGATTAGATAATTTAACACCCGTTCTGTAACTCACGCCTCGATGAGAATCCAATCTCACTTTTAACAACCTGCGGGTGGAGCCGGCATATTTCCCCAGGTTACATCTGGGGCAATTAAATAGGTAAATGACTCCCGATGTCATCAAAGGAAGAAGACTCTCTTTGTGTTTGAATAAGGACCTGATTGTCAATGGATTAAAAGGTATTAGCTTTAGGTCAATTGCTGGTAAAAAAAACTGTCTATTATCTGCCGTAATTCTCGATAGAAATTTTTATCATGAATGAGCAGGACGCTTGCGTATAGTCGTAATTTAGGTACAGTTGGTATTTCACATTTTGGATGGAAAATATTATTTAGAAATTTGTAGAGATGTTTATGAAATAGTTTGGATGGAAAGCAGTTGTCAATAAAGTACTGATGGAGATAGAGGATTTCGTTATGGAAATTGTTCCAGTCGGATGTTATACTGAAAGCCCTGTGGAAGTGAGTAGATAAAGAATTCAGTTTAAAATTATAAAAACAATGACTTTAAAAATTAGAAGCCAGGCCCGTAAAAGTTTTCTTTCTAAAAACCGTAGTATTAAAATGATCATCGTGTCTAAAACCCATTACTTCTAGGAAAGGAAGTTTGTTTTCATTTTCGTACTCAGTCGTAAACTTAATATTTGTGTGCATATTATTAGCATATTCGAGAAATTCATCAGCTTGATCTTTATTCCTAAACGACCAACAACTAGCGATTTTAGAATCACTTTTTATTAAACAACTTGTCCCCCAAATACCTCTCGTGAGTTCACGTCGAAGCTGAACCCGACTCGGACTGTCACTCGGTCTGTGCCTTCAGCACCACTTGGTAAATAAACACTCTTCCTTTTTAATGTACTAATAGTTTTATGTTATAATTTCATGTTACGTTATTCCGAGTCTGTCTTTTTATTATCTGTTTCTTTTATTATATAGCTTTGAAAATGAGACTAAACGCCTTGAAACGTCGGCAGCTAAATAAAGTACTCAGAAAGGAATAAAGAAGTGCCCTTCTCCTCGCACTAAATTGCTGTTTGCTGGATTGATAGAACCCACCCTCAACTTCGCTATATATGTATATATATATATATATATATATATATATATATATATATATATATATATATATATATATATATATATATATATATATATATACAGGATGTTTCGAAATTAGAGGCCCTCGCTCTACAGCATAAACTAAAGTTGATATGAACAAAAACAAAAGTAATTCAGAACAGGTATTTATTTAAGTTTCTCTCTGAGTATTTAATATTTTTTGTGGCCTCCATCTCCCTGTACCACAGCCTGCATTCTTGAGGGGTATGATTTCAGCAAATCGCAAAAAAGCTGAGACTCAAACTCCATTTCCCTAAGCACTTTGATCACCTCTCTTCGCAGGTCGTCGAGGCTTGGTATACCATCATAGTTCACTGTGCGTGCTTCAACACAATCCTTTAAGATACTACCAATGTTTTCACACACATTAAGGTCAGGGGAGCTACCTGGAAATTCACTTGACGAGAAGAAATCGAGATCACTGTTTGAAGCAGCTCCTGTGTCTGAAGAGCCTTGAAACGTGGTGCCTTATCACAAAAAAATGTGACTTCTTCAACAGATAACACATTTTCAGGGTCTTTGAGGAAAGGAAATACTCCACCCGTAAGCACAGTTTCTCTGAAGTATTCGCCATTCCATGACTGTCCTTTTTCTTTGATGATCCACATTAACCGTTTGGCTGTGAAACAGAAAAATTCCCAAACATTCAGGAAATTTCACAACTTGGCGATAGTGCATGTTATCGCTGGTATCATCCAACTTTGCAGCCCAAATGATGTCATTTTTATGATTTGGCTCCCTGACTGTGTAAACGAAAGATTCATCTGATGCGACAACATGGAGAAAGTCAGCCTCATCCCAGTCTTTAAGAAATGAACCACAAAACCATGCACGGTCTTCTCTCTGTTGCTGAGTGATGTTGGGCTTGCTGATAAAATGAAATGGCCTGATACCAAATTTTTTCAACTCACAATATACAGCACTATAACTTCTCTTCTTTCCCCTTTTTGTTTCTAGTTCAAGCGCCAATTTATGTAAAGACTTTCTTGGTCTACCCACTGCCTCAGCTATGATGTCTTTTGACACCTGAGAAAGGACTTCAGGTCTTCCAAGATTCTCACTCTTTTCACGATGACAGTCATATGGATTTTTGTTCCAGTTTCTTCTAACAAAGGATTCATCTCTTGTAATGTATTTAGCTATCCAGGAACATGAAATGAAGGATGTGCCAACATTCCTGGCCTCTCTGAAGGTTATAGCCCGGATTCGGTTAATCCATCTGATATCCTACAAGTCGTTAGCCATGGTTGTATCTAACTCCGTCATTCAGTCTGAAAATACAAGAAATGTAAAATGAAAAATAGCTTAATAGAAACTTAAAATAATGTACTTGGAGACAGGCTATAGCAGAAAACTTCATAACTTTCCAGTTGTTCTGTGGAGGCGGGGGCTCTAATTTCGAAACACCCAGTATATAATATATACATATATATGAACGTCTTTTACTGTAATCCAACAGTATACTATGAAGATAAAAAGTCCCATATTTGCATGTTTCAAATAGTGTTTTTATGGGCCTTTATATATATATATATATATATATATATATATATATATATATATATATATATATATATAGAGAGAGAGAGAGAGAGAGAGAGAGAGAGAGAGAGAGAGAGAGAGAGAGTAAATATATATATATATATATATATATATATATATATATATATATATATATATATATATATATATATATATATATATATATATATATATATATATATATATATATATATATATATATATATATATATATATATATTTAATATAATATATATGTATATAATTAAAAGTATTAATAAATACTTCTCTCCTTGCTAATATTCTCCGTTAATGTTAGTCTGAGTACAAGGAGAAGAGCGACACGTTCACCCTTGTTGTGCTGTTTGGAGAACAATAAATTAGTCAGGGTCAAACACACCCCTTCTTCTTACTCATCATTCTGCTTTCGCTATGTGTCACCCTAAAACTCATCTTTATGATCTACTGGCCGAAGATCTTCTATTTTCAGACAATGCTTTGCTGCTGGACGAAAAATTTGACAACATCCTCACCTGATATGCCTAAGGGTCTCAAAGTCAGCATGGGGGAGCTACTAAAAAGGGCTTGGGCAGGGCCCAGAAGGAGAGAGAGGCAGTCAACACTGTGGAGAACACACAAGCCCCTGTTGGGCTCCCAAAACCCCTTTGTCACACTGAAGTTCTCCTGGTTCATTTCCCTCCTTGAGTATATAATTGTAAGCTCCCGTCGATCCAGGGTAATGATGTACGTTTACAAATTTCTCCACTCAGCAATCAAGGTAAAGTTTGACTAGAAAGTTTTTCGGTCCATTTCTTTATTCATATTTTCAATTGTTTCATTATTTCCATGTGCTAGACCTGTTGATTCAGTGTTATATACATCAACTGTGTCATCAGTGACTCAATTGATCATAAATTAACGTCACCTTCCTTAAGCCTTCGGCAAATTTCTTTTTAGCGTTACCTTGTTATTCTATCTTATCAATTGTTAATGTGCCTTTTCTTTGTGTTTACAGAAGGGCCATAGTCACCGCTGTATCAACCATCTGCTCCACTATTGTCCATCTGTAACAAACAACCTTCAAGAAATTATTGATTGCCCCATTGTTCTGGCATTCCTATCATTTAATCCCATGTCCATGAACAGTTTTAATTAGTGATTGTGTTATTGTTTGGCAGTCAGTTATTTAATTCTAGAATTAGTTACACTTAACTGCCAAGAGCCAGTGTGAATGGCCTGCATAAATTAATCTTCTGATCCAGTGTAAATAAATGTAATTAATTCAGATCCCGAATTTTGCTACTGAGTCCTTCTCAATTGAAATTTACTGTAAATTAATGTTTGTTGTTGGTTATGAGTATTTGTCCCCTGTCAGAGGTCAGCACCGCCAAAGTAAGAGTAATAAATCAACCAATACTCATAATAATGGCAACCTTGCCAGAATCTCTTCGAGTTAATTATTAATAATTACCATCAAAATACTTTGCCAGTTAGGTAGAAGTCAGGGACTGTTGCTACCGCATGTTGGTAGGTTGTATGGTTTAACTAATTAGGATCAGCTAGGTAGTAAATTAGTGAAGTGAGACATCGAAGGAAAAGTCCTGAATTTCTCTCTATTCGCAGTGAAATTTGCTAAATTCAAGTAGTTAGGACAGCAATATCTGGCAACCGCCACTCCACCAGTCTGTACGACTCTGCTCCTACCAACCAACGCTGCTAGGTAACCACACACTGCCGTCTCTCCATCTCAGCTATGTTAAGAAGAATTTCTAGTAAAATAAAGTAAGAAATCGTAATTTCCAGCATTAATTTAATTGTATGCATATGCCTGATTTATTCTATCAGAGAAAATTCATACTTCATTTTATATCACGTAAATTAACGTAAATTAAATACGTAGGTGTGTGGCAACCCGCTCGCATCTCAGCTGGGTCTTACATGATCACCAACACTCCATCCGTTCTAGGATATAAACATCGTCACGTGACAACAACCATCATGTGTTCCTGTGTTTACCTGGAACTATCAACCACGAGTCCGCTATTTCAGGTAACTCATTTGTCGATCGCACTGTCAGTTTGAAATTTCCATTTCACTTATTGTTATCATTTACAAGTGGTATCACAGTTAGAGAATCATTTTCCAGTTGTTTACAAGATTTTACAAATTAAACGTATTCCCTGCAAATTAACATTTTGTGTTCTAGTGTCAGTATCCTTGCATAGGCTAATACATATTTCCCTTGAAGGAAAATATTCATACATGCACTTGATTAATGTATAACGTCAAAACATCATTTTAACTTTAAATCACATGCACTCTATTTCCTTACATAATTGTAATTACTTCATAATATTAATGGTACATTTTATCACCATGGAAATTCTGTAAATAAAACCACTATCTACAAAAAGACATAATCATTCCTTAAGGTTACAGCCCTCACGGTTGAGATTAAGACATAACAATTTAGGGTGAACGGTGTTATTGTTTGCAACCCATTGCTATATAACTTGCTTGTATCTATGAATTGTTTGCAAGCTATTGCTTTACAATGTGCTTTGCAAAAGCACAAAAGTTCAAGGAGGTAATGTAATTAATTTCTAGGAGTTTGCTTCCTCTCAACCTCTGCAATACTCTTGCAAACCAATATATGCTTGCCTCACATTTACTTATGCTAATGAGTTTAATTGTGTTTGATTCTCAGTAACGAGAGCCATAACCAGAACCATTCTCTTGAACAAAAAATAAACTCATTCTTTTGAACAAATTACAGTTCTTTGGAACAAACGAGAATCATTTTATTGAACAAATTACAGTTCTTTGGAACAAACCAGAATTGTTCTCTTGAACAAATTACAAACCCATTCATTTGAACAAATTGCAGTTCTTCGGAACCTTATTTCTGCACTTGGCAAACAAGCGATTGTCGTGTGTATGTAACTTTTCGCTCACCTCAAATCTGCACTTCGCAAACGAGCGATTGTAGTGTGTATGTAACTCATCACTCATCTCAAAAGTTTTGCGTATTCCGCCGAACTTCATCTGTGATCGCACCGCACTTTTGAGTGCCGTGCCAGGTCTGCTTCATTTGCAACTTAGACCATGTTATCACCAACCCGCACCTTAAGTGCAACCCACAAGTGTGTAAATATTGCATTACTTGCCCAGTGGTTCACAGCAACTTCTAGTGCTAGTAGATTTTGCCCTGTGGCCCAGTTGCATCGTGTTTCCATGCCCCATCCACACCCTGAGTACCACACATCTGGCCATCCGGATACCTGGCACCCAGGTGCCAATCCCACAACCATCACTCTTGTGTATATAAAACCACAGCCAGCACCATGCCCCTTGGTATTGAGTGCCGCCAGCATATCCTTCACCTCAAGTGCATTTTAGGTAACCCAGCTGGGCCCTTGAGTGCCACTTACTCGCTCCCAGGAATGCTCCCAGTGCCACCCCTTTTAGTAGGAAGCACAGCCCAGTATTCGTAGGCCCTTGCCTGAATTACTGCACACACCACCTGGCCCAGTGCCACCCCCAGATTCTCCAAAATGATCTCACACATAGTGCCAGTGCCACTTCCCAAAGGGGGAACTCCCATTACTAGTGGTGCCACCTATTGGCCCACACCATTGCATAACCACACCCTGCCAAGAGCAGAGTGTCGTTTCCAGTCCGTGCAATTGATTATACAGTTTATTGTTAACCTATCTCCCACCTTTGGAGCTTTAGGCTCACAACAGCCACAGCAACATGTCTACGTATGTTGAAGATTACAAGAACTTCCACTTGGGAAGGAGCTGAATCTCAGAGGGGAGCAAATGACCTGATGCTAAGCAGGAAAGGGAAGCTAAGGAGGAATGAGAAAGGAAGGAGAGAGAAGCTCAAGAGGAATGAGAAAAAACAGAGAGAAGCAAAGGAGGAGAGAGAGAGAAAGGAGAAAGAAGAAGCAGTGGAGAAGCAACAACAGTTCGAGCTGGCTTGGGCCCAGGAGAAAAGAGCCCTTGCTGAATTGGAACAAATAGAGAAGGAAAGCCATCGCAACTGTGAGTTGGCCCTTGAAAACTCTTGCCAGGATAGTTTCATGGCACTCGCCCAATGTAGGGCCGAGCACCCCACTCTGGCTAGCAGTCAGCTCTCAACAGCATAAGCTCGCTAATTCCAAAGTGGAATGATGCCGAACCTGAGGCCTTGCTCAGACAAATAGGATGCGTCTTCACAAATTTCGAGCCCACTGCAACAGAAATCTCCTTGATTCTTGGAAAACACATGGACAGCAAGGGCCTAGTTGCTTTCCACTCCTTAACCACTATCAAAGGGACCTCAAAGAGGTCATGAAGGCCATCATCATGATTACAAAATTACCCTGAATGCTGGAGACAACTTTGGCATGGCCAACCAAAGGAAGTGGGTCAAACGTGGAAGGACTGGGCCTATCATAAAACTCAAGCTCTTAAGCATTAGCTGAAAGCCCTTCACATCACCACATTTGAGGAGCTTTTCAATCACATACAGCTGGAGGACTTTTTCTACTATGCCCCAAGTTCCTTAACCACTTACTTGTGCGAGAAGTGTCCCAAGACCCGTGAGGAGTGCTGCTACTTGGCTGACAATTGGGGTGCATATCACCCTCCTGCTAGTTCCCTGGGATGGAAGATCCAGGCCACACTGCTGGCTTAACCCACCCCAAGAATGGGCAGCATTCTATTACACCACTGTGCAGCCACTGTAAGACAGTAGGACACTTGGAGGAGTAGTGCAAGTTCAAAAAGGGAGCCATCCAAAAGCAACACAGCTCCCCTGGAACCCCGACCTTTAGCCAAAAACCCACATACACTCATGCTCCAGCCAAACCTAAACTGGACTACAGCCAAGCCATCTGCTGGGACTGTGGACTACGGACCACACGTCAGCTAACTACAAGGGATGCAAGCACTTCCCCTGCCTAAGGTAGTCAACTTGGTTGTCAGTTCCAGACAACCTCCCCAGTAGATTGGCCTTGACAAGGTTGCTGTTGCCCCTCTAGATGGCTCCATTCCACCACAATCCCTACCCAATATCGTAGATACCAGCTTGGAGGTCAGCCTCATAACCAGAGAGCATGTGCTAACAGGGGCCACCGTCCGAGAAGACAAACGAATGACTATCTGCTGGATCGACGGTGATGCCAAGGATTTACCCATAGTCCTCCTACAAGTGACCATGCATGACTCCTCTAGAGTGAAGGAGCATCTATTCGGAGTAGTGCTGTTCCTCTCAACCGGACGCCCACTTCTACTAGGATCTTCTGCAGTGGAGGGGTTCTGTGATCCCGCTACATTGTATATGGCCTTGCCCTCCGAGGAGCTGAAGGAAAAGACCTCAAACCAATCGTACAACCCACTCCCCACCTACGTCGACTTGTCAGAAGTTCCATGGCTACAGGAATCACCTGGCACCTGCCCAGACCCAGCGGTCACTTACCCAGCTGCCACCCTCCTGATCACAGGAGCAGATGCCACCGCACCAAATTTGGACAGGGTTCATCTCACTGTGACACAGAAAGAGGATACAACACTCAAGCGCCTCCAACTTGAAGCTGCACCTGAGCAAGAGGACATCGTCGACCCCTCAAAGGATGACTACCTCTTGGAGGACGACTTACTCTACCAGATAACCTGGGGAAACCATGAGCCTGCTCAGATGGTCCACTCATGGGTAGAAGGAAAATTACAGTAAGCTCATATTAAAAAAAAGTTTCATTTACACTGAAGGTCATTGATTGTTGACT
The DNA here is from genome assembly GCF_040412425.1 of Macrobrachium rosenbergii. Lineage (NCBI taxonomy): Eukaryota > Metazoa > Arthropoda > Malacostraca > Decapoda > Palaemonidae > Macrobrachium > Macrobrachium rosenbergii. The sequence continues at coordinate 93,760,504 of NC_089742.1, read as the reverse complement.
GATGGAAGGGTGGAAGAGTGGGCGGTGCAATGGTCCACAGGTTGTGATTTTGTAGCTTTAGTTACCCATGGATGTTGTTATTACATGATAGTTACAATGCATTAAGGGTCCAAGATGAGCGGTTTTTCTTTAGATATGCAGTGAGCTCCTAGGTTTTTGAGGAGGGTGGAATACTTCCCAAAGTTGATGATTTTGGAGTATATTGTCTCTTATCGGTCTGATATGATTCATTTGGTAATGTGGTTGGACTGACCTCGCTGTGGGTAATTTAGGATTTGCTTAGATAGTTGTCCACAGGACATTTAAATTAGTATTGTACCTACATCATAAGAACCCATACTCTCATGGAATTCAACTCTGGCACTATTGAGCTTCTCATATTCCAATAGGAACATTCAGTATTACATAAAACATAGAAAAAATATGGTAGAACTAGTTATGAGTAGTTAAATCATCTCCATCAGGCCTTCTCACAGGCTATTCATGCACAGTCATCACCACAAGAGGGCCTTACAAAACACTGTAAAATGCAAAAGGGCATCGCAGCTCATAATGAGAAATAACATAACTTCAACAGTAGATCATCTCGGAAAAACCAATGAAGGCACCAGTTGAAGTGTCGTAAAGCTGCCCTTAGGCATTATAGTAGAATAACTATGACACGTCTATTTATGTGAATCTCAAATCACTTTCAACAAGAGTTAATATATGACTATAAGCCAAATGCATAAGGTCACACTGACAAAAAGAAATTATACTCCAGAGATTTAAAATAGTCAATTCTGGAGAATACAGTAACAAAAATAGTTCAAATGCTTCCAGAACTAATTTATTTCAAACACTAGTAATTTTCTAAAGGGAACCCAATTCCAAAAAGATGAAAAATTAATGTAAATTTATTATTATATTGAGTGTAAATGAATATACTGGAATGTCAAAGCAGTTTTACTTTACCCCTTTTACTCTGTCACAGTAACAATGACTACTCTCAACAATCAAAATCTAAATGATGTCTATTCCTCGTGTTCTTCTTAGGGTTAATAGTTTGATAGTAAGTATAGGTATGCTGTTTATGAAGTTTAGAACTGAGCATCATCTCATTAATATACATTTAGAAAAGGGACATAGTTCTCACACGATGCTGCATCTTTAAAAATGCTCACTTCCAGGCGCATCACGTTTCTCTAATCTTAAGGCTGTATATAAAATTCCATTGTGATCAGGAATAGAATCCCAGATACCTACCCAAGAAGCATATTCCATGTCCCCATTTGCCTGGATCCCTCCAGATATTCACTCGTTCACAAACCAGGTACAAGCCATAAACAGGGGTTGCTAACGACATCTTGTATTTATTCTGACTCCCATGATACTTTGAATTTAATTGTACAAATAGTTTAGCATGGGTAATCAATATGCCTTTATCTGTCAGTTGTCCATGAGCTCATGACATGCAGTCATAGTCTTTTGCCTACACCTATATCTTGTGTAGTGTAAACAAATCCTTGTGCTGCCCATGCTTGATTTGGCAAGTAAGGTCGACAGCCATTCAAGGAGTAGCATCTCAACTTCTCTGTTTGTGCGTCACAGGCATCACCTGATCCACGTGGTCTGAGATAGAACTTTTCTGTTTGAACACTATATCAAAAACGGATCAGATCTCAACAAGAAATTAGTGTACTCTTGGCATTCCGTGCGTTACTTACCTTTGCAATGGTGGCCCGTGAGAGCGATCTGGTAGACAACATAATTGCCAGCCATGCCCTACCTAAGAAACCACCAGCCACCAATGGACTGATTATATTCCTCTTGAGAGTGCTTAGTCCTCCTCTAAATTGGTATATAAAAGCAATGTACTCTAACTAGACCCCTGGCAACTAACAGACTTAATGGCTAAGTCTAACAAAATTATACACTAATGGCCTAAATGCAGCACTCAAGTCCTGAATAGCTATTGATCATTGCCATATTGGCTGCCATTCATTAACTTTTCATGAAACCCAAATTCAAATTAGGATTCTATCATTAGTCACTGTATAAGCACTATTCTTGGCTCATGTCCAGTAATCCTAAAGTCCTTCATAACACTTGTGACTAGATCACCAATAAAATCATTTAGATTTTATCCGGCTTTGTTTATCCTCCCTGTATTTCTAATGGATGGAGTCAGAAAAGGCTTTAAAATTTCTGCCAAAACAGTTTAATTATGGAATGAGCTTTTTAATAATCGTAACAAAATATGATGATTAACCCACAGGTAAACATAGAAGATCCATGAAATTTTATTGAAACATAGTATCATTATTACCAACACTAAAAACACCTCATGAATTGATTATTGGTTCCTGGGCAACCATGAACATTTTGTGGAGAACATTGCATCTATATAAGTTTCCATAATGGCATCACAGCAAATAAAATGGATTGGTCTTTCCTCATCAATATTGCTCCAGATCAGAATCTGCATCAGAACCACCACCATAGGTCTAATGCACTGATGTTGTCTTGGGTTAGTTGATCACAATTTTTATGAAACCCAGCTGGGGTCATGATCTATGTCGCGATCATCCATGAAATCTACAAGATGGCTCTTCTGCACGTCATCCACCTTCACAAAAATATTTTGAAAATCCATTGGTTAATATGTATGAATCATGTCTCATCATGGTGAATTCAACAGAAACGTTAATCACAAGTTTTTGCTGAAAACTTGATTTCTGTCATCTAAGACACATTTGTGCTTACAACTGCTCTTCTATAGCATAGCATTAGCTTCCGTAGTATCAACACCAGGTATTATTTTATATTTCAAAGTTATGAATCTTAAACAAAACAAGATGATATATATCTTGTTTTTTACTTTTAAAATTTTCTCCAAAACGTCCTTGAAAATTTAAGGAAGTACATCTGTATCCTGAAATTTAACTCTCATCAAATTTTTGTTTCTAACATCCAAAATATAATGGAGCTGGCAGTGAATGATTATCCAAAGATTAGAATATTTCGTAAGCTCATCCTTGACTAAAGAAGGAAAATTTCACCATGCAAGGAATAAACGGAAGCAAAACTGAAGTGGTGTCAACACATCCTATGTCGTAAAAAAAGATTGGATCGGTTTTCTTTTTCGCGACAATCCTTCACAACGTTCTTGACATCAAGATTGCTTACATAGACAGTATCATGAATACTAATGAAATTCTCCTTTTGATAAATAGAGATTGATTTTGAGCAAAGTAACCAATGTAAAGAATTTGAGTAGCAATACGAGGTAACGAGAGACCACGTAAAGGTGCGCTCACTGTCTTTTTCCGGGGCACCGCGAGAAGCAAACCACAAACAAGTAAGTCTCGTACCCATCTCGCTTTCCGCAGCCAAAAGCCGACATTGTCTATAGAGTCCGTTTGACATTCATAATTATGTGATCCCTGTGTATTTTCGTCATCTGTGGTTTGGCGTAGTCAAATTCATCCAAAGTATATACTGTTTGATTATGCAGATGTAAGATCAGTGTGAGACTGTAGGTTTTTCAGGTCGATGTTGTCAGTTTTTCTCTGGTAAAGTGAAATTTTCTTCTGTTGGATTTGTGCACTTTGTTTTAGACCTCGTGGTCCGTTAGATCAGTGGTTGTATTAAAACCTTTCATGAACAGTTATTTCCCTTTGATCTGATGTGTTTGTTAAATTTAGAGTATTTAATTTTGTAATAAAACTAAAAAAAAAAAAAAGATACCCAACCGAATCTTGCTAGACCTTTAGTAATTTGATGTTTGTTGGTTTTGCCCTTCAGGCCAGATTATCATAAGCCGAACACCATCTTGTGACTCAGAACTAGTGCGTCGGAGGGTAAAATCCCGACACCCTACTCGTCAGATAGCCTAATCATTAGCAGCAGGACACATGAGACAAAAAGCTTCGTTTCAAAGAAACGTCTCTTTTTGCTCAATCGACGTCGTTTTCTTCATCGCCATATTTAAAAATCATAGATTTGGCAACAGTGACTGACAATATCAACAAAACTCTCCTGTTTATCTTGGATGCATTCCGTGGGTACAAATGTATACAAGTCTTCTGCATTAAGTATTATAAATGAATAAAAAGAAATAATTGGAAAAAATATGAATCCCTTCCCGGTACATAAAATGTGGAGCTTTTTTTCTACATATCCCTGTAACTATAAGAGAGAATAGGAAAAGTAAACTTGTCATCAATGACCAAATGTTGGATGAAGACTCACTGATACTCTTAATGCAGCTACACCATCTCTCAGTTTAGATTTTGATGGCACATAGTACTTTCCCGAAGCAAGCGCGGTAGAAGGACTTTACTACTGTGTGCCTTGCTGTAAAATCAATCTAACATCAAAATGACAGCAAAAAATTCAGGTTTTACACGTTTGATAGACATTCATATGCTATAATTTGAGTCTTTTGACGCTTTTGATTCAATAAGTAAAGCTAAAATATCTGATTAGCAAATTAATATATATTTTAAAGGATTAATAATAATAATAATAATAATAATAATAATAATAATAATAATAATAATAATAATAATAATAATAATAATAATACATGAACAGACTAAAGAACTGGCCAGCCATGAAACATGGCAATGGCTACAAAGGGGAGAAGTGAAGAAGGAAACAGAAGGAATACTAAGAGCGGCACAAGATAAGGCCTAAGAACCAGATATGTCCAAAGAACAATAGGTGGAAATAACATCTCACCCATATGCAGGAAGAGCAGTATGAAAGACGAGACCATAAACCACATAGCAAACGAATGTCCGGCGCTTGCACAGAACCAGTACAAAAAGAGACATGATTCAGTAGCAAAAGCCCTCCACTGGAGCTTGTGCAAGAAACACCAGCTAGCTTGCAGTAATAAGTGGTATTGACACAAACCTGAGGGAGTGATAGAAAACTACCAGGCAAAGATCCGCTGGGACTATGATATCAAAACATATAGGGTGATATGTGCCAGTAGACCAGACTTGATGCTGATTGACAAAATCAAGAAGAAAGTATCACTCAATGATGTCCCATTACCATGGGGCACCAGAGTAGAGGAGAAAGAAAGAGAAAAAATTGAAAATAGAAATAAGAAGGATATGGGATATGCCAGTGGAAACTGTACCCATAATCATAGGAACACTAGGCACGATCCTAAGATCCCTGAAAAGGAACCTAGAAAAACTAGATGCTGAAGTAGCTCCAGGACTCATTCAGAAGAGCGTGCTATTAGAAACAGCGCGCATAGTGAGAAAAGTGATGGACTCCTACGGAGGCAGGATGCAACCCGGAACCCCACACTATAAATACCACCCAGTCGAACAGGATAACTGAGGTAGACAAAAATAAATAAAAAAATAAATAAATAATAATAATAATAATAATAATAATAATAATAATAATAATAATAATAATAATAATAATAATAATAAAAAAAGGGCGTTTGTCCCTTCTCAAAGAATCACAAGCAATATTGCATAATGTACTGAGTCAGTACTCTCGTGTTACAGAGAGGATGTAATAACTGGGTGAAATTTTAATGTTAGCGGTATTTTTCAGCTTGGCATTTCGTTTAACACAGGTGATTATGACAGTATCATAAGCACTATTTCACTGGCGCTTCACCTTTCTGTAACCTCCGCAACCAAAAATAAGCTTATCATACCTCCTTACACTGTCGTCACCTGTCTTGATGTTCCATAGAAGTACTGCGTCTCAATTTTGCTTCTCTGCCCTTTGTTTTCCAAAAGCCCTTTCAGGCCATGTTAAGCAAGCTCTTGCTATGGTCCGTATACTCAGGTGTTCCTATTCTTAGTCTAAATTAATCATAAAGAGGAAAGAGGAGGTATGTACGAGTATATAAGATGGGAGTTTCCCATCTAGGTTCCAGGTTCGCCACTGGTCTGCCATACCAGCGAAAACAGCCATCAATGGGTACTGCAGCTACTAAATTAAAAAAAAAAAAAGGGAGTGGGGCTGGCAATTTCATGCACGAACACTTGCTGAAAAACCAAGAGGGCTGGGTGCTTTTGTCTCCAGATACACACACACACACACATACATACATATGTGTGTGTGTTATTTTGCATATTTTCTCTCTTGTCCAATTTCTAATGATGTCAGTGGCATTTTCATGGATGCTATCTACTTATCAAGACTGAATCGGTATGCTTCTTAGGAATAAGGACAAATCATTCTGGATTCTTTCCATTTATTTTTTCCTTTCCTCCAGTCGACGGACTGTTTCTCCACCTCTCTTGGGCGGCTTCATCAGGACTGGTTTATATCTTCGACATAAACGGTTTTCATTACTGCATGCGGACGTTTAAATTTCAAACATGACGTCATTGGAGTGCTGAATTTCCATTGATCAGCAGGTCTCATCCATGGGTATGGGCAAGTGCGTGATTCCCTTAGAGAGATGTGGGAGTCGAGCAACTTAGTATATAAATTTAAATGTACTGAAAGGACATGTCAGGCCCTCAGCAATTACTGCATAGGTTGTACCACCATCACTCTACATGAGCAATTGCAAGCTCACTGCAACCAAGGGGCAATATTTCAACACTACATAGACAACCACGACCATAAGACAACACTAGAAGAATTATTAGAAAGCACAGAGATCGTGCATAAAGAAGCCCAGCTCCACAGATTGCAAATAGCAGAACATGGGCTTCATCCCCCCGTCTTCTAGGAAACCACGGGACATATGTGAGAATCCAAAGGGAGACACGAATGACAAAGCACCCCTGGACACGACTACCAGCAACGAAGCAAATCAAGACAAGAGGCTAAAGACAGGAATCACACCCCTGGATGCAAGCCTTAGCATAGGGCGCATCCTTCGGAGAGCCAGGAATGCTCATGCTGTTGCCCAGACACCCAGTGAGAGAATGAGAAATTCAGCACCCTAATGACGTCATGTTTGAAATTCAAATGTCTGCATTCAGCAATAAAAACCATGTATGTCGATTTATAATGCAGTCCACCTGAAGTAGCCCAAGAGAGGTGGGGAAACGGTCTGTCGACCAGAAAAAAGGTAAAAGTAAATGGAAAGAATCCCGAATGATTTTTTCCTTATTCCTAAGAAGCTTGCCAGAAGAGAAAGAGAAGAAATATAGACTGATTCTGAGTCTTGATAAGAAGGCAGTACCTGCAAACAATGCCATTGACTTCAATAGAAATACATATATATATATATATATATATATATATATATATATATATATATATATATATATATATATATATATATATATATATATATATATATATATATATATATATATATATATATATATATATATATATATATATATATATATATATATATATATATATATATATATATATATATATATATATATATATATATATATATATATATATATATATATATAATATATATATATATATATATATATATATATATATATATATATATATATATATATATATGTTATCAGTGTAGAACTAAGGTAGTGTGAGCCGAGAGCATTGTGGATTCATTCTCCTAAGGAAATGCTTATTTCATTTTAGAAGACAATTTAATTCTTCAGGGCAACTAAACTTAGTATTGCAGTTTTCTCTTAATTACCCCTTTGGTGTATAAGGTTCAACCATTTCAGCTTAGCTGCTTCAACTGGAGTCAACTGGATTCGAGACTAAATAAACTGAGTTCGAACTTGGACTTAAAATCAAAAACTAAGTACTTGAGAGAGAGTGAAAATTTCTAAGTCCCGTCTATATCGAGAGAATGGTCACATTTCACACCCTTAACACACCCATACTTAAGATCAGCCCCACGTCTTTTCCTGTCTCCCTCTCATTTCTTCTCCTTTATAGTATTTGGGCGGTTCATAAGGCTTGTTGACTACACCACTGTTCGCCAGGCGTGTTGATTATGTCACTCTTCACCAACTTCGTCACTACTCCCTCCATTCACCATTAAACCATCACCAGTTCTTACTTCACCATTTTCTTTCTCTCGCCATCGAGTTCGCGACAGGCAGTCTGTACAGTGTTTATCACGAATTTATCATAACCTTTCATCTTCGCCTTTGGCGTTGGAATACTGACACAGTTTGTCACTACCAGTAAATTTTTGCTATGTCTTAACTCTTGATCAATACTGCTCGCCTCCTCTCTCGAATGTCCTGATCCATAACTTTAAGACCACGTGCCTCACTCTTCATAATAGTTTCTATAATACTCTCTCTCTCCGTCTCTCTCTTATATTATATAATAATTTTTAACACTATACACGCATATACGTGTGACTTTTTCATGATCATAAGTATATGCCACGAATGTCGTTTGATCTCGAATTCACTGTACTACTGAAGTAACTTACACCCTATGGGAATTATAGTTGATGGGTGCTCCTGCCCGGCCAGGATTTGAACTTAGACCTTTGCTTCAGTAGTGATGAATATTAAGTCACAAATGCAGTTCAATGTAAAATTCACTGCGTCTTGAGAATAAATAGCTCCCAAAGGAAATTATACATGATAAGTACATCCCATCCGACGAGCTGCAAAGTAAAATGGGATTATTCCATTTGGGTATTATGAGATATAAGGTGGTTCCGACTCTGCTGTAATATTACATTTGGCTATATCGGAAAAAACTCATCCATCAACCCTTATCTCTCTTGAGAGCTGGATTGACATGTCCCTGTCCCTTCTGTATCAAGCTTAAAAGCAGAGGTTCGGGGCAAACTCATTTATCGCATAGAATTCCCATTGGATATAAGGTCTTACCAAGGTCTAAAGAATTCTAGATTAGGACGTATTTGTGGCTTCATATTTGTGAATACTAAAAAGTAATTTGTAAGTAGTAAAAAGGCATGTGCGTATGAATGACAAAACAATCAGAAATAGCCAAGTGTTACAAATTTAGTAGGTATCAGATATTCTATTATGTATACCTTGAATTATCCTAGAAAAGAATGACCACCTAATATGAAGAGCGCAATGGACTCTCGAAATGTAAAAAATAAAGATAGTGATGACATTCTAAAAAATATTATGAATGTTTTATATTTTCAGGCAAGTTAAATTCTTCATCTGGTAAATTTCCTGGCTGAAAATCACAGCCCTTCTCTAATTGCTCCTGCTTACTGGAATTTCAAAACAAAAATAACATTAATGCCGGAAATGGATTGTTTTCCAATACATTACTGTAGTGTCGACTTTTACTTATTTCTGTAATCAAAGATTTAGTAATAACGCCCAGTATCAAATTTGTTATGCAACTAACTCTATTGAAAGCCAATTACTTTATCATTCTTCCTCATTTATATCAAGCTGCAACAATTTACATTGATTTCATTCTCTAACTGAACAGTACGGAATGTTCTCTGTGGTTTTAAATTTGCCATTTTGGCAAATTTGAAAATTCAAAGTTGAATGAGAGCACAAAAGTGATGTTTATCATGAATAACTCAATAACCACTAATCATGAATCAAAGTATTTAACCCTTTACGAGAATAATGTAAATCACTTATTTAGCAATCAGTGTCTTCATCAAATGAATCCTCCTACTCAGAATAGCAAGTGTTTGTAATACTCGGTATGTTCTCACATTCTTCACCGCTACCACACAGGTCAGCACATGGCAAGTTTCCGAAGAGACAGCTGCATCCCTTTATCAGAGCCATTTTTCGTTAGTAAAACAGATCCCTGAGGGAGATTAAGACACCAGACAAGTGGCAAGTATCCTTCCTCCTCTCATTCCATACTCTGTTAGAAACCGGGATTCCTGTGGAGGATCATCAGCATTTCATTAGCATCTAATACCTGCCACAATGGGAATAATTTTTGTGTGAGCTTTCCTTGTTCTATACATCCTATGGACCCTCTCAATTACCCAACAATTTCATCAGATGAGTTCTTCATTGATCAGTTTACCACTGGCTTCAGTAATTTGATGATCATAGGTCAGATATGTTCTGATGGCTGAAGATTTTCTCCTGAAAATTTTTCCTGTAGTATCAGTACTGATGAAAGAAGGAATCCAATGATTGCCTTGGCCTTCTCCTCGCCAAAAACCTAATGCAAAAGCTAAACTAAAATAGAATCATTCATAAACAATGACTGTCCAAAATCTGGTGGGTGGGATAAGGAGTTGAAACTGCAGGCAAGAGAACATCGGTATCAGGTGAATACAGCTGAGCTTCGTGACAGGGGAAAATTTGTGTATAGTAAGAACACCGAAAATAATTAATGCGTCAGGTTACTCATACCTACGATGGTGAAGACGTGCTACTGCTATGGTAAGGTCTCTTTGTATTTGTGTGCGTGATATATATGACACAAACACTCTTCCAGTTTTTCAGATATGTTGAAGGTATTTATCTACAAGGTCTTTGGTTAAATCTGATTTTGTTTTGGAATGAAATAGAAACCTTCAAATGTGATGAATCTCAAAATATTACTGTTGCATACATTTTATATATCACAACCTACTGTGCATTTTTCTTTCATCTAATTGAGTGATCCCTACATATATCTGTCAAAGATAAATCTGTCAGTTTTGAATACAAGAAAACTGAACAGTGCGACACTCTCCAGAGTGGGACTTCACCGCCAGCCAAACTTCAAGATGCCAATGTATCCTCAGGGCCTACAACCTGATCTTGGAGCCTGGATGAATTAAATGCAGGAGAATTCCATTAGGCTACTTTTGTCAGATGCTCTATAACATGCACGGTGACATGATGCATGAGAATCTGATTTTTGAAAATATCCTTCGCAGTGATTTGAATTGAAAGCATTGCAGATGTGTATTAAAAATCAGAAGCGAAATGACTTTGGACTGTAATTTTTTTTTTCAGTTACAGGTTCTGCTATCATACTGCCCTCAGTACCTCAAAGCTAATCTTAAGGTCTGGAAGAATTAGATGCTGGAGACTCCTGTTATGCTAGTTTTCCAGATGCTCTATAGCATGCAAAAACGTCTGCTAGTCATACAATAAAGGTCAACACCAGTCTGGTGAGAAGAAAGGCCATGGTACTCTTGGGTGAGAAAATTCCGAAGGTTTCATTATGGTCCCCTGGCAACCAAATAAGTTAAACTGTATGATTTTGTATATAGTATGATTGCATAGGAAACACTTGTCAGTATTATTTGAATGGATAAATATATAAGTAGCAATGACGAATATAATCAATTATAGTTGATTTTAGTTTCAAAGAACAAATACTGTTGCAAAAAGCTGCGCTGTTAATTTATAGTTACTGATTATGATTCATAAAGGGCTGAAACAATCCATTCCACTGACCAGAGTGATTCGTTCAACTGCTTAACTGTCAGTATATCACTATAAAATATCTGTCATCACTTAACATGCTATAATACATAGGTTACAGTTGTCCCTCATTTCCTGGATTATTATTTACGAGACATGTTACATTGCATTATTGTTGGTGACAATTTACTTGACAGTATACGAATGATAGGAAAAGGCAGAAAAGCTGAATGTATGTACCCAATGCACGGTGATCCTTCTTCATTCCCCACTCAATACACTAGGCCTATGTCGGAGACGGTAAGTTTTATTTTTTCTTTGAATCTTGAAACCAAGTATATCAACTCTATTCTTCTACATTTCCTGCATGCTTAGTTGGATACCTGAATAATACTGACATCTGTTTCCTAGGATATAATAGTGCCTGAAATCGAATATAATTCTATCACTTGATTACCAGAGTACGATAATAAAACCTTCAGACATGTTAGCATCGGTAACAGTGCTATAAATCCGAATTTTCAATTGGGTTCCTTCCGATCAAATGCAGGCCGAGCTCTTCAGTACAATAGTGAACCTAGACAAGAGATTTCGCTCATTTATTAACCACGGAATTTAGTCTTTGACCTTGATCTTGAATTTTTTCCGAAGAATATCTGAAAAACTTTAAAAATCATCTCGTCATGAGAGACAAGGCACTTTCTTCAGCTGTTCTCTCTCTCTCCCTTTAACATATGAAAATGAAATTCATCTCCTGTCATCAAGACCTTCAGGAAACCCCGTTATAGAGCTTTTTTAATAGGCTACACAACACATTCTTTATATTATCAAACCTTGTTGCGGCTGAATAGATGATCACAGAAATATATAAACCAAACCCGAAGGAGTCTGACGTACTTCTGCATCCTGATGTATTTATTTATTCCATTCGCCAAAGTATTCTAACTGACAAACTGTTTCCCCATGTCCTTTCCTGAAACTTGAAGAGATTCCGCAACAAAGATGAATAGACTAATAACAAATGGCTAAATGGGTTATCATTTTATTTAGTGGCCACATTTTCAACATTCCAAATCGAAAGATTTCAACACCGTGGTCAGTGAGCGTCAACATTGAAATTGTAGTGCAACAGGACAAACACCTAGAGAAAATACAGTCTTGATATATTCTAGAGATGGATTTTTTACCTGCACCCCATAGTTTCTTAAAGGTGGCTTTCGTTAATCTAGTATTGAACAAGGTCTCTTGGCCGCCTTCTTCACTTGGAAGTTATTTACTTGCTGAATTCGTCTTCGGTGCTTATACAACCTCTGGATGATGGGAAGAAAGTACTTACATTGGCTTTGTCGATTTGAATCCTTAAATCAAATCCATGATTTCTTAGTTTTCGAGTGTTCTAGCTTCAAATATTGCTATGAGAATTAGAACAATCTCCGGATGAATCAAAAGAATTACGAAAAGAACCAAAACGAAAAGAACTAAGGCAAATGTTAAGTAGTTACGTTCTGATTATTTGACGTATGGCTTCGTCATTCAGACATTCTTCGTGTGGAAGGAAGGTCAGATTTTTGGGCAACGTCAGTGTAACAATTAGCCTTGATTGCGGCCACAGACAACCATTTGGGAGACGCTTCCTCCTTCTGCCACGTTAATGACAACCGGGTTGGAAGAAGGCTGCCATGTGTGGCTGGAAAAGAATGGAACGGGAGAAGGGTTGATTTTATACTCTCTCTCTCTCTCTCTCTCTCTCTCTCTCTCTCTCTCTCTCTCTCTCTCTCTCTCTCTCTCGTGTCTTTTTTCTTATTCTTATTATATCTTGTACTGCTAATTAGTTCCTCATTTTAGCTTTTCTTTTTCTTTCTCTCAGTCTAGGCATTAAATAATCCCATGAACAAATGATTTAACTCACTGCATAAACTATTCTTTTCTCCGTTTTCTTGCGATGTATCTTGAGCTTGTTTCCGTCCTCTTAAAGCCTCTTCTCTTGATGACGGACGGGTTTGTGTTCTCCGTTCTCTCTTCTCTTGTGGCGTTGACTGATTACCCGAGAGCGGAGGCTCTGTTTCAGTTCATCTCGCCCGTCGCTTCGTTAGCAGGAGCGCTCGCAGAGGTGTACAGATTTGTACGAAAGTTTGCTAAGAGTGGATCTCTTGACTGGCAACAAGTTATTTGACACTAAAGGAAAGTGGATCTCGTGGCTGGCAACGAGTTATTTGATACTGAAGGATATATATATATATATATATATATATACTCATATATATATATAATATATATATATATATATATATACATATATATATATATATATATATATATATATATATATATATATATATATATATATATATATATTATATATATATTATATATATATTATATATATATATATATATATATATATATATATATATATATATATATATATATATATATATATATTTAATCACTAACATTTTGGAGATTCTTTCAATTGTTTTTAGACAATATTCAGGAGTTGTAGGGTTTTGTAGATCATTTTATTCTGTTATAATTTTCTACAGATATTTTTCTTTTCCTTCAATTATTCTAGTGGTACCTGTTTACTTACATCTTATTTTTGAGAAACATCTAATGAAAATGTCAGCAAATGCCGCATGAAAGTTGGGTATTGTTCTTAAGTCCTCATATACTTATATGAGTGATTAAATCAGTGCAACATTTTTTAGGTAATTTGTCCTTCCTTTACTAGGATACTGTTCTCCGGGAGATGTCTGCTTCTGCCAGAGATTTATATCTTTTAGAGTGGTTCGAGGTGGAAGGTTTCTTTGGCAGCTATGCCTTGGACTATAGACGGATGGTCTCTTGTTTGTCACTTTTTCATAAGTTGTATTTTGACATATCTTTCACATTCTCAGTTGATCCCTGATCCCCTGTTGCTGTCGAGAGCAACCAGGTTCGCTGAACAGCAGCATCAATGTGCAGTAAATGTACCTCGCCTTCGAACTTTTCAGTTCAGGGGACCTTTATTCCTCACGCCTTACGACTGTGGAACAGCCTCTTTACTGAGGATGTGTTGCAAACGGAACTTCAAAGTTCAAGTGAATGTAATGCATTACTACCCTTATGCAATACATCTTGTATTTAATACTTTGTTTACATTTTTATTTATTTATTGTTAGTACATCTGTTTTCTAATAACTGATCTCCTCTTTCTGTATTTCCTACTACCTTCTGTTATTTCACTCGAATGAACACCATTTTCTTAGGATGCTTGAATTTCAAGTTAGTTACCCCTGTGGGCTTGTTTCATATGGATAGGTTCATCTTCTGAATAATAATAATAATAATAATAATAATAATAATAATAATAATAATAATAATAATAATAATAATAATAATAATAACAACAACATTGTCTATATTCATTAATCTCATGGTAACGGTTATTATATTGTTATTATTATTCTCATATCATAAATCATCAATACCATGATTATCAGATTTACATTACATCCGAAACTCATTTTATATTTTATGATATCCAGTCTTCAAAGGACAGAAAAGGAACATTAAACGCAAAATAGTAATTTACTCTCTCTCTCTCTCTCTCTCTCTCTCTCTCTCTCTCTCTCTCTCTCTCTCTCTCTCTAAAGACTAAAAGCCATAATTTGATGAAGAAAATTATAATACGGATGAATTTCAACATTTATTTTACAAAAATCTTTTGCTGTAGATAAAAAAACAAAATCAGAAAATGTATAAACACATAAGACTCAATATGATTGGAAGAAGCTTTTATGACATAAGTTGAATGAAATCAAACAATGTGAATAACAAATGGTTATGAATCTGAATATTTAATAAGCTGAACATAATAATCTTGACAAAACTTTTACGACAGAATTCTAGTAATTCAGAGTGTGTGGTATTCTCTGAAACAAGGAGCGACACATAGTCCTACATTGCAGTCTTTACATGAAATATGTCTGCTGGCCTTTCTTGGGCCCTACAGGATGTATGCGAGCACACACGACATCTTAGTCTAGGTCGCAGTTGTTTTTCTGTTGAGGGAACTGGATCAGAAAGTGTCTTTCTGTTAGCCGCCTTGGCGCTGCGTTATTACAGTGCGGTAATTATCTTGTTAGGTGCTGGAGGGTACCTTTCAATCAACTGCAGAACGACTGACTTAGAAAACTGTAAATATGACCCTTTCTTGCCAGTAACAAATCCATGCAAGTGATGACAGTTTACTAGTATCATATCAAGCAGACGGAAAAATAGTTTTATGTACCATCTCGTGGTTTTACGGATACACTTCACAGAACTAATAAGCATGTCGTTCTTGTCCACAATCCGCATTTTCTTATTATAGTCAACAACGCATGCAGGTTTTTGCACAAATTCCCCTGGTCGACACCTTTTTCACAGTCTACCATTATATTTTCATGTACTGAAGATAACATATACACCGTCCTGTTATCCCGCCATTTTAAACCTAATATTCCATTGCAGTTTTGAGACGAAATCTCAGATTTGTTCACATCAGGAAATTTAGGCATAAATTTCCTATTTTTCCGACTGTTCCACATGCTCCTGTTTCGTTGTCGCCCAAATACTTGAGCAGTTTTGGGCTGCAATACCAATTATCGAAATACAGGATGTGATGTTTTCCAGATGCGAGGCCATAAATGTTTTACCACAGAACCAGATACCCTAGATCCTCATCTACAATATCTCTGTATCTTTTCCAGTATAGATTATAAAATCGACAATATAATCCGTTTTGGCATCACAAAGTTCAAATATTTTCCTCCAAATCGACTTCTTTTATCTGGAATGTACTGCTTGAAACTTAGCCTTCCCTTCCATAACATTAAACTTTCATCTATGCATAAATCCTGGAAAGGTTGAAATTTTTCCGAATTTTCTACGCACACTGTCGAGCACGGGTTTAATTTTTTTAGTTTATTATCTGGGCTTGTTTCCTGTGAATTATCAACGAAATGTAGAACCCGTAGAATTTGAAGAAATCTGTCCCTTGCCATCAGCCTTCTCACTCCTTTTTGTCTCGAATGTCTCAAGCGTAGTCCAGTAATCTACGATGCGATGTTTACTTATATGCGACATGATCATAATCACACAAAGGAACCGTATCATTTTCCTCCACAGTAACCTGAGCAAATTTTCGCAAATACTTTGGCACTGCATCTCTAGCGTATCAACAAAGGAATC
The DNA here is from genome assembly GCF_040412425.1 of Macrobrachium rosenbergii. Classification (NCBI taxonomy): domain Eukaryota; kingdom Metazoa; phylum Arthropoda; class Malacostraca; order Decapoda; family Palaemonidae; genus Macrobrachium; species Macrobrachium rosenbergii. The sequence goes on along the minus strand of NC_089742.1, from coordinate 93,744,026 downwards.
TCTGATAACGGTTTGTCTCTTCAGCAATCAGCCCCATAAATTCGTTGTCGAAAAATTAAAAAAATAGTCTACTTCCTTTGAATTTTCATTCACATTACATTTCGACGTAATGCCACTGCCACTGCTGTCAAATATGAAATCTCTGGGCTGGAAATTGCTGGCAGCCCACTCCCTCATCACCTGGGTCACTTCGCTGTCTCCGCCTTCTTTTGACACCTTGGCTTTCATTTGTAGGTGGCAGATTTTCGTCATTTTCACTGTCGGTTGATATTTCATCACTGTCTCTTGTACCAGGACCATAATTATCCATTTCATTTCCTTCTAAATCCGATTCATTTTCATATCCAGAAAATGAGTCGAGAAGGTCTATAAAATAGTTATCCTCGTCGAGAGCTCTTCTCTCGATCTGCCGGCGGTCAACTCGAGGATGTCGTACCCTTGACCCGTCCTCCTGTGACATCTTGATGAAGACTAATGAATTTTAGGAAACACGTGAATTTATATGAATTCACTGTATGGCAACTGACAGACTGTTACCATATCAAGAAAAAGAGGCCAGTATTTCAATCATCGGTCCTTCAAATAAAAGGAAATTACCGGTGCTCGTATACGACACAACAGTGTTCCGGGCCAGTTTATTAAATGCGTCGTATACGTTACAACCGAAATCAAAGGGTTAAATGAGAAGAAACCTTTGTTTGAAATGGAATCATTACTTTGTGGCCTCAGCTAATGATTAGATTTGGGGAGAGATAGGAATGTAGCTTTTGGGAAAAAAGTGCTTTTTAGGATGAACTGTTCAGCCTTTGCGGAAGTTTGCAGTCCAGTACAGGAATGCCCTTGTTTAATCTTATCAGAAGTCCTTTACTAATTCCAGTTTCATTCTTTTCTCCTCGGCACCCAGTTTATAATTTCCCGTGTGCTGGAAGTGCCAAATACCTGGTTGATTTTCCCTCCTGGAAATCTAAAAATGTTCTGCGACATAATTTGGGTTCTTACTGGATATAACTGGTGGAGCTCAGAGCTCAGAGTGGATCTGGTAATGACCCTAAAACATTAAGAAGAGACCAGGCTGAGAGTTCTTCTCGAGTCACTCCCTCCTCAGACCACATCAGAAGTTTCATGGCGAAGATTATAACTTGCAATGATATATCTGTGCTTTGCGCGTATGAGTGTGTGTGTGTGTTTTTGTATGTGTGCGTGTGTATGTATGTGTGCGAGTGTGTGTGTGTGTGTGTTGTACTATGCATCAGGAATGCAGAGGCAGAGGTCATATTCGTCCTGCCTTACGGTTAGTCTTCCTATTTATGCTACTTCATCATATGCTTGTTTAGCGAGGCATTGAATGCGAAATGCAAATTAGACGTTGGAAGTCTGTTTTAACGGTAGCTTCGCTTAAGAAATTATCTTAAAAAAACCTGACAAAACAACGATAAAGCTGAAGTGATACTTCTGTTTTTCCATTAGATTTTGTTAATATCAACTTACCCTTCTTATGTTGTAACCTAGTAAAATTTCCTTAAAAATGACGCTTCTCCAAAAGAGAAAACCCTTCATTATCCTTTTGAATGTTCGAGGCCAATGAATAAAGTAGGCCCTAGATGGCACGAATAAAGCATCCACTTGTTCCTCCTTTCAACTCGGAGGGAGCAGATGAGGAGCCTGCAGAGTTTTAGGAGTTCGCAGGAGTCTTTGCGGTTATAGGAGGGAGAAAATGGGAATAAAACAGTAGATGGGAGGGCGGGAGAGTAAATAGGCTAAGGTTTGGAGTGAAGAAAAGCTATGATTTAAGGTACAGCTAGAGGACAGGAAAGATCATGTAGAGATATATCTAGGTGATGGAAAGGATAGGCAAGAAAAGTGAGAGAGGAAACAAATAAGAAATAGGATGATGACATTTTAAGGTGAAAAGAGCAAAATGGCTTAAAAGAGAATGAAAAGTTGTACTACTAGGAAGTGAAAGTGAAGAGAAACACTAAAGAACGAATGGATATTTAAAATAAAAATGAAAATGAAGAGTGGTGTCTGAATAAGGTCCTGGGTTGCTGGGATGCCTCTGTAGAAATCTGTCCATTTGACGGATAGACCTGAGAGAGAGAGAGAGAGAGAGAGAGAGAGAGAGAGAGAGAGAGAGAGAGAGAGATGAATGCTGCAGGAGTGAAAATGGTTATTGTAAGTTTGAGAATGTTTGCTGAAGTCCGCTGAGGGTATAAGGAGGGTTATTAAGAGGCTGAAACATTGAAAGACAGCAGGAATTTCTAAGACTGCAAGTGACACACTGTGGCATGGTGTAAAAAGTGTGATAGACTGGCCGTCTAGGGTTGGTCAAGAATGTCTGCATGAGGGAAAGGCTTTGATAGAATGGGTTACAGGAACAGTTGTTTCTTTGTACGTAGGCAAATGTTGCTGGGAAAGCCATAAGAATGATTGGACTTGATGTTTCTTAGTATACCAAAAATGAATGGAAGGGTTCTGACTGAGAAAGTGAGATAAATGACGGAGAGTGTTATGGGGAAAACAATGTGGTGTTCAGTCAAGGAGAAGTAAGCGTTGTCATCAAGCGTTTGTTATGTAATAGTCATGAGAGCAGATCGAGGGAAATCAAGGGAAAGATCAGAATACGCACACCTAGAAAAGGTTTCTGAATGAATCAAAAGAGAGGCAATGAGGAAGGTTTTGGTAACGCTTTTGGCCTTTTACGGTAAGACTGGAGTTGCACTGAGACGCGTACAGTAGATGTTTTTGGCGTGTGTGTATAAACCACACTTGACATTACTTTTACTAATATTTCACTTTCTGAACTATTCCCTACCATGGTTAGCTAGCTAACTGCCCTCACTCTTCTTTCACCCATCTTACCTACCAGCTAAAAAAAAAAAAAAAAAAATCTCGGGCAGCAAGCTGTGACGTCTCCATAGCTGTTCAGTATCGTTATGGATGAAATGATGTGTCATAAGAAAATTGTTCTTGATGGAGAGTGGAAGACTTGGTTACCGTATGTAGATGGATTCTACGGGACTGAATTGGAAAAGCGAAGGCACATCAGGAAGTACAGTAGTGTACTGAAGGAGTTTGCATCAGGAGGAAATTAGGAGTAGGCTACGTGTGTGAAAGAGTAAGGTTATACATAATGGAAAATGGAAACCGAGAGGCTGGGTAATGAATATTGATTTGGACGGTAAAAAAAGGAAACGGTTTAAAGAACTGGTATTGGGGAACAATGCAACGGAAGACAGTCCGAAGGAAGGTGAGGTGAATCTCAGGACAGGTGAAACAAAGAGCGCAGCATAGTGTGAGCAAATACCGTGAGAGACTACGAGCAAGTACAAAAGCTAAGTTGACAATGTCTGCATAGAGCCAACTTTTCTTAACAGAAGCGAAGTGAGGATGTTGCATTCAAATAAAAAACGTCGAAGCTGTTTGAAAAACGTCAGTGGTGAGAATCAGTAAAATTCTAGCGTAAGCGTAAGGAAAAGATCACAGCGTTTCGAAATGTTTTGGTAATGAAGAAAGATAGGAAAACATATATTGGAGGAAAGAACGCATTTTTGCGAAATGAGCGAGAGAGACAGATCTATGAAGTAGCCTCAGCATATTTATAATCATTGACAACTGCAAAGCGGAAAGCAAAGTAGTTCTTCCAATTTTCATCTTATTTTCTGTTGCAAATATGATTATCTTCTTTTAGATTTCTCCTCTCTGGGCAATGTATAATGGAGATTTTTTGGCATTCTGGAAAGATTGCCCTAACTATCTTGGACTTAAGTGCATAAAATGGAAATTATTCTTCTACAGTACTATAATCATCACGTCGGACACTTGCGTCCATAGCCTTTTCGCTGAAGGCAGAATATTTCAGTGAAGTAAGAAAGTTGTGGGAAATATTTCCTGTGCCAGTTTTCGTGTTGGTGTCTTTTCTTCTTATAACCTGAATTTAAGAAATAGTTGCCTGAAGCGTCAAGTGCAGAAATTTATAAAATTCTGTCATATGATGCCATTTCTATGGCTTTTTCTGAGCAATTCCTTCAACACATCAATCCTGATGAACTGGAATTGGAACTGGAATATAAAATTTAGGCCATAGGCCAAGCTCTTAGGCATATGAGGTCAATCAGCGCTGAAAATAATACTGAAACAATTGTTAGGAGAGGGTGGAAAACACGATGGAAGAAAGAGAATACGAACAGAGGCACACCAAAAGAACTAAAAGGGTTGCAACAAGGAGGCCAAAAGGACGCTGCAAAGGACCATTAAGTAATACTTACAGTGCACCGCGTGAAATGCACTGATTACACTACCCCTTACGGAGCAATCCCGATGAATGGCTTCGAGGTGCCGTGGTCTCAAAATGTCATCTAACTACATACTGTACATACTCGAACCAAGAGAGATATGTAATATTTTCCAGCAAAAATGATGTCTTCATGCAGTGCGCGCCCTGACAAAGTTCATGAAATAAATATTTGTTGAGCAGGTGAAGTTTTTGGTCAGTGACCAACTGATTACCTCGTCCACGCAGAGCGAGCGCTTGAAGTAGCCCTCATGTCAGACCGTTGGCGAGTTATTCAGGAAGGAAGAAAGTCGTCATCCTAGAACGAGAGTCAAAACGCTTCAGACCTTTGGCGAGTTATTCAGGAAGGAAGAAAGTCGTCATCCTAGAACGAGAG
>NC_089742.1:93684359-93734359 GCF_040412425.1 Macrobrachium rosenbergii | reverse complement strand
TACCAGATTAGCAGCATGGACCTCCGAAACAATCCTTATTCAATGCTGCGAGATAGGACATCGGCAACTATATTATCTTTACCCAGAATATGGACAAATAACAAATTCCATTCCTGAAGCAGGAGACTCCAACGCATTAACCGTTGGTTTTTATTTTTGTACCTACTGAGGAAGGTAAGGGGGTTGTGGTCAGTTAGTATCTTAATAGGCGAACCTGTGGAAGAAAGATAAACTTGAAAATGGTTAACAGCCAACACCAAGGCAAGGGTCTCTTTCTCTACTGTGGAATACTTACGCTGGTCGGGAGACAACTTTTTGGAAAAGAACGCAACAGAGTGAGAAACTCCCTGTTTGTCCTTCTGTAACAACACCGCTCCAACACCAACATCACTTGCGTCAGTGGCAAGCGGGAACGGAACGTCAAAATCAGGAGCTTTCAAAATAGTGAAATTAATAAGTACCTGTTTTAATTGTTCAAACGCATTTTGTGTTTCATTAGTCCAAACGAATACAACCTTTTTACGTAACAAATTAGTTAGAGGTTCAGCAATATCAGAAAAATTCTTCACAAACCTCCGATACTAGCCTACTAAATCAAGGAATTTTCTGACATCCCTCCGACACTTGGGAATTTCAATATTCTTGATCGACTCAACATTCGCTTGCTTAGGAGCAACCTTACCACCACCAACCTCGTGACCCAAATATACTACCTTTGCTTTAGCAAACTCACTCTTCTTTAAATTAATAACCAAACCTGCTTTTTTCAAAACTTCGACTATAGATCACAATATCATCAATATAGATGACACACCCCTCTAATCCATAAACCAAAGAATTCATTAACCTCTGAAAAGTAGCAGCAGCATTCTTCATCACGAAAGGCATAACTTTACACTGAAATAACCCTTGCTGCGTCACAAAAGCTGACAAGGCCCTCACCCGCTTAGACAGAGGAACTTGTCAGTAACCTTTCAATAAGTCGAATTTACTAATAATATATATAAATATATATATACATATAATATATATATATATATATATATATATATATATATATATATATATATATATATATACTATATATATATATATATATATATATATATATATATATATATATATATATATATATATATATATATATATATATATATATATATTCTTAGTGGGTCCTTCGGCTTATGAGTTTGTAAGGGACCGCATACAATGCGGTCTTACGGGTGCACGTGTGTGTGTGTCATCCATCGGACAAAACAAGACGACAAAGCATCCTTTCTCTCTCTCTCCCCCTCCCGCATGTCAGCGGTCATCACTCGAAGGAACACAACTTCTACCATACAATATTCCTGCCTATTTCTCTCTAACCATTGTTGTCTCGATTCATGTACAATCACCACTACTTGCATTGCCATGCAAGCATTTTGATCATGTACTCATAATGTTCCACCGAATCTTGTGTGTCAAACTGTATGTATGTTTCTGTTTGTGAAGACGCCAAACGTCTCGCCATATCACATATATTATGCTATTGCATTGTACTCATTAATCTGTCTCAAATCTCATGCAAATGTCCATATGTGGAATTTCCTGACCTTTCCATTGATATATGTTTTATTATTGTACGTTTATTATGTCTCTCACAATCACCATCTGTTTGTCTGTCCGCAAGCACAGATGTCCGAAACATAATCTCTGTTTTGCCCTGTCTGTGTGTAGAAACTACTTTGCGGCTCACACCAGCCAATAACAACTTCGAAGATTCTGTACATGAGTCAATAAGGAACCACCAATAAACTACACAACACCCAGCCAGTATGTCACTCAATACCATCCTTACAAGTTAATTATTAATTACTGTAATTTATGTAGCCCTGCTCTACCTAAGACCCATGTAATCCTGTCAATTAAAGTTAAAAGTTACCCCAAGAGACAGACAATTACTTAATTAGATTAGGTCACCAGTCGGAACTATGTATTGAATAATTCGATTACTTCTGGAACAAATGAATTATATGCAACCCATTTATTACCCACCTAGTCCCAACAAAAAAAGAATGCACTGTTACAGTGGGGGAATTTACCTGAGCCAATTAGTCCTCTTCGGACACAGAAATATTTTCCCTACTTCAGTTAAAACACAACGGATGATCGTTCTTGTAGCTCAGTCATAAGCAATTCGAGTATTTTAAATGCTATTCCTCTTCCAAACAATGGTATGATCAGGTTCCAAGGCTTGACTGAATATTGCTTATACTTGACCTCTCCCTAATTCCTACTTACTGCCAGGGGAATATCATATGCAATATCACCAGGCAATAATGGTTACTTCATATACTAGAATTTATATAGGAAATATGGTTCCACCAGGATCTCTAGTCAGTGGCTGAGGAAGGGGGAAAAATGTAAATAGAAGGACAGTGGAAGAACTACCAGCAATCGGCAACTCATTATCAATTCCAGACTTGCCTTTCACGTAGGCTACCTGAGCACTGCAATGGACGCCTGGTATCTGGAACAACACGTAACGTCGATTCACTTAGTAAATAAAAGACAGGAAGGAGACAAAGGACAGAATTATCAGGGGCACGGATGTGCATGCTGCCCTGGAAGATGGCTGGGTTCTTTCTGTGACCCTAGGTCGGAAGCGGGGTCTCTGTGTTTTCGTGAACAGCGTTCCTTCAATACCCTCCAGCAGTCTGAAAATTGAGAAAACACCGCCAACACATAGTACAGAGAAAAGGAATGCTTAAGAACACCCTCACTAGAGGTGACCAGGTGAAAACCTCCCTGTTGGATAGGTCCCTAATACTAACTTATAAGCCGTTAGGAACTATTAATTTTGAAAACAACTAGCCCACTTCCCTCTGCTTTTCACAGAGAAGCTTTTCCCTGGCTTTCTTTCTTTTGGTTTTTATCATAATTCTACTAAAATACTACAGAGAGGTCAAACAGCAGAATATATAATATATATATATATATATATATATATATATATATATATATATATATATATATATATATATATATATATATATATATATATGTATGTATGTATGTATGTATGTATATACAGTGTGTTTCGAAATTAGAGCCCCCCTCTACAGCATAAACTAAATTTGACAGGAACAAAAACAAAAGTAATTCAGAACAGGTATTTATTTAAGTTTCTCTCTGAGTATTTAATATTTTGTGTGGCCTCCATCTGCCTGTACCACAGCCTGCATTCTTGAGGGGTATGATTTCAGCAAATCACAAAAAAGCTGAGACTCAAACTCCATTTCCCTGAGCACTTCGGTCACCTCTCTTTGCAGGTCGTCGAGGCTTAGTATACCATCATAGTTCACTGTGCGCACTTCAACACGATCCTTTAAGATACTACCAATGTTTTCACACACATTAAGGTCAGGGAAGCTACCTGGAAATTCACTTGATGAGAAGAAATCGATACAACTGTTTCGAAGCAGCTCCTGTGTCTGAAGAGCCTTGAAACATGGTGTCTTATCATGCAAAAATGTGACTTCTTCAACAGATAACACATTTTCAGGATTTTTGAGGAAAGGGAAATGCTCCACCAGTAAGCACAGTTTCTCTGAAGTATTCGCCATTCCATGACTGTCCTTTTTCTTTGATGATCCACATTAACCGTTTGGCTGTGAAACAGAAAAATTCCCAAACATTCAGGAAATTTCACAACTTACGATCGTGTGAGGACTATTTTTCGAAAAATAATTATTCGAAAAACAATTATTCGAAAGACAATTGTTCGAAATTCAATTATTCGAAAACAATTGTTAGAATGTGTAATTGTTCGAATTCACAACTGATCGAATTACAAGATATTCAAATAAGCAATTCTTCGAAATGAATATTATTCGAATGAGTAGTTATACGATAAACAACTCAATTGCATTGTTTGTTTTTAAAACATTTTTAAAATACTTAAAAAAACTTGCTTTGGTAAATAAACCACCGGCAAAACTTTAGTGTTATTTTTTTACGCTTTCCTATCTAGAAGAAATCTCTTAGACCTTATGATGGCTGAATTCGTTAAGAGTGAAAAGGAAAACCAATGTTATTAGTGGATGGACATTTATTTGTTAAAGACAAGAAAATACAAGATAAAACATATTGGAAGTGCCATAAATTTTCAAGTTACTGTAAATGTCGTGCTATAACAGTAAACGAAGATGTTACTATTTCTAAAGAACATAATCATTCAGCTGATCCAGCTGATATAGAAGTGCGAAAATTTATGGAAAAAGTTAAAGACGACGCAAAGCATACACGTGACTTCCCTCATTATATAATTTCAACCGCAGCTTCAAATCTTAGCGAATATGGAGCTCAAGGACTGCCAACTGTAAACAGTATTAAGCGTTCGATTAGAAAGGTTCGCGTGAAAGAAAATTGTGGACTATCAACACCAAGTGATAGGATGGATATAGTGTTTTTCAATCGAATATATGAAGACATTCAAGAATGACGATTTTCTTCTTTTGACTCGGGCATGGGGGAAGAGAGAATATTAATATTTTCCACACACGCAAATCTTGATGTTTTAACTTCGTGTCAACATTTGTTCTGCGATGGTACTTTCAAAACTGTACCGACACTGTTTGAACAACTTTATACTATACATGGCTCAAAGAATGGGTTTTGTATACCTTTGATTTTGCGTTGCTGCCTAATAAAAAGAACAAACTTACGTTAGATTTTTGCGAAGCGTCAAAGAATTAACACGACTATCAAATATTGATTCAATCACTACTGATTTTGAACAGGCCATGATAAATGCTTCCAAGAATGAATTTTCCTCAGTCAAGCTTTATGGTGGTTTTTCCATCTATGTCAATGTTTATATAGAAAAGTATGCAATGCTGGTTTAAAAATAAAGTATGATACTGATGTAGAGTTTTCAATGAAAATTCGAATGCTATTAGCACTGGCATTTATACCAGAAGAAAGCGTTGTTGAAACTTTTGAACAGTTAGCAGAAGAGGAGCTATCTTCACGAATTACTTCCGGTACTAGATTATTTTGAAGATACGTGGCTTGGTCGGCCAGGTAGACGTAATGCGCGCCGTGCACCTTTGTTTGCTATAAATATTTGGTCTTGCTTTGAAAGAGTTAAGAATGATTTCCCAAAGACCAATAACTTGATTGAGGGTTGGCATCGAGCATTTTCTCAGCAAGTCGGCGCTGCTCACCCATCATTATGGAAATTCATCGACACCCTGAAAAGAGAACAGTCTCTCACTGAAATTAAAATTGCAAAATTAAATAGAGGTGAAGAATGTGAGAGAAGCACCAAATATAAAGAAAGCGCAAAACGTCTCAAGAAAATAGTCGATAGCTTTGAAGAATATGAAGACGTGATCAAGTATCTTCGCACAATAGCCCATAATTTAAGGCTGTAATAAAATGTCTGATTTCCTTTTTATATTGGTAGTATTATTTTAAATTGCTTTTAAAATATTTTTGTTTTGTCATTAATGTGCAAAGACATGTAAATAAAACTTTAATTATTTTAAAATATTTGTTAAATTGCTTTTAAATTGCTTTTAAAATATTTTTATATTTGTCATTAATGTGCAAAGACATGTAAATAAAACTTTAATTATTTTTAAATATTGTTAATTAACATTAATCCTATTTTCCTTTATGGTTAGGTAAAGTATGTTATGAATTCTTTAGAAATGAACTTTAAAAAAACAAACAATGCAATTGAGCTTTTTCTCCTATAACTACTCATTCGAACAATATTCATTTCGAAGAACTGCTTATTCGAATATCTTGTAATTCAATCAGTTGTGAATTCGAACAATTACACATTCTAACAATTCTAATAATTGAATTTCGAATTGTCTTTCGAATAATTGTTTTTCAAATAATTGTTTTTCAAATAATAGTCACCAAATCACTTACGATAGTGCATGTCATCGCTGATATCATCCAAGTTTGCAGCCCAAATGATGTCATTTTTATGATTTGGTTTCCTGACTGTGTAAATGAAGAATTCATCTGATGCGGCAACATGGAGAAAGTCAGCTTCATCCCAATCTTTAAGAAATGAACCACAAAACCATGCACGGTCTTCTCTCTGTTGCTGAATGATGTTGGGCTTGCTGATAAAATGAAATGGCTTCATACCAGATTTTTTAAACTCACAATATACAGCACTATAACTTCTCTTCTTTCCCCTTTTTGTTTCTAGTTCAAGCACCAGTTTACGTAAAGACTTTCTTAATCTACCCACTGCCTCAGCTATGATGTCTTTTGACTCCTGAGAAAGGACTTTAGGTCTTCCAAGATTCTCACTCTTTTCGTGATGACAGTCATATGGATTTTTGTTCCAGTCTCTTTTAACAAAGGATTCATCTCTTTTAATGTATTTAGCTATCCAGGAACGTGAAATGAAGGATGCGCCAGCATCCCTGGCTTCTCTGAAGGTTATAGCCCAGATTCGGTCAATCCATCTGATTTCCTGCGAGTCGTTAGCCATGGCTGTCTCTAAATCCGTCACTCAGTCTGAAAATACAAGAAATGTAAAATGAAAAATAGCTTAATAGAAACTTAAAATAATGTACTTGGAGATAGGTTATAGCAGAAAACTTCATAACTTTCCATTTGTTCTGTGGAGGGGGCCTCTAATTTCGAAACACCCGGTACAGTATATACATATACTAGCTGACCAACCTGGTGCTGCCCGGGAAATCTCTGAATGACAGCCAATAAACTCTCTCTCTCTCTCTCTCTCTCTCTCTCTCTCTCTCTCTCCTAACACCCCCTCTATTCTCTCTCTCTTTCCCTCTTTCTCCTACCTAACACCCCCTCTACTCTCTCTCTCTCTCTCTCTCTCTCTCTCTCTCTCTCTCTCTCTCTCTCTCTCACTTCCTCTCCCTCTCACTCGCTCTCTCTCTCCCTTTCCTGTTAAGATAGTTGCTTCACTTACATTGCCCAGCATTTTGACATTTTATATTTCACCCCTTCTCACACCCCCATTCTTTCGGGGCCTGAAGTTGGACTTAAAGGGCATCGGGAGCATTACTATTCATCCCAGCAACTTCAGAAACTATGGATTAGACACTAATATCTGTCGTTTTCGATTATTTTTATATGTCACCCCTTCCCACCGCCACCCCCTTTGGTGCCAGTGATGTCTTACCTACTGTGTTCTTTCCCAGATAGTAAGGCATATATATACCAAGTTTGGTTGAAATTGTTCAGCGCATTTAAAAGTTACACTGGAACATACACACACATACACATACATACATAATCCATATATATGTGTGTATGTATATATATATATATATATATATATATATATATATATATATATATATATATATATATATATATGTATGTATGTATGTATGTATGTATATATATATATATTCACACTCAGTTTTCGAAGACAGGTTATAGATGTAGAAAAACAGAATGGTGAAGAAACTTCCTGCTAAAAATTGAATGATTCATTGTCATGTATTGTCAGCTGGTGAATCCAGCCGCAATTTATATATAAGTCTTCAGCCTCAAATTAACACGAAACAAGGTGGTCGTTGAAATGTACGGTCCTTAAACATTATAAAGTTTTTTAATATGCTCAGAAAGAACTGAAAAGAAAAAGACAGCCGTTTTAATGTCATTTTATCAGCGGATTACTACCATTAAGTACAATAAATGGAAAAAGGTTATTGTTGTCATTTGTGCTATATCAAGATGGTGGACATTCTCCCTGCTATAGACACATTGGCCTTTTCTGTGTATTTGTGGTACACTACTTTAATCATGAAAGACATCATACAGTTTCTTCTATTGCAAGTCCAAAACTATTTTGAATTATAGTAAAAACTTCAAAAGACTTAACATCAGGATTATTGGTAGTAAAGCTTTACCAACTGTAGTATTTGTTTAAATAAGGATATAATGATTTAAGTTAACTTTTAAATAAAGATACTGCCACATTCGGCTCAGGCTTTTGGACCTAAAGAATCTGAAGAATAAGATGGCACATTAACATTTAAATCTTGAATATTAAAAAACTTAAATGAGTGTATCACAAACCTGTATGTGACTTTTTATATGAGTTTTATATATTTATATATATATATATGTATATATATATATATATATATATATATATATATATATATATATATATATATTTTATATTCAGTAAGCTACAAGCGTCCTTTAATATCCAATTCGTTCTACCTCGGAAATAATATATTTACATATATGTTACCGAAGGGGAATTTTTTAGTTGATAATAAGTTCGTCGTCCCGTGGGCTCGAACCAGCGAAGGACAAGAACTCAGGACTACAGTGGACTCATTAACCCACGCGGCCAGCAAGTGAGGTATAAGTGGATATCGTCTCCCATATACAAATCCCCCGTCGAATTCAGGTGTTTGTATTTAGAGACGATATCCACCCACCTCTGCCATGCTAACCGTGTAGTGCGTTTGTCTTTTCCTTTAGGCTGCCTTCAATATAGCGGTCAAAGAGTACTCTCACTTCATCATAGCCATTTGACATGCTGCTGATTCGTGCAATGGAAGCCTCCTTAAGATGACATCTTTGTCATGGTGGGTGTCTTTTTCATGCATTGCAACACTGCCATTGCATCAATTATTAGCACACGATCAGTTGGAACTTGCATTTTAGAGCTCAAACCTGTTGCAGGTAGAGCATTAGCTACTACTTCAATGACATGCATGAGGCTCGCTTTGTCAGTGCAGAGGAGCAGGGAACCATCCACAGCAAACATTGACCATGGCACCACAGCCATTTCGTATTCACCAACTGCAGCCTCCAGCTTTGGAACCAACTCCAGTCGAAACTGTTGAATAACCAGAAACTGTGCTAGCAGCTGGCACACTTCCCTAAGTTTGATAACTTTGTTAACAACTGACACTCGGGTCTTGTCCATCCAGTTGGGGAATGTCTTCAGTTTCAGTTTTTTTCATCTTATCCCAGATGGATATTTTGGAAGTTTTTAAAAGACAATTTTCAACAAAGTCCTCATACTGCTTTTGACTTAAGTTTGCATAGCTGAGGCTGTCCTGTTTTGCTTTAGGAGAAATGAGTGCAGAGGAAACAATGCACTTCAAAGGTGTTTCGATGACATAGGAATTCCCATCACAGTAGAGTTCCAAAAAGTTTCTGAGTTTAGAAACTGATAATGCTCCCCTGATTTGATTGCATTCTGAGAGTGGTGAGGAAGCTTAGCAAGAACTGGTTAACAATTTGAACTAGGTGAGGTGTGGTGTGAAGCAGCTTATCCAGGGCATCTTCATCTTGAGTGAGGCCAACAATGCCTCCATATTTTTTTAAACCCTTTATCTCTTGCTCCAATGCCTGGTAAGTAAACAAACTTGTGAATGGAATTTCGGATTTGTTCACGATAAATTCTGCAGACCTGAGGGCTTCCAATGTTGCTGAGTCGCCTTTCTCCAGTGCATTCATTTGAGCAATGTGAAGTGGCATCAACCTTGCATAATTGAGAAGGTTATGGACAAAGTAGTATTTTATTTGATTCTCTAAAGCAGCGAGGTATCCCTCCCAATCTCCTTGCCTGTAGGCACTGATCAGGTGCAACAAGCTATCAACTTGCTTTAGGTATTGGTCGAGGTATTGGGCCAGCTCTCCGACTCCTTACTGCTTCTCTTGTTTTTGCCCAGTCATCTGAAGATTTAACATTTAAGGTTTTGTAAGAGTCATATTTTCAATATCTTTTGGCTATGTTTTCTGAGGCTACATACAGGTACCTTAACTAGTTGATTATTGTCATTCAATCCCAATGGAAGCAAAACTACCTATGAAGTACTATATAATATATATATATATATATATATATATATATATATATATATATATATATATATATATATATATATATGTGTATACAAATGATGAATGCATATAGTGTCTTTCTTATGTCAGCAGGTTAAGCCGCTGTAAGTTGAACTAATAATTGTTTTCCACTGACGGAATACAGTGAAAGTTAATCCTCCTGAAATTATATTACTTTCTGTAATAAAGCCTAAGTTAATGAACTGAAATGAACATGGCTGTTATATGGTAAACTTTCAGAGATCTCGAGACAATATAATAATTTAACCTCATTATATACATATATACTGTACAATATATATATATATATATATATATATATATATATATATATATATATATATATATATATATATATATATATATATATATATATATATATATATTGTTTATATCAGATGCTGACGATCTATTCGGGGTCTGATTCAGAGGGTTCTCTCTAACTTCCGTGACAAATATTATAGGCTCTCCTTTTCCCAGATCCAAATAATGATCTCAATCTTTGATATTTACTTTCTATTCCACTTTGAACTCGTGACGTTTTGTTATACACTCATTTACTTTCTTATTATTAGTTTAGAAGTATTAATCTAACAGATGAAATTTATCTCCACTCTTGCATTCAGAAGAAGACCACCAGGGACTGAGAATGACATAACAGAGTTTACACTTAAAAGAAAGTGACCGGACTATTTTGGAATCCATAATTATTAAATTAACAACAGTGCCGCCGTAAAACTCTCTAACATCTTGCATGCCATCGCTCACCGTTTGATGGCGTCGTTAAACTGTTTCTTCTCTGTATGCTTATTTTCTCTTCATCATTTTGTAACACATATTGCCAAGAGCTTGCTTTTAGCTACCTTTTGGGTAGACAGTGGCCAGACTCTTCCTTGTGCTGTGAGTATAATATTTTAGTAATTTTGTCCTAAGTGTTGATTGCAAGTTCATCTTCCTATTGATTTTCAGGTTGGGTCACTTGTGGAACGTCGACCTACTATAATCAAATTCACCATGGATAGTGCTTATCCATCATCCCCTTGGATTGCATATATATATATATATATATATATATATATATATATATATATATATATATATATATATATATATATATATATATATATATATATATATATATATATATATATATATATATATATATATATATATATATATATATATATATATATGTATATATATATATATATATATATATATATATATATATATATATATATTGTCAGATAAGCCCCATTCTTTTCTTTGTATATATTTGGTTTTGGGCTTTAATTGTTGAATTGGCAGTTGTTTCAGGAACATCGCTTTCTTTCAAATAGCCTTGTTGTCCAATATTTAATTGTTGGTTAAGTAAACAAAGAGTTCATTTTTGAGCTCTCTCTGCATATTTTGTCATTCCATCCTCGCCACGCATCCAACCCTCAAACGTGAGTATTTCGTGGCGGCACAGAGTGATTGGTGTTTGGTGATGGTTCTTTTTGTGATAAAGTGTGAGATCACTCTTGTTATATCATAAGTGACAAAATGTGTTATCATTGTGTGTTAAATGTTTAGTGTGTTAATGCTTACTGTGTTAAATGTTTGATGTAAAGTTTCTAAAATGTATTGTTTATCTGTGGAACACAAAGCTCCTATTACTTTTAAAGTATTAATTTAAGATATTTGTTCACAGCTTGTTGTTGTTGGTTATTTCTTATTACAAGGGACAGTTCAGATAGTGGATTCAGCAACCAAGATCCATGCACAGAGCCAGCCAGTGTTCCATGTATGCAGTAACAGAAACCGCAGTCCGCCTTCAAGCTTATCTGAGAACCTTTATATTAACTAGCTACTAAGTTACGTATGCTTTAATAATTCATCAGGTGCCAAATTTCCCTACATATTGTCAATAATATCAACTTATTAAATATTTATATATTTTATATAAACATATTGTATATTTCACCTAATATCTTTAATGCAGTGTAATTATGGAACTTCTACATGAACCAGTGGCAAAAATATAATTAAAATAATTATCTAATATTGCATAAACATCTTTGAGCCACACCTCAATGAGAGGAATTCCTTGACAATATATATATATATATATATATATATATATATATATATATATATATATATATATATATATATATATATGTGTGTGTGTGTGTGTGTGTGTGTGTGTGTGTGTGTGTGAAGAGAGAGAGATGTAGAGAGAGAGAGAGAGAGAAAGAGAGAAACCAGGGGATGATGATGAAAGTGTGGCTGAGCAGAATTACCAGAGTGTCTAAGGTATGTCTGGACAAAGAAAAGACCCAGAAGGAATGAGTGAGTATAATAATCATTACAGTGGTAAAGTCGGTGGACTATACGAATTATAGGGCATGATGTTATGTATCATTTGCTGAAAAGTTTTGGTAAAATTTTTATAAAGGAAATAAGACCAGTGACTGAAAAATAGATAAGAAAAATAGGGGATATTAAGCGTAGGTCATAAATCAGAAGTGCAAGACGTTTGAAAGGAAAAGGAAAAAGTTTTATGTGGCACACAAGGCCAAGAGAAAGTTATCTAGTACCAGAATTGATAGGGAGGTAATGCAAAGGGTGTTGAGGATGAATGTACTGATATCAGATTACTTGAGAATAATGGAAATTTCAATGATGGAAGTGATAGATATGTTAGAGTTTGTAGGTCAGAGAGGTGGGCAGTCTAAAGTCTTTATGACATGAGTGTTGTGATAAAGTTTTAGAAGATGGGTCGTGAACTTTGTAGAATGATGGATGCATATACAGTATATATGATACAACACTGAACAGATAGAGTAAAGAGATGTTGCAGAGACAAGACAGCAAGTCTGAAAGTTTTTGCCATAGGAGGAGTATGAAATAAATGTGAGTAACTCTGCAAGAGTAAATGGAGACCAGTAAGATAGAGCACTGCATGTTAATTTGAAGGGTTAAAGAGTGAAAGCTGTTGATGCTTAAGAGTATTGCAAGTGAATATTGTGAATGATGGTAGGGTGGGAGCAGAGGTGAGTCACAGAGTAGGTCAAGCAAGGAGGGTAGCAGGATGTCTTCATAAGACAGGTTGTGCAGGCTGTGAATGCAAATAAAAGAATAAGTTGGACGGACGCCGCAGAGTTGAATTGTTTACACAATATAAACGACATAACAAATATTGAAAAGGTGATAACACTGTAGATACATAATAGAGCTAAGAGGATACTATAAATGAAGGATAGATCAAAGTGCTTTGAGATGGTGCAATCGTATGGAAAGAATGGAGGGTGTTAGGTTGGTTAAAAGATTGTAAAATTGAGGAAGAAAGAGAGGAGGACCCAAAATGGGTTATGAAACAGGTGTTGGAAATGAAGAGCCTCAACATCTCAAAGTGAGAGAGTGTGTAAGACAAAGGTAAATGACCCAGTGTATGTGTGCGTGGATGATTCATTGAGTTGCTGATGAACCTTTTGCGTCGGTGTATGGAGCAGCTAATATCGGGAGGCTCTCTGACCAGGGGGTTCATCTATAATATAGCGGTAAGTATGAATGCAGTGTTGATTACCGACTTGCATTTTTTTAGGAGCAACCCTAGTGTGTCTTTGTGCCTGCGTCTGTGTGCGTGCGTCTGTGTGTGTGTGTGTATGGGTGCCTGACCGGGGTTGGGACTGATGGAATGGTGCTTGTGCTCTAACTGCAAAGCAAGATATGGAATTTTTTGAAGGCATAGAGCTCCTGGAGTGACTGAGAATGGAGAGTTTTGTGGAAATATGTATAGCTAGGAGATAAAATTGTAGGAAGGAGTGTTTCCTAGATGGTGTCAGATGGAAGAGCAAGTTTATGAATGTGATGGAGAGAGCAAGTTTATGAATGTGATGGAGAGAAGAGGTATATCTATCTGTCATCTTTTGGGTGAAAAAAAGTTAAGATAGAACAAATAAGGAGAACATGTATGAAATGGGATGTAATGTCAAATACAGGGAAGTGGAAGGAGTTCGGGCAGAATATGCAAAATCCAACAATGAGGACATATGGAAACCAAGCGTGCTTGCGGTTATAGGAGAGTAGGATGGTAGGAGAAGCAAATAAAAATTGCATGTGGTTGCATGAGAAGATAAACAGTTTGGTAGAGGGAAAAGAGAGTATTTTACTAGCAGTTCCACAGTAGAAGAGATGATCATGTGCAACATACAGGAGATTGGACTGGATAGCCAAGAAGAAGTTGAGAGAGTGAGAAAAGAAGGATAAAATAAAGATCAAGGGAGAAGATGAAAGAGAACTTAATGGAGAATAAAAAGTTGTTCCATATGGTAATAAGTGCAGAGACAGTTCGCTAAACAAATGTATTTTAGAGTAAAAGATGCAAATGGCTAGATGATGTTGGAGTGAATGTAGTCTTGGTTAATGCAGTGAGCACTTTGAACACAAATCTATAGAGAACAGTGTAGTGTGTTGAAAGCGCATGATATACAGTGTACGATACTGAGAGCAATTAAAAGTTTCCACTATGGAAGTGAAGTTAGGATATGTAGGTATTAGAATGAGAGAGCAACAAAGCTAAATGATGCAATTGTGGGAAGGGTCAATGAAGGAATGTTAAAGTTTATGGAAATGAAGTAAGGAGGATAATTAAGAGACTGAGGGACAAAAAGACTGCAGGAGTTGATGGTAGCACAAATGATTGCCTGTGGCACAGTGATGATACTCTGTCACTGAGTTGCTAACTAGGGTGTGTAAGGAAGGCCTAGGTGAGAGAAAGATTCCAAAGGAAGGGGGCGAGAGAAGTAGTTGTTCCATTATATAAAGGTCATAGCGATAGAGGTAAATAAGAATTATCGGGGCATAACATTACATAGTATACCTGGGTAGGTGCGTGGCAGGATTTTGCTTTAACAAGTAAAACACATGGCAGAAAGATGGATATGGGAATAACAGTGGGTTTAGACGAGAATGCATATTTGTGAATCAGTTGTTTGTGCAAAACGTTCAAAGTACAGGGAAAAACACAAATCTATAGAGAACAGTGTAGTGTGTTGAAAGCGCATGATATACAGTGTACGATACTGAGAGCAATTAAAAGTTTCCACTATGGAAGTGAAGTTAGGATATGTAGGTATTAGAATGAGAGGTTTTGCTATAGAAGTGGTTCAATGACAAGAGTGTGTTATAAGAGTAAAAAAAGCCACAACAATGTAACTGATAAACTATTTTTCCCGAGATACAAAAAATCGTGCGGTGCTCATTACTGGCGACTAGGGTGGTTCAACGACTTTCAATCGGTGCCTCCTGTTGTTTCTGCGACAACTGCCACTTCGACAACCAGTGCGGCCTGCGTAAAGGCTTTATTGCCATCGAATGTTTTTACAAATATTATCAAAGCACCTCCGCTACTCTTCTATGGCCTGCTTGACTACTTCTATATATATAGTTTTAGCTCCTCCCAATCCATGACGTGATTATTCTCCCAACAATGTTTAGCAATAGTGCTGTTTTGAGCGAAGTCCCTAACCGCTTTTTTTATGTTTTTGCAATCTAATGTCCTTCCCCTTACCTGTCTCCCGAAAATAAAATAAATTACTGAGCTTGCATTTTATAGAATATACTCCTATGTCTCTCTTGTTCCTGTCACCATCAATTCTGTGGCTATTCTTATTGAATTTGGATTTGATTGAATTTTCATATGTAAAAGCTACTTTAACATTACCTGTACTATTGATTAACTGGGCTGTTGATTTTAATTTTTTATGCTATGGAAGCGTTATGATCTCTTGCTGTGATCAATCTGCTTGAGTGAAGGATTGTAAAACTTTTTCTTAGCCTTAGACAAAGCATCCTCAATAAAATGGGCAGGGTAACTCAACTTGCTAAAAGTATTTCGAATATGGGCAATTTCATCATCTAAATATTGTGGGTCACAAATTTTAAGAGCCCTGGCAGCCATGTTAACAACGATATTTCTCTTTATCTGAATACTATGATGGGAATAAAAATGAACATATAATTCTGCATTAGTCGGCTTTCGGTAAACCGAGAATTCAAATTTCTTTGTGTCTGGATTGTGAAAAACTAGGACATTCAAAATAAAAAAGGTAATTTGTGCTCTGATTCCTGTTCAGAAGTGAGCTTGATTTGTTGTATCTGACTGTTAACAAATTCTACTAGTTCACTGAGTAAATCGTCATCATGAAAGAAAAGAATGAAAATATCGTCCACATAGCGAACCCAAAATACAGGTTTAAACCGAGACGGGCAAGAACTCAGAATAGTCTCCTCCAAGAACTCCATGCAGATATTAGCCAAAACAGGTGAGAAGGGGGATCCCATCGCTACTCCAGATCTTTGTTCATACGCATCACCATGGAAAGTGAAAACAGTGGACTCTACGCACAGTTTAGTGAGGCCAAGAAATACTCCAGTGGGGAGTGGGCATAAACTTGAGTCATTATCAAACTTATCACGTAATTTTTCCAGCACATAACCAAGAGGGACATTGGTAAATAAAGAGGGGTACATCCAGACTATACATTTTCCCCGAAAAGCCACCCAACGCCCTTAATCTCTGAATGAAATCATCTCTGTGTCGGATATGTGCGGAGGATAGAGTGTCTACCAAAGGGGCAAGTTCCTTGGCAAGCCATTCAGCTAACATGGATTGAGAGGTACCACACGTAGCTACAATGGGTCGTAAAGGACATCCAGTTTATATGTACTTTAGGGATCCCGAAGAAGTAAGGAAGGTTAGGTGTTTTGCCCAATATCTTGCTGAGTATAACTTTACGTAACTCTTCATTAGGAATTCTAGTTGCAATATCTCTAACTTTTTTGTTGACTGAATTTCGTACTACATTGATAGAAGGCGCTTTATTCAGCCTAATATAAGTATCACTATCATTTAATAATCTTAATGCTTTAGTATTATAATCAATTTTATCCATGACAACAATGGAGCCTCCTATGTCTGCCTTCATTATTTTGGTATCATTATAGGTAGATAACTCCTCCAAGGCTTTCTTGAGTCTCAAAGGAATACAAAGGTTGCTTTTACTTGATTTGGAGGTGTTGTGCACAAGTTTATTTTCATAACTCGTGTGACATATTATTGTTCCCTTCTTACCTGCGTCTTTCGTCTAAGTCGGCGACGTACTCGTCCACAGAGTCTCTTCCCGTAGTCAGCAGCTCACGAGTTTATTATTTAGAAGGGATTTATATTAACTGTAATTATATCTCTCAGAAAGGCGTAATTGAGACGAAATGGGTAGCTTCTTACTTTAATGATGAAAGTTAATTACATACACAAGTACAATTACGGTTACAGTTTTACTCTCTTGCTAGTCGAAGTTCAGTTTCTGTCTGGTTAAGCAGCCCGCGGTCGGGGTATGGTTAAGTAGCCCGCGGTCATAGTTATGTAGCCCGCGGACAGAATCTGCTTAAGTAGCCGCGGTCAGTCTGGTTGGGACCACGGTAGCTAGGGCGAAGTACTGCGTCTTCTCGTAATGGTGACTAGCGACTCTAAAGTTCTCTCTGGCTTCGTCCTTCTCTGGAACCCCTGCTTCTTCTCGCTATCTTGCATCTCCTCCTCCCTTGAAGTTACTCATTGAAAGATATTATCTGTAAGGCCTCCCCTCGAACAGCTTGATTGGGAAGGACAGTTGTGGGTGTTGTCAAAATCTCTCCTTAGAAGATATGATTGGAAATGACCTCAGGAGGAGTTGTTACTGGCTTCTCCCTAGAATGTCTAATTGGAGAAATGGTGAACTACTTCTCTTTGTCCAGCCCCTTTTCATGGAATTTCATGTAAATGCCTCCTATTGAAGGCGGGGTTATAGATAGGCTGGAACATTGACTCCTGACAGGTTATAAGTAATGCTTGGTCAGCTGAGTCGCGAGGGCACAGGTTCAAGATTTTATGATCGGTGTTATGGCCCTGGGCGCGATACACTCGTTAACTGTTTTGAGTTCGTGTAAGACGGTTTCCTGCTTTTTAGCTTGCTTCATATATCTAACCTCGGTAATGCATAACAACCAAGGCTTTATTGTTGTTCTCTCTCTCTCTCTCTCTCTCTCTCTCTCTCTCTCTCTCTCTCTCTCTTTATTCTTCTCTCTCTCTCTCTCTCTCTCTCTCTCTCTCTCTCTCTCTCTCTCTCTCTCTCTCTCTCTCTCTCTTCTCTCTTTTTAAGATTCTACTCTTATGCTTCCCTATTTAATCTTTTCTTTACATCACTACAGAGGCAAGAATCGACCCCTTCAAAATATCAAGTTTTCTTGTGGGTTATGATATTTAAAATTATTGATAGAGGCTAGGCTTTTAATAAGAAAATCTTTTCCAGGACCTAAATTAAAATTCAAACCTATATTCAATACCTCTAAATGAGTGCTATCCAACCGGGAAGATGAAAGGTTAATGAGCTGATTAGTCTCACCTACTTTTGCCCAACAAGAAGACTGGCACAGTCTGTCAAGTTTTAACTGAAGGTTATGAAAATGCTGTGCCCCTGAAATGTGCAACCTCACCTGCTCGACGCATGGCACCTTCAAACGTTGCTGACTGAAGAACACCTTGCAATTCCCGCTGGGCCTCGCGCAGTAGAAAGAATGCTGTCTGGACCTCCAACTTAGCACGAAGAATACAGCCCAGTTAATCAATAGGTGATGTTAAAGTAGCTTTTACATCTGAAAATTCAATCAAATCCAAATTCAATAAGAATAATAGCCACAGAATTGATAGTAATAGTAACAAGAGAGACATAGAATTATATTCTATAAAATGCAAGCTCTGTAATTTATTTTATTTTCGGGAGACGGGTAGGGGGAAGGACATTAGATTGCAAAAACATATAAAAGCGGCTAGGGACTTTTCTCAAAACAGCGCTATTGCTAAACATTGTTGGGAGAATAATCACGTCATGGATTGGGAGGGAGCTAAAACTATATATATATAGAAGTAGTCAAGCAGGCCATAGAAGAGTAGCGGAGGTGCTTTGATAATATTTGTAAAACATTCGATGGCAATAAAGCCTTTACGCAGGAGGACATACATACAGACAGGCTAGTCTGTCATTCCATAAATTTAAATTTCAGGCAGTTTCTCGAGGCCCCTGATACTGTGTCTCCCTCATCTCTAGCCGCACTGGTTGTCGAAGTGGCAGTTGTCGCAGAAACAACAGGAGGCACCGATGCTGAAAGTCGTTCGCCACCCACGAACCACCTAGTCGCCAGTAATGAGCACCGCACGATCGAGCGACAGCCGTTAAGAAGATCACAACGGTTGGCCCACAGATACGAGAAACAGCCATTACATAACTGCTAAGTCCACACCGAAAGATTGTTTGACGTTTTCCTGGACTGTCACGAAAATTCTTTTCAACTTGTCTTTTTAAGAAAACAAGTATTTTTCTTCAGTTGGCTGAAGAGGACCGTTGCGCAAACGGTCGAAAGCTCCCTTGTTTTTATCCTTTTTGCATTTTTTTGTATCTTGGGAAAAATACAGTTTATCAGTTACATTATTGTGGCTTTTTTTACTCATTATTTTCGATCACAATATAGTGATGCACCACAGTGTGTTATATCTCTGTGGCTATTTAATATTTTCTTGGATGGACTACTACCAGAAGTATCTTTGCGAAAGAGTAAAGTTGTGAGGATGAATGCAAACCAGTAATCTGGGACGATGAATGTTTATATAGTGAGGGGGAGAATGGAAGTAGTTGGCCCATATAACTGTATAGGAGTAAATTTAACATATGGTGGTAGGTTGAGAGATAAGGTGAGTCGCAGAAAAGACGAGGCGAGAAAGATAGTGGGTGGTTGTCAAAACATTGGAAAGAGACTGTCGACTGCCAGTGGAAACCTGGGTTCGGCTATATGAAGGAATTCATAAGCTACTTCTCGTTTATGGTAGTAAAGTATGAATGCTGAGTGCAAAAGAAAGAAAAGGGTTTGTAGCGGATGAGATGAATTTCTTGCATAGTACATACGGCATAAGGAGAACTGGTAGGGTGAGAAATTCGGAGATGCACAGAAGTAATATAAAGGTTAGTCTAGTTAGAAGGATGAATCGAAGTATCTTGAGACGGTTCAAGTCATGTGGAAATAACAGACGATGACAGGTTGGTGAAAAGTAGTAGATAAAGACCTAAAAACTATTCTATATCTAGGGTGAGAGAGGTTTTGAAAAGGAAGGGCCTTACTATCCAGGAAGTACGATAATGCTTGCAAAGCAGCAAGGGCTACTGGCAGGCACAGAAGTTGCACTGGGTTCATCACCTGCTGGTGAGCCTTCTGTGCATGTGCCTGAAGCGGCTAGCGCTGTAGGAGCTTCACTGCACAAGGAGCTCATTTACGGTTCACCAGTTACAGTATATATGAATGAGGCAGTGACCATTGTATTTCTTTTCATCTACTGTAAAACCGCCCTTTCTTAAGGAAACAACTTTATGTAAAAATATAATGTCATTATATTTCCCTCACAGGGATCATCTTAAAACAATCCTCGCTTAACCTGATAATAGGAATATAGGGATTTATACAATTACAAATCTACAAAAAAATATTTGCATAAACTTATACACGAAAATCAAAGTTTATGTATAAAAACAATGTCAAATATATAATGAGAAAATTGGTTGCTTAAAGATGGAAAAAGTAAGAAAGCGAAAAGTAAGAAATGAGAGAGCTGTCTGGATTCGTGAAAGTGCTGGAACAAGGGGTTCAGAACTATTCTTTGCTGGAGCCTCATTTGAATTCAACAAGTCGCCAACTTCTGAAAGCGTCTCTGACAGAGGAGGTGTCCGAAACGAAAAGGTCTGCCTTTTTTTCTGGAGATTTATGTCTGAATCGGGTCAGATGTTTCGTCTCTTGGGAATTGCAAAGAACTGTTCATGCTCTTGGAGTCGCTGATGCTTACTGCTCTTAATCTATAACACTTCTTAATTTCAGCAAAGAGTTAGCGTAAAAAAGAGGTCAAGAAATGTAGGTATTTGCTCACTATTTTGCAAGAATGATTCGTCTTGGAAGTGTCGATCGCAAAAGCTGACAATGAAGTCAAAAAAGACTTTGTCACAGCTGCATATTTCTTATTTTCGTATTTATTCTTACAAGTAAAATCTTCAAACGCATAAGGACTATTTTTATGTCATGACGCGAACAATGAAATCCGCTGAGCGTGAGAGAGCGCGCCAGCGAGAGCTAATGATGCCTGTTGAAGGTGCCATCGGTTCGAGACAACAGCGGTGCCGGAGTGACAGCTACTACTAAAACAGGAACACTCGCATAGTCATAAAGAGAACGAAGATGACCTAATAAGAACAACTAATGGACAAAAAAATACAGTTGTTTGTTAAAATTTAGTTTTTAATTTCTTTAAATACTGACTTTAATTTCCTCTGGAACATTTGTGCAAAACCGTTGTACTTTATATATGCAGTAAGATTCTTCTTCAGCAGAATAAAAATACGTTGAACACATTCCTCTGTAAATTGTCACACATCTTAAGTTGAAGGTGAGGCTGATGCACGTCGTTCTCTACACCCCGGTCGCATTCTATGAAGATTATATAATAGCATTATTATATTTTCTATGTAGATACAATTGTTCAGTAGTATATTCATTACAATTGAATATCTCAATAATATACCGTTGCGTAAAATCGTCACGCATCTAAAAAGTAGCAATATTCGCTGACTCATTTCATGTGACAGATTTGCCAAATTCTTGATTAAGGCAAAATATGGCACTCACCAGATGACTCATCATGTTCACAAATTTCAACATTTGCGTCGATCATTCTTTCAAAGTAAACTGCTGTGCATCTATGAGAGTAATAGCATTTTTATCATAAATTAACGGATCCCACTTTATTTAGGGAACATCTGTGGTAGATTTAACATAGTCGGCTGCATTTGTGAAAAAAAGCGCCTTACCCCCCAAAAATTGCTACAAAACGTTTCTCAACTGGTTATTGTAGTATCAGGTGTGCTTAATAACATATCAAAAGTCTACCACAATCTGACCGTGAAAAAGGTCTGATTTCCAAGATGGCGTCTTGAATAGTCCCGAAATCCTTAAAATGCCGTCACACTTCGTTATTCAAACTAGATAGATAAGTAATGCTGGTGCCTAACACCTTATTTTGGTGATCTGGAAGCCCAGTTAGCATATCTGCATTATACTGAAGTGATTATATATTCGCAAAATCCAGGATATCGGACCAATATGGCCAACTTACATTGAAAATCTCCATTATTCACTCTTATGTATTTTATACAAGTAAATTTAGTATCTAAGCACCTGTTTTGGTGATTTGGGAATCCGAAGAGCATAATATCCTAATTACAGTATACTGAAGTAGGAGGATCAATATGGCTGCCAAATAAAAAATAGAATTATTTATTTTAGCTCATTTTACACAGGCAAATTTACTGTCTAAACACATGTTTTGGGAATCTAGGAACCCAATAAATTTATTTAAATCACAGTATATTACAATGATTACATATTTATAAAATCTAAGATGGAGGTCCAATATAGCTGTCAAACTACAAAAAATCATCATTATTTCAGCTCATATTACAGAAGAAAACTTAATGTTTACACCCGTGTTTTGGGGATATGGCAACCCAATTAGCCTATCTGACTTACAGTAAACTAAAGTGATTACATCTATAAATACAAAATCAATGACGGAGGAGAAAAATAGCTTGCAAATTATGAAAATCCCCATTGCTCATTTCAATTTACTTTGCTCATGTAAATTTGGTGTCGAAATCCTTTTTTTGGGAATCTGGAAATCCAACCAACTTTTCTGAATAACAGTACATTGAAGTGATTAGTTTTTTCAACATCTAAGATGGGATACCAATAAGGCCGCCAAACTCAGTGATGATTACTGGTAAATGTAATCATAAATCCTATATTACCAATTTCTGAAAAACCAGGTTTACAAATATTCATTGTCGTTTTCTTCTCCCTGTAAAGCTTGATTGTGTGGAGTCTCACAGTTCTCAACTTGACATGGTCCACAAGCAGGTGTGCATGGTAGCTCATAGCCTTTGCAACTGCAGTGTGTTTAAGAGGCTGTTTTGCAATTACAGTGGACCATCTGAAGGAGGCTTTCTGGTGCAGCAGTTTTCTTGCTCGTAACTGGCAAGAGTACTGATTCACTCTAATCTTTGCGTTACAATGTTTTGATAAAAAGAAATTGTCTCAGCCAAGTCATTTGTTACCCCAGAACGCCTCCCACCTACCAAGTCCTCGACAAAATATCATAGCTTGAGAGTGTAATACCAAATGATGGTGTGGACTGGAAACAAAGTGACATGAATGCATGGATTGGGGATGTAAACTGGAGGACAATCAGTTTGTGCCAGTTATGAGCAAGAAAACTGCTGCACCAGAAAGCCTCCTTCAGATGGTCCACTGTAATTGCAAAACAGCCTGTTAAACGCGCTGCAGTTTCAAAGGCTATGAACTACCATGCATACCTGCTTGTGGACCATGTCAAGTTGAGAACTGTGAGAATCCACACAATCAAGCTTTACAGGGAGAAGAAAGCGACAATGAATATTTGTAAACCCGGTTTTTCAGAAATTGATGATATAGGATTTATGATTACATTTACCAGTAATCATCACACTAAGTTTGGCGGCCTTATTGGTATCCCATCTTAGATGTTGAAAAATCTAATCACTTCAATGTACTGTTATTCAGAAAAGTTGGTTGGATTTCCAGATTCCCAAAAAAAGGATTTAGACACCAAATTTACATGAGCAATGTAAATTGAAATGAGTAATGGGGATTTTCATAATTTGCCAGCTATTTTTCTCCTCCGTCATTGATTTTGTATTTATAGATATAATCACTTTATTTTACTGTAAGTCAGATAGGCTAATTGGGTTACCATATCCCCAAAACACGTGTTTAAACAGCAAGTTTTCTTCTGTAATGTGAGCTGAAATAATGATTTTTTGTAGTTTGACAGCCATATTGGTCCTCCATCTTAGATTTTATAAATATGTAATCACTGAAATACACTGTGATTTAAATAAATTTATTGGATTCCTAGATTCCAAAAACATGTTCTTAGATAGTAAATTTACCTGTGTACAATGAGTTAAAATAAGTAATAATTATTTTTTTGATTGGCAGCTATATTGGTCCTCCATATTAAATTTTGCATATACAGTATGTAATTAGACCTATTTCAGTGTACTGTAATTCAGATATTATGCTCTTTGGATTCCCAAATCACTGAAACAGGTGTTTAGACTAAATTTACTTGTATAAAATAAATTACAAAGAATAATGGAGATTTTCACAGTATGGCAGCCACATTGGTCCGCCATCTTGGACTTTGTGAATATATAATTACTTCAGTATAATGGAGATATGCTAACTGGGCTTCCAGATCCCCAAAAACAAGGTGTTAGGCACCAGTATTACTTATCTAGTTTGCATAATGAAGAGTAACGGGTATTTTTAAGGATTTAGGGACTATTATAGACGCCATCTCGGAAATCAGACCTTTTTCACGGTCAGATTGTGGTAGACTTTTGATATGTCATTAAGCACACCTGATACTACAATAACCAGTTGAAAAACCTGTTGTAGCAATTTTTTGGGGTCAAACTTATTTTCAGCCGACCAATAGCCTATGCTTTGGACGACTTTAGGACAGAACTTTGCATGATTCACTTTCAGATAATCGACCCAAAATAGAAGACAATCAAGGTGAAATCTGCAGACACGAGTTACATATTTATATAGTAAAATAAAAGTCTGCTTTTATCCATAGACTGGTGACGCTGTTATAAACTTCAAACAATCTCACTCATTATTGTCGGTTGTCCTTTACGCTTTGTATTCACAACACGACTCGTTTATATTTAAATATCATCTTGCAAACACTAACCAGGGTTGACCGCAGTTTTTCATTCCATTTCAAAGACCAGATGACATTCCTAGATTTGGAAAGATTTTTCTGCTCTTTATTCATAAAACCGAGAAAAGTAAGCTAGAGTGGCCCACTCAGCGATCTGACGCGAAGAGGTTCTCTCGCACCACGTTTACCGGCGATTTGTTGATGGCAGGACCAGACGGCGAAGAGTCGTTGCTTTCGGTGATGCCTTGCGCTGGCACGCCCTCTTGAGGCTCCTGCAGCAGACCATCAAGGGAGAGGTGACGAGGCTGACCTTTTCTTGTCTCTCTTGCTAATGGAATCAAATGAATTTATCCGGATACTTTGGAAAACCCGGAACTGGGTTTATTCATAAAATGCACCCAAGATTCATGTTAGCCACAACTTTTTTTTTTATTAGTTTCAAAGTTTTTCATAAACATAATAATCGATTTATTTTTCAAACATCATATCGGCTTTTTTGTTTGGAAATCTGCTTTTTTTGGAGGAGGGGGGGAGGGGGGAATACTGAAGCGATATTATTGCGTCGACAAAATCTTTTTGTTTCAGTTGCGCCCCTCTCCTTGTACGAGCTCTCTATGTTCCTTCACATTACTGTGACACAGCGGTTGTTAGATAGATAGATGGATAGATAGATAGAATATAGAATTTAGGCCAAGCGCTGGGACCTATGAGGTGATTCGGCGCTGAAAGGGAAACTGACGGTGTAACAGGAGGAAAACCTTGCAGTTACACTATGAAACAATTGTTAGAGAAGGTGGAAAGTCAGATGGAAGAAAGCGAATATGAACGGAGGTACAGTAAAACAAATGAAAGAAATTGCAGCTCACAGCAGTTGTTAACGTACAGGATAATGCTTGCCTCTTTTAGTGTCATTTACATCAAGGTAAAGAGAGTAGACAGGTACGCTCACTTGTGGGGGGGTGAGGATTATCCCCCCCAAGCCGCTGGTGTCTGGTGTCCACAGGTCGGTTTGTGACCTGGGTCACTATAAACTCCTGTGATTGACTTCACTCACATCAGTTGTTCGTGTGTTATTGTCAATAGCAGTATACAAATTTCTCTTCAGTACATTTCCAATCACCAGTGGGTTACCGTTTTATTATATAGAGTAATTTTCGAGAAATGCCATTTATTTGCGCAGTGTTTGGTTGCAATTCTCATGGTAGAAAGAAAGAAGGCGTATCATTTCTTCGCTTCCCTAAAGATGCAGAAACAAGACAAAAGTGGATTCATGTTTGTCGTAGAAGAGACAAATTCAATTATCCTAACAGTAGGATATGTAGCAGACATTTTGAGGACAGTGCTTATTTAAAAGTCAAGAACAAATTTCGGCAAATGTAACCAGTGCTCTACAAAGAGACTTTTGAAGTCACTTGCAGTTCCAACTCTTCTTCTTCACTTGCCTAAATCTAAAGGTCAGTATCAACCATCTCTAATGATATTACTGTAATTAGTCCATATGTATAATCTTGGAAATAACTGTATATACAATATTATAAATATAGGTTATACATATATATACAAAGTAAAGAGAGAGAGAGAGAGAGAGAGAGAGAGAGAGAGAGAGAGAGAGAGAGAGAGAGAGAGAGAGAGATTTCATAGCCTTATAATAAGAAAAAATTATGATCGAACATATTTTCAAAGTAAATAAAATGAAATGAGAGAGAGAGAGAGAGAGAGAGAGAGAGAGAGAGAGAGAGAATTTTTTTATTACTTGGCATAACTAATATTATTTCTTCTTTATATTAGGTACTGATGAGCTAAACAGATTTCGACAATCACGTGCAGAGAAAGAAATCTGAAACGATTATATTGAAGAATCATTTGAAGAAAAATAGATCAGTATGTGGTGAAGAAATTCATGTTGAAAATGGAGATGTTTCATTCATGCAAGATTTGGATGACGTAGATCAGCAAGATGTAACAAAGACACTGGAGGATGTGCAGCGCCAACTAGAAGAGGTTATGCAGGAAAGAAATAATCTCATCTCAGAAAAACAACAGTGGGAGAAAGAAAAGAGAGTGTTAGTGGATAATATTAACAAATCAAATAATGACGTTTTACGGTGCAAGACATTCCTTAGCAAACTTTTTCTCCATCTCATGTGGAAAGCATCATAAATGGTAAATACATGAAACGTTGGTCAGTGTCGATATAAGCCGAGCAATAACTTTAAGGAATATAGGTCCTAAAGCATATAAATATTTGCGTAAACAATGTGGAATTCCTCTTCCTTCAGAGAGTGCTTTAAAACGTTGGTCATCAAAAATAGACGCGGAACCGGGCATTTTGCAAACAGTGCTTCAAATGTTGAAAAGAAAGGGTCATTCAATGAATGAATATAAACGATTATGTGTTATGTCTTTTGATGAATGTACAATTTCTCAAATCTGGTCCTACGATAGGGAATAGACAATTATTTGATCCACAATCTAGAGTGCAGTGTGTAATGATAAGAGGACTTACACAAGCATGGAAACAGCTTGTTTTTACAATTTCAACACCAATATGACCAAAGACTTATTATACAAGTTAATTGTAAGTGTAAGAGTATTGGTTTTCCAGTGATAGCTATAGTAAGTGATATGGGCCCTACAAATGTCAGCCTTTGGAATAGTATTGGTATAAGTACAGAAACCATTTCATTCATTTTCAAATCCTTATGATTCGGAGAGAGAGGTGTATGTATTTGCCGACCCCCTCATCTCATTAAACTAATAAGGAATAATTTTCTTGATTATGGCTTCCAGTTAAGTGATGGAAGCTTTGTTCAAAAGTGAATGTGTACGAGAAATTGTCAAGAAGAGTATAAGTGATTTACGACCCACCTATCGCTTGACTGAAAATAATTTATGTGTTAAAGGGAACAGCACGCATGAATGTGAAGAAAGCCGTTCAGCTTCTATCAGAAACTACTTCAAAAGCAATAGACTTTATGGAAAACAAGGACTTTTAGAGAGCAAACATTGGAAAAGTACTCGAGATTTTATCAAACTTGCTGATGCATGGTTTGATTTATTCAATTCAAGAGTTCCTTATGACAAAAAGGCACAAAAGAAATGCATATGGGTTGCAACTGACACAACAAAATAAAATTCTGGAGGAAATGAAAAGCGTTGCTAAAACAATGAGAGTGTGTAGGCGTAAACGTGTGAGCCTGTATCAGTTTCAGAAGGAATTATCATTTCGTGCAAATCTTTGCCCCTGTTATATGAAATGGTGAAAGCTAAATATGATGTATCATACATATTAACTTACAGACTCAATCAGGATGGATTAGAGCATATGTTTGGATGCATCCGACAAATGGGCATTGCTACGATCATCCTTGTCCGGTTACATTTAAGAGAAAGAATTAAGTCATATCTTCTCGCTAAAGACATTTTCTATAATGGGAAGCAATTGCAATAACCTAACCAATGTAGTGATGCCACGATGTGTAAAGAATCATACATTTCTCATGATAAGAGTGAAGATGTGGCAGAAAAGGATTTGGAAAAAGAGCTCTCTATCTCAGCCATGGTGTTTGCTTCCATGGAGGAAAAAGATTTTATCACAGAAGACGACAATATATACGATTTGGAATTTGAAGAACAGACAAGTACTTTGTCACATGTTGCAGACAGAGAGGGTCTTCGGTATGTTGGCGGATACATGGCCTCAAAATTTCCTAGGTATCAATTTCTAGGCTGCAAGTTGGAGAATAAAAGTGGCACTTGGGTTAGCGTTATTGAGAGACAGAAAAAAAGACGGGTACAAAGAAAACATCAACAAAAAACAAGTTCATTTCCGGGTCGCCTATATTCCGATCGTCTGACTGACCCACTCGACTTGGGTTTGACCGTTTGGACACCAGCAGAGGGATTAGCCAAGGTAAAGAGAGTAGAGAGGTACGCTCACTTCTATGGTGGGGGTAAGTTTGGGGTAGCTAATCCCTCTGCTGGTGTCCAAACGGTCAAACCCAAGTCGAGTGGGTCAGTCAGACGATCGGAATATAGGCGACCTGGAAATGAACTTGTTTTTTGTTGATGTTTTCTTTGTATCCGTCTTTTTTTCTTTTTTTTATGTAATGCAAGAATGAATACATATATGCACAGACACTCATATATGTGTTTAATTGTTTAAACATATGGGTATGGAGAGTATTTGACATATTATTCAGTAATTCAAAAGGCAAAGAAAAATCAATACTAATCCATGATATGGAGATATTTATTTACAAAAAGTACAAATCCATTATTTTGAAAGCTTGAGTATTTTGTTACATTTTGATCTATTAGATACAATTTTATTATTCAACACTCTCATTCTAAAAAAACATGACATCTTACGAAAAATGTTATTATATCCATAGGGAGCATTACATGTTTTTCAATAATGAGTGATAATGCTTGCACATTACCCTTTCCTGGCCTAAGAGTATCATATCCATGATGAATATTGAACAGTTTTCCATTATTTTCAGCTTTTCATAAAATTCCTTACTTGGCAATGTTAACTTATTTTGCTGTCTCTCAATAACGCTAACCCAAGTGCCACTTTTATTCTCCAACTTGCAGCCTAGAAATTGATACCTAGGAAATTTTGAGGCCATGTATCCGCCAACATACCGAAGACCCTCTCTGTCTGCAACATGTGACAAAGTACTTGTCTGTTCTTCAAATTCCAAATCGTATATATTGTCGTCTTCTGTGATAAAATCTTTTCCTCCATGGAAGCAAACACCATGGCTGAGATAGAGAGCTCTTTTTCCAAATCCTTTTCTGCCACATCTTCACTCTTATCATGAGAAATGTATGATTCTTTACACATCGTGGCATCACTACATTGGTTAGGGTTATTGCAATTGCTTCCCATTATAGAAATGTCTTTAGCGAGAAGATATGACTTAATTCTTCTCTTAAATGTAACCGGACAAGGATGATCGTAGCAAATGCCCATTTGTCGGATGCATCCAAACATATGCTCTAATCCATCCTGATTGAGTCTGTAAGTTAATATGTATGATACATCATATTTAGCTTTCACCATTTCATATAACAGGGGCAAAGATTTGCACGAAATGATAATTCCCTTCTGAAACTGATACAGGCTCACACGTTTACGCCCACACACTCATTGTTTTAGCAACGCTTTTCATTTCCTCCAGAATTTTATTTTGTTGTCTCAGTTGCAACCCATATGCATTTCTTTGTGCCTTTTGTCATAAGGAACTCTTGAATTGAATAAATCAAACCATGCATCAGCAAGTTTGATAAAATCTCGAGTACTTTTCCAATGTTTGCTCTCTAAAGTCCTTGTTTTCCATAAAAGTCTATTGCTTTTGAAGTAGTTTCTGATAGAAGCTGAACGGCTTTCTTCACATTCATGCGTGCTGTTCCCTTAACACATAAATTATTTTCAGTCAAGCGATAGGTGGGTCGTAAATCACTTACACTCTTCTTGACAATTTCTCGTACACATTCACTTTGAACAAAGCTTCCATCACTTAACTGGAAGCCATAATCAAGAAAATTATTCCTTATTAGTTTAATGAGATGAGGGGGGTCGGCAAATACATACACCTCTCTCTCCGAATCATAAGGATTTGAAAATGAATGAAATGGTTTCTGTACTTATACCAATACTATTCCAAAGGCTGACATTTGTAGGGCCCATAT
This sequence comes from Macrobrachium rosenbergii, assembly GCF_040412425.1. NCBI lineage: Eukaryota > Metazoa > Arthropoda > Malacostraca > Decapoda > Palaemonidae > Macrobrachium > Macrobrachium rosenbergii. Next base: position 93,703,914 of record NC_089742.1, on the reverse strand, counting down.
CACTTACTATAGCTATCACTGGAAAACCAATACTCTCTACACTTACAATTAACTTGTATAATAAGTCTTTGGTCATATTGGTGTTGAAATTGTAAAAAACAAGCTGTTTCCATGCTTGTGTAAGTCCTCGTATCATTACACACTGCACTCTAGATTGTGGATCAAATAATTCGTCTATTCCCCTATCGTAGGACCAGATTTGAGAAATTGTACATTCATCAAAAGACATAACACATAATCGTTTATATTCATTCATTGAATGACCCTTTTCTTTCAACATTTGAAGCACTGTTTGCAAAATGCCCGGTTCCGCGTCTATTTTTGATGACCAACGTTTTAAAGCACTCTCTGAAGGAAGAGGAATTCCACATTGTTTACGCAAATATTTATATGCTTTAGGACCTATATTCCTTAAAGTTATTGCTCGGCTTATATCGACACTGACCAACGTTTCATGTATTTACCATTTATGATGCTTTCCACATGAGATGGAGAAAAAAGTTTGCCAAGGAATGTCTTGCACCGTAAAACGTCATTATTTGATTTGTTAATATTATCCACTAACACTCTCTTTTCTTTCTCCCACTGTTGTTTTTCTGAGATGAGATTATTTCTTTCCTGCATAACCTCTTCTAGTTGGCGCTGCACATCCTCCAGTGTCTTTGTTACATCTTGCTGATCTACGTCATCCAAATCTTGCACGAATGAAACATCTCCATTTTCAACATGAATTTCTTCACCACATACTGATCTATTTTCTTCAAATGATTCTTCAACTAATCGTTTCAGATTTCTTCTCTCTGCACGTGATTGTCGAAATCTGTTTAGCTCATCAGTACCTAATATAAAGAAGAAATAATATTAGTTATGCCAAGTAATAAAAAAAATTCTCTCTCTCTCTCTCTCTCTCTCTCTCTCTCTCTCTCTCTCTCTCTCTCTCTCTCTCTCTCTCTCTCTCTCTCTCTCATTTCATTTTTATTTACTTTGAAAATATGTTCGATCATAATTTTTTCTTATTATAAGGCTATGAAATCTCTCTCTCTCTCTCTCTCTCTCTCTCTCTCTCTCTCTCTCTCTCTCTCTCTCTCTCTTTACGTGTATATATGTATAACCTATATTTATAATATTGTATATACAGTTATTTCCAAGATTATACATATGGACTAATTACAGTAATATCATTAGAGATGGTTGATACTGACCTTTAGATTTAGGCAAGTGAAGAAGAAGAGTTGGAACTGCAAGTGACTTCAAAAGTCTCTTTGTAGGAGCACTGGTTACATTTGCCGAAATTCGTTCTTGACTTTTTAAATAAGCACTGTCCTCAAAATGTCTGCTACATATCCTACTGTTAGGATAATTGAATTTGTCTCTTCTACGACAAACATGAATCCACTTTTGTCTTGTTTCTGCATCTTTAGGGAAGCGAAGAAATGATACGCCTTCTTTCTTTCTACCATGAGAATTGCAACCAAACACTGCAAAATAAATGGCATTTCTCGAAAATTACTCTATATAATAAAACGGTAACCCACTGGTGATTGGAAATGTACTGAAGAGAAATTTGTATACTGCTATTGACAATAACACACGAACAACTGATGTGAGTGAAGTCAATCACAGGAGTTTATAGTGACCCAGGTCACAAACCGACCTGTGGACACCAGACACCAGCGGCTTGGGGGATAATCTCACCCCCACAAGTGAGCGTACCTGTCTACTCTCTTACCTTGGGATTAGCTACCCCAAACTTACCCCCACCATAGAAGTGAGCGTACCTCTCTACTCTCTTTACCTTGATTTACATATTATAGTGCAAGATAACTTTCCGTGAACTCATAAAACCATATCTGGCTATCATGAGGTTCAAAGGAAATAGCTAATAGCTCGTTAAGATTCTTTCAAGACTGAATACACACTGACTATATCTATATGGCGTTGTGACATAAATATAATATGAACTCGGAGTGGCATATGTGGTGAAGCCCAGTTGATGTACAGATTGACATCTATTTGAGTTGCCTTTCGTCTCACAACAAGCCTTGTACTGTAGAGTGCAGTAGAGCAACCTCTAATGAATCCGTCTGAGAATTTCATGAGGCTGGCTTTTCTAATCTGTGATTTCTTCCCGAACTTAATAGTATCTGTAAACGCCAGTAGTCTTAAAATATATTCCATGCGCTCTTGGATTTATTGTTATGTAGATGGAGAAAGACAGATCATTTGCATAGTCCACAATTTTCATGAGGTCACATGTTGACATACAGTATCGTACAGTACATACTGTACATGCATTATAACATATTCCTTTGTCGGAATATGTTATAACCGGTCGAAAAGTTTGCAAGAAGTTCGAATGTGGTTTATTAGCTTTGTACCAAACAACCAAACTACAGACTTGCGTGTCTTTAACGCAAACTTGTAATCGCTGGATGAACAGATACGGTCTGCAACGCTGGACGCGACTGAAGCACTGGACCGGCTAGCCGGCCCGAGCAAAACCGGGCTGAGGCCGCGTCGGTTCGCCTCCTCAGATAATGAGTGAGACGAGATAAACCGTCCGTCTGTCTGTCTGTCTTGTAAAGTAACTGTAACATGAGAACGTTGGCGGTCAAGGGAGTCTGCTCAGACCGATGTGAAGCACAGCATTATTCGTTAGCCTGATGGAAGGTTACGTCACAAATGCAATTATATTTTTTTTCTCTTTCGTCTTGCAGTTGTAGTTGGAGATCTTTCGGGGAATTGTCCGGTATTTACTCTTATCGTTTTACGCAACGTTGACAATGTTTTCAGGTAGTTCGCACTTTCTTCGTCGTGATTTACAAATACCTGAATGCCCCTGAACGCCCCTGAATGCCCCTGAATGACCAGGTCTAATTACTTAGCTTCTGACATCTGCAAAAAATGGTTCGTTCACGTCAGGCCAAAATTACTAGACTTTTCTATTTAATTGTTGTTGTCCCCTTACATGTGGAGAATACCAAGTATCAACGTTAACCTCTCTCTCTCTCTCTCTCTCTCTCTCTCTCTCTCTCTCTCTCTCTCTCTCTCTCTCTCTCTCACACACACACGCACACACACCCGTGGATGAAAGATTATCTTTAATGATTGCTAGGTATAGAGGAATATAACTGAACACCACAGGATGGAATATTACCACACACAATATTTCCAATGCCGTATTTCGATCATGGTGGGAGATTCAAGATAAGATAATAATCTACACTCGAAGTGAAACTAAAATACGCCCCTTTGACCTGAGACCGAATTATAAACTGAGAATTCTTCCCGAGGAAAGAGAGAGAGAGAGAGAGAGAGAGAGAGAGAGAGAGAGAGAGAGAGAGAGAGAGAAGGGCGCACAGGGGCAGAGAGCCTGAAAGTTTGCACATAACACGAGGGTTTTCACTTGAAACCTACTGACATCAATAGCATTTTATTATTGTGAACTGTGGTTGAGTAATAGAAATGTCTTTGGCAAAAACATTTTGATATTTGTTCTTTGTTACTATTCTAACTGCAATAAAATAAGAAAAAAATGTGGAGTATGTACCGGAACTTTCTATGGCCCAAAGAATAGGCGGCCTTCACCAAGAGAACTCGATATGATAAGAAAGACGCTGCAAATACCGAACGCTGGTCTGGGGCCCCCAATATCTACTGTACACACCAATCCGATATACAGTACACAGGGTGTAATTATAGTCAACGCACTGTAACTCACCATTGCAATGCATAAAACCTGCCGACTGATGACAGCGACGTCATTTCGTGGGGAGTGTGGGTTTACTCGTGGGAGCTGAGGAGAGTGAAAGCGGGGTGTGGGATGGGTGGGCTGGTGGGGTGACGGGTGGTGGGTAATTGCCTATCACTGTGAAACGAAACGTACGCATGGAAATGAGCGAGAGACATGACAGCGAATGAGAAGCCGCGCACAACTAGAAACGAAATCTGTGAATAATACGAATATTTGTATTCAATCCGAAATGTTGACAGGTATTAGGAAACCCCTGATGGAGGAGAAGGCTATTTCACATTTGAATGCGAGAGAACGAGAATGAAATGAACGTGTGTATGCAAGTGGTTGTAAATAATGGAAGAGGGTAAATACAGTGTCATTCAAAATAATCATTTTTTGAAGACATCAATATAAAAATGAAACTTATCATTACGCTGTGCAGTAGCAGTAGCAGTAGGTGTGAATTATTAAGTATTTTTCATTGAGATTTGCCATGCTTGTAAAAGTTTGGCTGTTGATATAGGGTGATTCTTAAGACCACTTGGGTCACATCTAGGGGAGGGGTCAAGGTCACATTCCATTAGGGGGGGTTGGGGGGAGCGCCCCCTTTTCCAGTACGGGGTAGCCTTCGTAATTCCACTATTTTTTGGCGTAGAGTGCTGATTTTGGGCTCAAATGTCTCAGAATAAGGTGACGAGAAGGTATTTTATTCTTTTGTGCTCAATAATCTATACAAGTGGCTCCAAACCTGGGGTCCGTAGATCAAATTGAAAATTTCATATATCATCTTCCTTCATCATGCTTTTTCTTTCATGTCAACTCCCATTATACACACACACACGCACACACATATATATATACTTATGTATGTATGTATGTATATACACACGAGACAAAGCATAATGAGAGAAAAAGATATTGTAGTTACATACAGGGAAACCCATTTAAATGAAAGGGGTCCTTGGTAACGAAAATGTTGGGAACCTCTGATGTATATAATAGCCTACAGCGAATATAGGAGATGTTATTAGGACTTTCAATCCCTTTTCATAATATTACAGTGATTTTTTCTTGTCTACAGTTCCAGTTGTCTAAGGTCGCACAATGGACTGGTCGAAATGTATAATATGTCAACAGGTAACCAAGGAGGACTTGGTCTGTTCCTCAGGAAATAAAGGTTTGGTCGACAAACATGAGATCTATGCAAATTTTGTAGCAATGGTTGATACTTTTCGAGATGCTATGTATCCGTTGAACTTAACAATTGACCCAACTGCTGAAGAGTTGGTTCAAAATCAAGCAAAGTGGCATAAGAACTGTAGAAGAGAGACCCGAAGAGACCGACTTGACCGCCTTATTCAGAGAGGCACAAAACCCAGTTTTATACCAGAACCCATCATGACGACTCCTTCTGAGAGGACTGTGCCAGTGGATCATCCCATAAAAAAGAACAATATTCTCATCTTTAAAATCAAAGCATGTCGGAAACCTCAGTCAAAGAAACTGCAGTTCTTCAGGTCTAGTGCTTCCCTCTTCAGCAGAATGTATATTGCCTCAGACAAACGGGGAGGAGACCTTGAAACCTTTTTTACGCATGAAGCACATTGCTTTCCACCTTCAATGGCCTACAGCGAAGAGAAAAGGTACCACTCAAATAAGTCAGCCATTGTGGAATGCATCCTTAATGAAGTATGTGATGATGAAAATGACTCCAATTCTTTGTATCGGTATGATGCAGTTGTTCATGGTGGAGGGGCCCTCATTCATTCTTTCACTCCTCGTGGAATTCACACGTTCCAGGATTATGGTTTAAACCAAATGCTCAAACTCATTCAAATGGAATTGTGCAAAGCTTGCCGAGCGGATGTTGTTTGGGACTGTTACCGGAAACATTCAATCAAAGAACAAATTCGCAGTGACAGAGGTAAGGGGTCAAGGTTAAAAGTTTCTCCCCTAAGAACTGGGGTGAGTTTTTACGGGACAGTAAGAATAAGACCGAGCTGTTTCGCTTTCTTACGGAAACTGTGATGCAAGGAGATTGTGGCATGGGAGATGTTTACATAACTGATGTTGACAACTACACAGTGCGTCATATTGGCCCTGGGGAAGAAATGGATGGTGAATTCAGGCAGGAAGAAGCTGACACCAGAATTGTAGTACATATTCTCTATGCACTGAAGTCTTCATGCACCTCTATTATTGTAAAGACGTCAGATTCTGATGTTGTGGTAATCTTAATTGGCCGCTATGGTCGATTCCATGGAATCAACGAAGACTGCCAAATTCATGTTCTTTATGGAAGCGGGAAAAAGAGAAGAATTCTGGATATTGGCTCAATGACAAATGCACTGGGTCCTACTCGATCAGTTGCACTCCCTCTGTTTGTCACAATCACAGGCTGTGACACAACTTCTGCTTTCAAAGGAAGATCAAAAGCAATTTGTTTTAAGGCATGGAAAAGATCTTTACCAGAACTGACTGAAGTTTTCTGTGATCTTGTGCAACAACCCCTCCAAACATTCAGTGAGGATTCAGCCATTTTCAAGGAACTCGAGAAGTTTTTTGTTAGAATATATGGAGGAAAATCTGGACCTATCAATGACTTCCGCCGCATTATGTTTTGCGAAAGAATTCAAAACGTTGGGTACATTCCTCCAACTCAAAATGCTCTCCTGCAGCACTGTCTTCGAGCAGTGTATCAGGGAAGTGTTTGGGGTACGGCCCATGACCCAAAAATGGAAGAACGTGACCCCTGTTTATATGGCTGGAAGAATTCTGATGGAGTATTCAGACCCGTATGGATGGCAGTTCCCGAAGCGTCTCACGTTTGCCGGGAACTTGTGAAGTGTATTTGCCGTACAGTTTGTTCTCATATGTGTTCATGTGTAAAAGTGCATCTTAAATGCACAGATTTATGCAAATGTACATGCTAGTGGAGATTACAGAATGGTTTTCTTCATGGTAGCAATAAGTACTATATGCGGCAAAATCCTTATAGACACCTTCATGTTTGTTCTGTATTCGATGTCTGCCTTAGAAAATTGATAATTTTGTTTTTATTTTAATCATACATAAAGGAAAATTATCATTATTTTTCATGTATGTTAGATTATGATCTGTTTTCTGTTTAAATCAGTGTATCATTTCCAAGAATGTGTCTACTGTATTCGGCGTCTGCCTTGCAAAATTGGTATGTTTGTTTTTTTAATCATACATAAAGGAGAATTATAATTATTTTTCTTGATATATTATATTATGATCTGTTTTCCGTCTGTAAATCAGGGTATCATTCCCAAGAATATGTCTGCTTAAGGCTAATAAATTCTGTATAATAAATCTATATTTTGCATTATACGTATATATAAAAATCGCATTTATATGCTTTTGACGGTAAGTTTTTTGTTTTATTGATAAGGGTTGCCCCAGAGATCAAAATTACTTTGTGTTAAGACATAATAAACAATATTCTGGGTCATTTGAGCCCAAAATCAGCCTTCTATCGAAAAAACTAACGAAATTATGAAGGCTACCCCATGCTGAAAAAGGGGGCTCCCCCCGACCCCCCTAATAGAATGTGACCTTAGCCCCTTCCCTAGATATGACCCCAGTGATCTTAAGAATCACCCTATATCAACAGCCAAACTTGCACATGCATGGTGAATCTCAACATTGTATTCACACCTACTATAGTGAGCGTGGGCGTGAGAGCGCCAGCGAAGACTGACACCTGAAGAAGACTTCCCTTTTCTCTTCCCACCACGTGACAGCAGCCTCCCCATCGTCTTCCCTTCCAGTCGCGCCGGAATGTCACAAAAAATGAATATACCTCCTTAGAGTACTTTAATGAGTGCTGAAAAGCATTAAGATTTTCAGTTTTCTTCCTCTTTTTCGCCCCAGTCTATATTATAGTTGCTCAGAAGAGTCATGCTTGGCGCAACATTCTGAAGATGATCGGGGGAACTCCTCAACGGAGTCACCGTTGGTAGACCAACAAGCTAACTGTGTACGTGAAGCAATGGCTATATAAGTAAGACTACTTATTCATAAAAGTGCGCCAACTGGCATGCTTGGACGATGGACACAAATTTGTTTTAGTTCTAAGAATTCAAATAGACTTCACTTGAGCTAGAATAGACCCATCCCCACTTTCATGACCTGACGTTTTAAGTCTTTTTTAAATGGCTGAACGATATAGAATCTATGACCGTAGATTCTGGTAACTACACTGAAAAGGTCTGACAAAATGTATAACAAACGTATGTAAGTGGATTTAAAATCTTAAATGGATTATTCCAGTGAAAAATAGATCACCAAAATTTTGTTTGGGCAACAGCACAAGAACAGGTCAGATTTTTTAATGGCTCCCAGTATTACAGGTTTACATTAAGAAATGACATGTCTGCAGTTATTCATTCAATGTTTAGGTATGAAACGATCATATTTTTATGAAATGTTTCCTTTGTTCAAGACTATTGTTTCAGATACATTTCACACTTTTAAAATGGCTCCAATCAAATATGGTGGATAACGATGCCTGTAAATCTGCTGCAATACTGCCAGTACCAAGATATGTTATTATTTTAGGAACCAAAAGCAATTAGAAAATTTTAACTGCTCATTATAAGGGAGAAGCAATGCTGCAGGGTAATTAACATTCAAACAATGTATTTTGGTTAGAGATGTCCTGTATCACTACTACGTCTTCCCAGATTTCTTTACAGGTGCCTTTACACTGACCCCATGCCAATATACAGTACAACGTAGTTTATTTTTCCTCCAAGGGCAAATATTTTTCTTCACACCTTCGACTGCAGCCACATTTAATGACATTCGCCAAAGAAGTAATTAAATCTGCCTGCTCCCTTTTTTAAGATTTCAAGACATCATTCCAGTCTTATGAAGCACTCAGCCCCATTTCGTTGGTTCATGTTGCTGTCTACCCAAGCCTGTACCTACAGACAGACTTGGCAATTGTGGCAGCCCGCAGCATTTGTTATATGTGGATGTCATTCGGTGGCAAATAAGATGAGCTAGAATTCACCCTTTCTTTGAACTTTGATACATGTTCTTTCAAAGTTGCAAGAGTCTGTTTAATAGCCTGTTAAGCATCTGATTGACCCTAATGCTGCCATCAGATTTCCAGTTGTTTTCAGAAAACTTATTTCTTTATTGAGTTTACCTAGAATCAAAACTATGACCTTAAGCAGCATGCTTACTGTTGTCTGAGCTGCATTTATAATGTATACAATCCACCATAACTTTTGGGCTAAGGGATTGATGGTGTTTGGAATGGTTAGACATACACTCCAGCACTGATCTAATACATGCTGGATCACTTGGTGTCCAACCAACAACAGGATAGATCTTGAAGCTCTTTTCTGAGCACGGTATACGAAAGTGCAGCAACTGATTATATGCCAACCTTTCGCTTACCGCTGTTTTTCAAGGACTGGTTTCTGCATCATCACTAAGTAGAGGAAGGTCTGCCGAGGGACTATGTGCAGCTTCCTTGTTCATTGAAACCCTGCACGGAGGACAATGTGTTTTTATAATATATAAACTGGGGACAGTTCTCAAAGTAAACAATGGTAACAAAATCAAGGGTTCCCACCCTGTTTACATTGCTGATACCAGCATAACCTCATTTTTCAGCCCTGTCTACTGGACCATAATAGAAAGTGTAGGTATCCATTTCCAATCCACATCTGCTACTTGGAAAAATATCATATCATATCAATTACTATTTGTAAATCACCGTTCGTACAGGCATTTTTCAGCACTACAGGCATTTGTAAATATTTGGTCTATACTTGTTTACAATTTTCCATCGTTATTATATTAAGTAATATTCCTCCTACCGTATATGATCCGTTCTTTTTTAAATTACAGGCTGCTTAAGAGCAAGAGCCCGTGCCAGCACAAGCTGGCTGACTTGAAGTAGTTTTATTAAATAATATTGAAGACCCTGAGCTTGAAGACGTTATCAAAGCGTTTTCATATAATTTTTTGTAGATTTCCGGAGCTAATTTACTAAGATTAAGAAGTAGCTGCCTTGAACATTTATTTCACGCTTCTCATGTGGTCACTAAAATCAGACTAAAACCCCGGTTTTGGTGAATCTACTTTTTCACATAATGTGAACTCAGTCACTCAGAAAATACCCAGTTTTAAAAGACCCTGGATATAGCGTCACCCCCCTTCTCCTTTCAAAGCTCCACTGACCCTCCACGACATCTGCTTCGTATTGCGAAAGGTCTTTTTCGTCTTCAAAGTTTCATAATCAGATTAAGCGACCCAACATCTCAGGAATGCCATGACTGAACTGAGAAATGCTGAATCTGTCCACATTACTTACTGTAGGACGAAAAATCAAATCCCGTAGTAATAACGGATAACCTAGCTTATGTATCAAAAATGGAGGATTTATTTAGTGACTGTAGTACTTGCATGGCATTGAGTAAGAACCTCCTCAAGGACGTGATTAAGTCATTCATCAATAATGTAAGAAGACTTGAAAAATAGTAAATAAGGACCTTGGAATTCCGTTTTCCACCAGTTCTCCATCGCTACCATATTATTACTAGTTAGTTAAAACCCATAAAGAAAATATCCCTTCGAAGCCACCACATTAGTCGCTCTGTAGGCTTTGTTTCACATGAACTTTCAAAACTCCTACCAACTACAGTATTGCCGTCCTTAGGAACTATATCAAGTACCCGTTTAGTTTATTCAATAGACCCAATGGGAAAATGAAGCTTTATCTAATATTTGTTCATTATTGACAAATCGATCTGAATCCGTATCAGAAATACTAAAACATGAATTTACGGGATTGGATTTATCACTGACAGTCAGTCAGATGTTGGAATTTATTAAATGGTGTATTTGTGACAGTAAGGTCATTTCTAATGGAAAATTTAGTAAGCAGACATTTAGTATGGCAATACTGTATGTAGCTCTTCGGCACCTTCTCTCAGATTTCAATAGGGAGATTTTTGATGAGCATTCTACTGCACTGCTCATATTATTCCAACACCTGGACCATGTTCCGTATGTCGGTGACATTTTGTTTACTATACATAAACCCGCACACTCTGGAAGCAGAAAAAGATATATAAACTCTTTTTCAGACATTGTCATCAGACATGACCAATTTCATTGTCAATTTTGTATTTGTAGAAAAGCAACAAACAATTATACGCTGCTAATTTGGACAGACTTTTAACAGGAAAATCTCTGTATTCTCTTCAACGTTCCTGCAAGCATTGCGCCTTGTCCCAAATTCCTTGACAACTACAGAGCTCAAACAAATAAGTAGAGACTTGTGTTGTCCAACTAATATTCTTGATACTTGCTACAGTAAAGCTGTGAAATCTTTTTATAATGAGAATAGCAAGAAGGCAGAATGACCTAAGAACACCATTTGTTTGCCTGTTTCATCTGCTTTGAGTCCATGAAGTCACTGCTGCAAATATTCAGTGTGAATGTATTTCTTTTTTTTCTTTTTTTTTTTAGAATACCACTGTAAATCACAATGATAAGAAAATATCCTCACCAGAGTATGAACGCGTCTATAAAATCCTATGTATGGACTGTGAATCATTTTATTTAGACCAGACAAGTAGGGAATGAAATGACAGAGCAAATCAGTCCACTGGTACTAAATTCTTTAATGTAGTAGCAAGAATTTTCATAACCTTTACGTTAGTGGCGCTTCTTTTTTATAAATCACCTTAATGCTTCACTCATGACAAGTGGAAGTTAACTGAAGACTTAGACTGATGGTCGTGGGTCCACGCTGCATGGGCATGACCTTGAGCTCGGGTGTGGGACTTTGGAGTTTTCCAGAAGCAAGAAACAAGGTCGGTCAGTGCACAACTGGAAAATCTGCTTGCTAGTATAATATTATGTCTGACACCACACCAGGGCGAGAGTTCATTGAGTTAACAGGCTGCATCAATCACAGGGTTAAAAATCTGCAACCCGGGCGACAAGGATGTTCTTTCCATGAAGCGGAGAGGAAACAGAACTAAATCTTAGCACAACAGTACATACTTCCAGGAACTAGGGCTCTGATGTCTGAGCCGATTCTAGTCTCCAGCTTTCAGTTTACAAGTAATAGAAGTATTATAGTATTTAAAACATTGATATATTTCCTATATATTGTCTTATATACTTTTTACATGATTGCTTCTGATCTTCATTGTTTTCTTTACTTCTTCAGTCAAGTTCTTCCACGAATACATATCACTAAAACTGATACTTAATAGTTTCAAGAAAATTATTCCATTGAAGTTCATTACTATGAAAAAGTATATTCAACCATATCAAGAGCTAAAAAAAAAGAATCAAAATAAGCTGAGATTTAATTGTCTCATTATAGCACATTTCACTGCAGTTTTCATACAAAAACTGCAGATTGATACCTAATGTAGTCTGAAACCATACTATCTTTGGCACCTGTAAAATATCACCAAATAATGAAGTAGAAAGGCGGTGTGTGTGTGTGAGAGAGAGAGAGAGAGAGAGAGAGAGAGAGAGAGAGAGAGAGAGAGAGAGATAACAGTTGCCAATATAATTAGTCGAGCTGCCAAAATACTGACCCAGCAGTGATAACTCCTACAAACTTTTATTGCAGAAATATGCTCCGCATATGTAGGAAATTCGAAACAGCTTGGCTGCTACTTTATTAGTATTGAGCATTTTTCAGGGTTTATGGTGGCTACCTTTTTTCTAGATTTTCAATGGTGCTGAGGCCATTTCTGGGGTTATTTTTGGGACACATGGTGAAAGTGAATCAAATAAAGTGTCAGTTTGAAATTATGACTGGGGACAGGAAACCCATTGCTTCTTACTGCCTTGCTTTGATTTTCATTAACAACCATTTTTCTGTTTTTAGATGGTGAGGAGAAAGCCCATCAGCATATAGGCGCGTAGTTCTCTAAAAGTAGATATGTCTGCTGAATACAAAAAGTGTTAACTCAGCCCATGTAATGCCAAGGGTGGGTTACAAAGATTTAAGACAGTGGCAGTGCAGGAGATCATTACTGAAAGCAAAGGCAGTTACAGCAAGCCCTCAGTAGGTGGCTGTAGGTGGCTGTACAGGTCAACAGTTTCAGTGTATGCACCCACCTTAACATCGTCTAGAAGATATGTGCCATGAAGATGGCGAAGAGAAGCATCAGTGGTGAAGAACATGACGAGGATGAGTGCAAGGAGGAAGGAGAAGGAAAGAGCAAATTGGATGAGAATAATCAGAAGATTGCAGACAAACTTGAAAAGTGTATACACCCCTTCAGTGAGCAGCATCAAGGTCTGTGTAATGTCAAGAATGATCAAGTAGCACCGAGAACAGTTAAAATACATGATTTTCTGGGTACTGGGAATAAGCAGAGCAAGGAACTTTCTCATCCTGGCCCAGTCAGTGGAGGTATAGAGAAAGGCAGTAAATGTGAAAGGAAAGGCTGCCTATGATGTTGAAACACTATTCATTCAGTTGTTGGATGTGGGTCAGTAGCACAGCGTGGAAGTATCTGACATCTTACACTTAATACACAAGTCTCAAAGCTATTTGTAAAAAGGATTAATTGGGTAACAATTTTCTTTGAAATAACTGGTTAAGAAAAGTATCTCTTCATGACATAGAGACCGCACTAACGTCCCTGTGGGGGAGACAATAGAGATGATTTCGGAAATGATTTTTTATTGATAATGACAACAGTTTCCATAATTTTAGCTGTGGTCTTTTTAACAACTTTTAGAATTGCCTTGCTGGACATGGCCTTTATTTTTAATGGTAATGTTTACAAGCAGGTTGAGGGGATGGCCATGGGTTCCCCACGGGCCACCCTTGTCAATATCTTCATTAGCTCCCTGGAGGAGCGTCTCATGGAGGACTATCCCCACAGGTTTTTACCTTTGTTATATCGTAGATATGTTGACGATACCTTCGTTTTATTCCGACACGAACACAACGCCGAATCCTTTTTGCACTTTGTCAGCGAACTGCACCCTGCTATCAAATTCACATTGGAGAAAGAATCTCATAATAAACTTCCCTTTCTTGACATCATATCTAGGGATATCAATGGCTTCATTTCGGGTGTGTTCCGGAAGACAGCTTTTACTGGACTAGGTACGAATTTTCTATAGCTCTTGTTTTTTTAACATTAAATTAAATACTGTTTCTATCCGCCTCCCCAGGCCATTTACTCATACATCCATTTGGTCTTTATCTCATGACGAGATACTTTTATTAACCAATTATTTCAAAACACAATTGTTACCCAATTATTCCTTTTTACAAATGGCTTTGAGACTTGTGTGTTAATTAAGAGTTTCCTTACCAGCGCTGACTGCACCTAAATTGAGATTTTTGCGAGTTATCCTTTCTTACGTGGTGATCAGTTTCGAAAAAAACTGCGATTCTCTCACGCAGAAAAAGTTTCTTACTTTAAATGTAAACCTGAGACCGAAGAATCCTCTAATCATTGGTTCGTTTTTTACAGTTAAGGATCGTCTCAGCCTCCTCTTCGCATCCAATATTGTGTATAAATACACTTGCCCGAGATGTGATCACGGAGCATACGTGGGACGCACGAACGAGGAGGCTGTTGAGGGTACGAATAAACTCTCTCCCATAGAAGCTTCAGCTACCGCACAGGAAGCAAATTATCTAAACCAGGGCCCTCTAACATCAGGAACCATCCTGCACGAAGTATTGTAAAAGTCACACTAGAAATCAAATGAAAATTGACAGTAAACATAGTAGGCTGGGTCCCCATCCATCAAGACCTAACAATCTTGGAATCGATTGTCATAAAGAGAACTGTTCCCTCTTTAAACAGTCAATTTTCATGAACCCAGTTACAGATTGCCTAATCTCTCTTTGGCATATGGTGTTTTCTGTTTGCTCTTAGCATTATCCTTTTCTTCCACTCGGTGAGTCTGCGTCTGTGTGCCTTTGACCTATGACTTTATTTGTTGTCTTGTTTGTTTTTACATCTATTTTCAACGCTGCCATTTCTTATGGATTTTTTTTTTCTAATACTGTGATTTTGGCTGTTGTGCAAACTATTTTTTTTTTTTGTTAGCCTTGAGAATGTGACAAGTGTCATGAAACGTCTACGAATCAATTTGTGAAACTGAAGGCTTCGTTCCTCTTGCTCCTTGAGGATGAGCACGTTGGAAGGGCCTCTCCTCTGTATATATGTGTATATATATTTATATATATAAATATATACTTTATATAGATATATATATATATATATATATATATATATATATATATATATATATATATATATATATATATATATATACTGTGTGTATGCGTAACAGTGAGGCAGATAGACAGAGACAGAGAGAGAGAGAGAGAGAGAGAGAGAGAGAGAGAGAGAGAGAGAGATTCTTTTTCTTAAAATGTTTTGTGTTCCTTAAAGGTGAAGGTCTCATTGCTTGTTCCGGACATTAAATTTGTTGCCAGAGAAAGAATCGTTACGGGAGACAACAAAGTTACCAGCTGTGTGCTCTCCCGTGTTTGTTAATAAGGCTGTTTTCTATCTGTCTGTTTGCTTGCTTATCTGCTTTTCTGGCCATTAGATATCTTAGTTTGTTATGAATTTTAATGGATTTTTGAAGGTTGGACATTTGGCTTAAGCAATGTTAATTATATTATGAAATGGAAATGAATCCGGATTCAGCATATTTGTTTTCCTGATGTCTCCAGCCTTAAGGAAGGAAGCTCTTGGAGCAATGACACTTTTTTTTAAGAAATCGCTAAGCTAATAAGCATGTTGAACATCTTTAGGTAGTGACGCGGGGCTAGCAACTTCACCCCGTGAATACCCGACAAAACCTGGAGGGGTAACATTTGGCGCTACGCCCTGTAAGAGGAAAGAAGACGAAATTAAAACAAAAGTAAATGAAACCGATTTCGCTCACGTACCTTGGACGTTTAAGCGTTTTCGACCTGTAAGATTTCATGGGAAATGAGACAACTAACTTGATCTATGGATAAAGAAATGAGCTCATGGAGGCTGATGTTTCGAGGAGTCAAACATCGTCAGAGGGATTCCTTGTCCTCGATGTTACCAGGGAACAGCAGACCTAACTTGATTAGGTCCTAGTGTCAAACATGACTTAAGTCCTCCTTCTTCACCTCGCAAATTAAGCTTCATAATTAAGCTTTGGATGCTTTCTTGTGTAAAAGGGGATTAATTTTCAAAATCTGTTGAAAATTATAGAAGCTGTCCTCGGTTTATTTCTTTCTGCAATTCTTCCGATTCAATAAAGCATTCATTTCCTCGTCGACCCGAGCAGAATAGTTAAGGCCAAGTTGATTAAAATGAAATATTTTACACTCATATTACAAACGAAACACTTTTCTCTTGCACATTACTGTGAACACCTACCATTATATTGTCATAACATAAGAGGAGCATCGTTTATGCTCAGAAACAAGCAGTAATGGCACTAGCTGGCCTATGTCAGATTTTTTTATTGTTCTGATTTCAAAAATGAACAAATTCCAAGCCACAACAATATATACAGTATATGCCCAAAAGTTACTGCCTTCACATACTTAGATATCCAAGTATGGAGATAAGCTTTTTAAATCTAAAGCTGAGAGTCTACTGTATATCCTATCTCCTCTACTCCTTTTAATCTAATGTAAACAGATCAGTTTGACGTCATTTCTCTTTGAGTCCTTGTCCATAGGCGTCCTGTCTAGCAATCTCTCCTATTAATGATCGGCCAGCTGCGTGCAGACACTCTAATACAGAGCATTGCCTTGTCTGCCTGCCGTCCTTCTTGCTGCTGCTGCTGCTGCTGCTGCTCCAGCTGCTGCTGCTGTTGCCTTGCCCTCAAGAACATCGTCCAAGAACTGTGAATACTCCATTTAGTCTCGACGCTCGGCTGTTGTTGCCTCCTTCGTTTCGAGAGCGTTGGAGACTCTCAACGCGTCCGTCTATGATCTTCAAACAGTAGATTGTTCTTCTCTGCCCTCCTCTTGCTTCTTCAGCCTCTTCTTGTGAAAAGTCTTCATCTTGCTCTTCCCTTCTTCGTTCCCTCCCACGGCTCCTCGACTGACAGTCATCGTCAGCTCCTGCCCTCTTCAAGACACTCCGGACAGATCAAGGACGTTAGACAGAGGAAAAGCTTTTCCGGCATCATTTGTTGTTGTTGCTGCTGTTGCTGTTTTATTATCATAAATATCGTCGTTATATTTCATAAGATATTTTTTCACCTGCATTAATAATATTATTGCAATCTCCTTCCTCACCTTGTGGCCGTTGTAAGGGTTAAAGAATTGCTATAAATATTTTACCTACCTTTACCGCCATGCTTTACTAGTACTTTAGTTCACTCTCTCAGTCTCTTATTTTCATATCATATATCATATCATATCATATCAGTTCTAACACTCATTCTCCTCCTGAGCCTTACTCACTACATCTGCCTTCAGCCTCCCACTCCTAGACGTTTCTTCTTTATTCTTTTCTAATTGCCCACATCATCAACATATGTATGTGTGCATATATATATATATATATATATATATATATATATATATATATATATATATATATATATATATATATATATATATGTATGTATATATATGTATATATACATATATATCTATATATATGAGCGTGTAGACAGTATTTACAGGCACTTGTACACGCACACACACACAACACACACACACACACACACACACACACACATATATATATATATATATATATATATATATATATATATATATATATATATATATATATATATATATATATTTTTATCTTACAAGATCTTCGCTCCTGGTGGCTCAAGTTTATTATAATAACACCGGCAAAAAAGTGCTGAAATCACAAAGGGGTAGTAAAGTAAAGCCCAGCCACAAGAGACAGATATGAAGGTCAGGGGATACAAAGGAAGGGATAGGGCGTAGGGCTTTACTCCGCAACCTGATATATTTTGATGAAATTGAAAAGTATAAGTAGGAGTCTTTTCTCAATCAGTATAGAAAAATGTGGTAAAAGAGGAATGGGTTTTAGATGTATTTTTTAGATGTATTTTTCTCAGACCTATTATGTGGTGGCTTCTCTGTAATAATAATAATAATAATAATCTTTATTGCGGCTCAGAGCCATATACATGGAAGATACAAACACAATACACACAATCTAGATACATAAGGTAACATGACAAAAATAATTATGGGCAGTATCCACACAGTTGCTGAAGAAGTAGAAAAAATAAGATTCATAATAATGGTAATGACAGTTATTACATGGGGAATAACAGAAAAAATTCTTAAAAATTGTAACAGTAAAAAATACAGATTGCAGACGATTAATTTCCATCTTGGGTCCTTAGGTGGTTACAGAAGTCAGGTCCAGAAGGCTGATACGAATATTGAAAACTGCAAAACTCTACAATGATATTAAACACAGTAATAACAGGAAGTAAGAGTACCAAAAATAGCAAAGAACGTGGAAATATAATAATAATAATAATAATAATAATAATAATAATAATAATAATAATAATAATAATAATAATAATAATAATGACAGATTCTGGAGGTGACCCTGCATAATTGCAAAAACAGAAAATAAGGCTTAAAATTTAAGGAACAAACGCCTCATTATTCCATCTTTCCCACATTTTAGATCCTCTTCTTGTCTCACTGCTTAGGATGCTTTGCATGAACGAATTGCTGCTGTTTCTCAGTCGGGTGATCAGACTGGACGTTGTTCGCCTCACAATGATTTTCCAGTTATCCAGGCGGTTTTCTATGAACATCTGCGTGACGGAGTAATAGCGAGGTGTGTTTGTGAGGTGTCTCAGATTGTCATTGTCAACAACAGTGATACGTCTCATGGTCTCTCGGGTATAGTTCGTCCAAAGGGAACACCCATATATACTGTAGCAGTAGGAGCGGAAGAGCAGCAGTTTCGTTTCTCGGTGACAGAAGGCAAACCTCCTTGCAATCATGTTGCCAGTTGCACATAGTTTACGACGCCTCTGTCCTATATCTGCCGTATCTTTTAGGTCGTCCGTGATAATGTGTCCCAAATACGGAAATTCAAGCACGGATTCCAGACGATGATTTTCGAGGAAAATTAGTGGTTCTGCAATATGCTTAAGCGATCTCGGAGCAGCGACATACATTGGGTCTTGGTTTCGTTGTATAGGATATCAAATTCCTCTGCATATTGGCGGCAGGTGTCGATGAGTCGCTGGAGACATTGCAGTGATGGGGAGATCAGAACCATATCATCAGAGTAACAGAGGTTGTTTATTGTTGTTTCATTGATAGTGCATCCGATTGGGAGCGAGTTCAGTTTGATATTCAGGGCATCTGTGTACATGTTAAACAGGTATGGAGAGAGAATGCCCCTTTGCAGGAGCCCGTCTAGGGAGCCGAAGGTGTACGACAGTACGTTACCCCATTTGACACAGAATTGCTGTGTGGAGAACCAACAACATAAAATGCCAATTAGATATAGAGGTGTGCCTCGTTTGTGCAGCTTCAGGAAGAGCTTCACGTAGTTTACTCTGTCAAATGCTTATCTCCATTCACATCCACAAAACATAGGAAAACAGGAGAGGCTGATGACAGGTATTAGTTCAGCAGTTCTTTCAGGATGAAGATGCAGGTGTTGGCTGAGTGGTTTGCTTTTAAGCCGAACTGGTTGTCAGCAGTGTGTAGAAAGGGGAAAAGTCTCACTAGAAGAACGGACTCAAGTATCTTCGACGCAATTGTAGTAATTGCAATCGGGCGATAATTGCCAGGGTCAGCTGCAT
>NC_089742.1:93551859-93679359 GCF_040412425.1 Macrobrachium rosenbergii | reverse complement strand
GCCAGAGGGCGGTATGAAGTGCCACCTGTGTCGGCTGCTGCAACAGCTGACACAGGGATCTTCTTCACTAGTTCTGCCATGATCCGTTGCAGCTCTTGGAGTTCATCGACCAAGTGAGATGGTGGAATCCTGACTCGCAATTGTGTCTGTGACGGACTGAGGCAGAGAGGAGGCAGTCGGGGTGGTGGTGGGGAGGCGTGAATGGCTCACAGGTAGCAATGACCAGCTCAGGCACGGGTTGCGAGGCCTCACCTTTGGGTGAGCTTCCACTGTGGTCAAGAGGAATCGTCTCTCTTATCAACGCTGGTAGCAGGGCCAGGCCGGGAGAAGAGAGGGGATCCTGATTTGGATCCCTTGAATGGAGATCGGGGGCGGGCTCTGGCACTGGCACTAAGGCAGAGTCAGGCACTGTTAGTGGGTTCATGTGCTTGTCGGCCAGGACGGACAGAGCTTGGCACTGCTCAGTGCATGCAAGGGGCACTGGAAGGGATTTGGAATGGGATTTAGCATCTCCTGGAGGAAGATCTGATTGGGGCCCTGGCACTGAGGCAGGGCCGGGCACTGGAATGGAATCGGGAATCAATCGAGGAGACCACTGTATAGCATACTCAGGTGGCACTGGTAGGAACTTCATGTCCTTATGGTACCCAGGTGGTGCTGGGACTGACTGGGGGAAAGGCAGTGGAGGATTACTCATGCCTGTAGAATGAATTGGGGGATCTAGACCCTGGATTGTTGTGACTTAGGTGGGGACTGAAAGTCCTGTCCCAGGAGGACATCATAGCCTCCGGGAATATAGCTTGCTACTGTAAGATTGCAGATTTTAGATTGGTGAGGTCTTATGACTCTCAATTGAACTGTAGGGAGTATCATTTTAAATTGATTTATTCCCTCGATTGTGACGAGTGTTTGTCTGTTGATGATAGCTCCATAGGGAATTCAGTCCTTCGTATGAGGGAGATTTGCACGCCAGAATTGTCGAATGCCTTGACTCGGTGTGCGGAGTAGCTGCCCCGGGGAGGGGCCACATATATGGGACCTCCAGTGGGAGGGTTCAAGGACTCGGAATTCGTGACGGCCTAGGCGATGGCGGGAGTATTTGATTTATTATTTTTAGGGCATTTCACCCATGAGGGAGAGTGGCCATAAACCTTGCATGCCATGCAATAGCTTTGGTTAAAATCTTTTTGCACTGTCCCTGTGGAGGGTGCAGGCGAGTTATTTGGTGGGTTTCCAGGAGAGGATTTAAGAGGCGCTGTTTGCTTTTTTCGGCATTGCTCGGTGGAATGCCCGACTTTCCTACAGAACCCGCGCACAACAGGTTTCTGTGAGTGCCCATTCTTTGGGGGGAGCAGATCCCCCGAGGAAGGGAGGGGGGATAGATCTTCTGCCACACTGATCCCTCCTGAGGGTGGTGAGTCTTCCACATATCAGCTATGCGGCAACACTCTGTCAGTGTCGTAGGGGCTTTTTCTAATACGTGCGTGGCCAGAGCAGGCGGGGCGTAGCGTAGGAAGTGTTCTAACTTAACTCGAGTACCTCAGCTGTGCTGGTGGCCCCTTCGGACTCGAGCCATTTCGCTAGCACCCACTCCGAGTGGTATGCCCAATCTGACCACGTCTGGCCTACATCTCTTCTCTGCCCTCTCCATCGTCTCCTCCAGCGCTCGGGGGTGATCTCGTACGCCTTGGTGACAACTTGGCGTACAGCCTCCCAGTCTCCTTGGTCCTCCACCGGGAGGGCATGATAGGCAATCAGTGCCTTCCCTCTGAGGAATTTGGTAAGAACAAGGGAAAGTTCAGCGGAGGAGTGGGTGCAGCAGTCTAGGACCTTTTCGGCCCATTCAAGCCATACTTCGGGCTCCGCCTCAGTCCACTTCAGCATAAACAAATGGGTCTGGCCGAGGGCGCTCATCCCCACAGCGGGAGCAGGGGCAGAGGCACTCCTTTGGGCAAGCACTTGGAGTTCATGGGCACGTTGTCATTCTCGTTCCTCTCTCTCTTTCTCCTCTCTTTTCCCCTGGGCGATTCTCTCTTTCTCCCTCTCTTGCCTCTCTATTTCTTCACTTTTCTCCTGGGCAATTCTCTCTTTCTCCCGGTCTTGCCTCTCTATTTCTCTCTCTTGCCTTTCTATTTCTCTCTCTTGCCTCTCTATCTCCTCTCTCTTCTCCTGGGCAATTCTCTCTGCCTCCTCTCTCTTCTCCTGGGCAATTCTCTCTTTCTCCCATTTTTGCCTTTCAATCTCCTCTCTCTTCTCCTGGGCAATTATTTCTGCCTCCTCTCTCTTCTCCTGGGCAGTTCTCTCTTTCTCCTGTTCTTGCCTTTCTATCTCCTCTCTTTTCTCCTGGGCAATTCTTTCTTTCTCCCTCTCTTTTCTTTCGATCTCCCTCTCCACCTTTGCAGCATCTAGGTTCCTCTGGACCCATAATTCTTGGCCCGACATTCCCAGGTCTTTTCCTGCCTGCATGTAGAACTTAAAGTCCTCATTGTGTTGGGGTCTTGCAGTCAACATTTTGACAAATTTATTTAGTAGGGCCCTCTAAAGTTAAATGAACTTGGATTGAGAAATAAATGGGATCGGGAACCGACTTTGGTGGGGGCAACCAGGCGATTGGAATTATTTTATTTTAATAGGACATGGGGGGTGGCCTGAATTGCTAAATTGAAGAAATATACTTTATCTCTCGCATGGCCTCAGCCGGTTATTGCGGGGATAGTAGATTTGTCATCTCGTAAGACTTAGAATTAATTTCATCACACGGACGTGGAATTTGTTTCATCACGCGGGACGTGGAATTGGTGGGCGTCACGGAGGACATGGATGGATGCCACAAAGGACGTGGAATTTGAGGACGTCACAGAGGATGTGGATGCACGTCACAAAGGACGTGGAATTTGAGGACGTCATGGAGGACATGGATGGACGACACAAAGGACATGGAATTTGAGGACGTCACGGAGGACGTGGATGGACATCTCAAAGGATGTGGAATTGAAGATGTCATGGAGGACGTGGATGGACGTCATGAGGGACGTGGATAGATGTCATGAGGATGTCGAATTGGAGGACGTCAAGGAGAACGTGGATGGACGTCACGAGGACGTGGAATTAGAGGACGTCATGGAAGACATGGATGGACATCACAAAGGAAGTGGAATTGAAGGACGTCATGGAGGACATGGAATTTGTCCCGTGGGACTTGGGAATTGGAATCGTCCCATAAGACTTATTCGTCTCGTAGGCCGTGGATTTGTCCCGTAGGACTTGGAAATTGGATCCGTCCCATAGGACTTATTTGTCTCGTAGGACGTGGATTTGTCCCGTAGGACTTGGAAATTGGATTCGTCCCGTAGGACTTATCTGTCTCATAGGACATGGATTTGGATTTGTCCTGTAAGACTTGGAAAAAAAATTTTTTTGCTGAGAGTGGCCCAAGTATGTTAAAGGGACAACTACTTGGGCAATGAATGAAGATTTGGGTAGGCTCGTGCGGAGAGGTGGGGTGAAGGTCGTCTGACTCTAGGTTGATGCAGGTTATTTTTAGGCACTGGTTGAATGAACCCCAATCAGCCCGCTCCGTCGGTAAAACAGGAGACCAATCATTGCTACTCATCGTCCCCAATCAGCCCGCTCCGTCGGTAAATCGGGAGACCAATCATTGCTAATCCATCATCCCCAATCAGCCCGCCGTCGGTAAATCGAGACCAATCATTGCTAATCCATCGTCCCCAATCAGCCAGCTTCGTCGGTAAACGGAGACCAATCATTGCTAATTCATCGTCCCCAATCAGCCCGCTTCGTCGGTAAATCAGGAGACCAATCATTGCTAACCCATCGTCCCCAATCAGCCCGCTCCGTCGGTAAATCGGAGACCAATCATACGCCCTTTGAAAAAGGGTCCAAGATTCCCACAGCTCTGGGAAATTAATTCTGTGTTACTAGCGTCCTCTCCCGCCTGCAAAATGTCGACACGGTCTCAGCAGAGCGAGGATTTCAAGTTCTTCATGTCCTCTGGGAAGGAACTCGACCTTTCCGGGAGAGAACTAAGAGACTGGGTACAGGAGAGGATGGACGCCATACAGGCAGAACGACAGGCTCAGGAGAGACGAGAAGAAGCATAGGAAAAGGCAGGAGGAAACGCAGAAAGACAGGCTCAGGAGAGACGAGAAGCAGCGGAGAGACAGGAAAGGGACAAGCAGGGTGCCCATGAACTCGCAATGCTGCAACAGAGTGGCCCTTCGCCTCCCCTGGCCCCCTAGGATGAGTGCCTTCAGCCAGGCTCTCGCCTGCATGCCGAAGTGGACGGAGGCCGAGCCGAGTGTGGCTCGACAGCGCCGAGACAGTTTTAAAGGCCTGCCCCTGAGTGCAGCCGAACTCTCCTGGTGTTGGGCAAGTTCCTTGGAGGAAGGCCCTGATTGCCTACAAAGCCCTCCCGCCGGAGGAGCAGGAAACTGGGAGGTCGACGCCAGACTATCGCAAAGGCGTGCGAGATAACCCCTGAACGCTGGAGGAGGCGCTGGCGAAAAAGTGAAAGAAGCCAATCAGACCTGGGCAGACTGGGCCTACCAGTCCGAGCGTGCCTGTGCCAAATGGTTCGAGTCCGTGGGGTTCGACCTCAACGAGGCAATCGAACAGATAAAAATAGAGCACTTTCTACTCTACACCCTCCGGCCCTCGCCACGCGTCGTCGCCGAGAGGGAGCCTACGACGTTGGTGGAATGCCGTCGCATCGCCGACTCCTGGGATACTCGATCGCCCACACCCGTGGTAACTCCGCGCAACCTCTCCTCCTTGGACCGTTGCCCTTGGCGAGAATCGGGGGCCCGAGGCCAAAAGGCGGCAAGGGTGCCATCTGGGGCAGCAGCTCGCGACAACTGACCCAGGAATTTTGTTCGCCATCTCGGACATTAACCGCGCAGTTCGCAGAGTTCATCGCCCAGGAAGGCGGGGGCAGAATCATGACTCGCGGAGGAATCTGCGTGGCGGCGAGAGAGGGGACGGCGGAGGGGCGGGGTCGACTTGCATGGCAAGGTGACCAGCTCAGGCACTGACATTGGCACTGGCACTGGCGCTGGTGGCGATGTGGTGGTGGTCGTCTGTCTGGACGGACGGAGACTGGCACTGCTCAGTGTTCCTAAGGGGCACTGGCAGAGGAGTTGAAGGCCGAGATTCTCCTGAGGGAGATCTGGCTGAGGCCTCGGCATTGGCACTGATGCCGTGCCGGGCACTGGACTCAGGATTTGGATGATTTATTGGGGAATGGGGACCCCGAATGGTGTTGGCTTGAAATGGGACGTAAAGTCTTGACCCAGGAGGACGTCATAGCCTCCTGGAATGTGTTTCGCTCTGGCGAGACGAAGGGTCCCGGCTCTGTGGGGTCGGGTGACCCTCAGTTGGACCGTAGGGGAGGATCATTTTAAAAATCGTTTATGCCCTCAATGGTGACGAGCTTGCGTCGGTCTATTATAGCTCAGAGGGAACTTTGTCCCTCCTTATGAGGGGAAATTTGCGCCAGAGTCGTCAAATGCCTTGACCTGGCGTGCCGAGTATTTACCTCGAGGAGGTGCCACATAGATGGGACCCTCGGCAGGAGGCCTAAGGACTTGGGATTCGTTACTGCCAGGGCGATGGTGGGAGTATTTGTTTTATTGTTGCTCAGGGCACCTGCGCCATGCGGGAGAATGGCCACAAACCTTGCACGCCCGTGCAAAAGGTCTGGCTGATCTTTCCACTGCCCTGGTGGAGGGCGCAGGCGAGTTATTGGGCGGTTTTCTGGGAGAGAGAACCGGTTTCTTGCTCCGGCACTGTTCGGAGAAGGCCCCGTTTTCTTGCAATATCCGCACACAACGGGTTTCTGTGATTGCCCATTCTTCGGCGGAGGGGCACCCGAAAGGAAGGCAGGTGGAGTAATTTTGCGCTTTAAAGAGAGGGCCCTGAAAGTAATAGAATGTCGAAAAGTCAGAATATCCTAACTTATTACAGACTAAATGTTTATAAAAAAAAAAAAAAAAAAAAAAAAAAAAAACTGCTTCCCTTAAGTGAGCTGTAAACAGTAGAAGAGGCAAACGCAACCTTCAAATCACGGGTCGAGGGGCATAATATATATTCTCGAGACCTTACCAAACGTAAGAGAGGTCCCCTAGGCAGTATTACTGAACCAAGAACCAAGGGCGTAGACAGAAGATAGAATCACTTTAACGTCGCAAGACGATCAACGGACACGGCCGTCCGACAGGCAATCACACCTTACCAGTTGGCAGAGAGGTCCCCTTGGCAGTGTTACTGGACCAAGGGCGTAGACTGAAGAATAAATCAATCTCCCAAAGCAGCAGCAACTGATGAAAGGCAGGTATCGTAATCCAGAGATAATTCAAAATCAATCAAGAATAAGGCAGGCCCACACAATGCTAAAGGTCCAGAAAACAACTCTCTCCGTCCTCGAGAAACAGCGCCGAATACAGCTCCGGACGAGAAGCCAAAACCACACGTGAAAATAAAACAAGCTCATTGTAATTAAAACTAAACAACAAGTCAGAAATGTCGGGGAGGAGGAAACAGGGTCATTACGTTCCAAAAGAATAATTACTGCCAAAGTGGCTTATTCAAAACAAATCAATTTACGTAAAATTAAACACATACTGACAATATGTATGTATACATATATATATATATATATATATATATATATATATATATATATATATATATATATATATATATATATATATACTTTCAAATATAACAAATATTTTCCCTCAGCTTGAAATCAACATCATATGTCTCTGAAATGCATGCTCATTTAATTTAGTACAAAAATTAAATAATTTGTATTTTAACTGAGATGATTAGGACAGAAATTGTAAATTAAGTGAAGGAAGCCAAATTTTTCTCCATAGTAGCTGATGAAACTAAGGATGTATCTAAAACAGAATAATTATCCCTCATTATCAGGTACCATTACAAAGAAAACCTCTATGAGAGTTTCTTAGATTTTAAAGCTGCTTTTCAACTTGATGCAAATGCACTAACTCACGAAATACTTAATGTTCTAAAGAGACATGAAATTGATTTCAAGGCCAATTTAGTTGGTCAAGGTGATGATGGTGCCTCAGTTATGAGTGGCAGACAAAGGAATTGCAGCATACATAAAACAAGAGGCACTATTTGCTTTCTATATACACTGTCATGCCCATCGTCTAAATCTAGTTCTTGTCGATGTCATCAAATCTTTATCTGACGCTTCACAATTTTTTTCATTGTTGGAAAAACTGTGTGTTCATTGGTGGTTCTCATGACCATGCAAAGTGGATAGATGTACAAAAGGAACTGTATCCCAATGAGCAAACAGAGAGCTAAAGCAAGTTTCAGATACCCGATGGGCTTACAGGTATGATGCCTGCAAAGTAATCAGAGATAGGTTGTCTGCTGTGGTACGTGTTCTAGAAGATTTAGCAGATGACTTTAATACAGATAGGGCTATTGATGCAAGAGGACTGATATGCCAAATAAATACTCATTTTGTAAGAGGTTAGTTATCGTGATATATGTTCTTGGTAAGATAAATCAATTACCAAATTTGCTACAGTCAGCTAACCTTGACTTGATAAAAGCTGTAGAATTAATTGAAACTGTAACAGTTCAGCTTGAAGAGATGCGTTCAGATCCATCTTCTTTTGATCCTTTGTGGTATGAGGCGGAGAAGAGTTCAGCAGCTCTTGGTTTTGTTACTTCAGAGTGTAGACCATCAAGGAAACGTAGAATTTCTACAAAATTGTAGGAGTTTGTTGTTGTTCATTCTATTGGAAAACAGTCAGGAAGCAAACACTTTGACCTCAGTGTTAAAGATTCAGCACGAATTCACTTTTTTTTACCCTATTGTAGACCATATGTTGTCAGAAATGAAAAGACGGTTCAGTAATGAAACCTGCACACTTATGAAAGTATTACAGTCACCAGAAATAAATTCATTTCTCGCTATAATGTGGTTCGGATTCCACAATAAGCTGTAGGTTCCGTTGCTAAGTAACCAGTTGGTTCTTAGCCACGTAAAATAATAAGTCTAATCCTTCGGGCCAGCCCTAGGAGAGCTGTTAATCAGCTCAGTGGTCTGGTAAAACTAAGGTATACTTAACTTTTAACTTAACCCACAAAGTACGGAATTCTTATCTTTCGAGAAAATGTGTGGCCTTATTCATGCCTATAATGCTAACACTGAAGATCTCAAACATGAGCTGTACTCTGCAAAACGCATGTTAGAAAGACTCTACAAGGACGTAAGTGACACTGAAAGGCCTATATCATTGTTAGATTTATGAGGAAACATTTCCTGAACTCTGCAGACTAGCCAAAATTTCTGTAGTGTTACCTGTGTCGTCAGCTTCAGCAGAGAGAAGCTTCACTGCTCTGAAATTAATCAAGACTACTCTCAGAAATGCAATGGGCAATGACAGATTAAGTAATCTTGCTGTGTTATCAATTGAAAGTATGCGAGTTAAAAGACTAGATTTAGAGGAATTTGTAGATAGGTTTGCAGAAAATAACAGGAACAGGAGAATATTGTTAAAATGAGTCATGTCACAGCAGTCTGCTGCTTCATCACATATAATGCATAGCAAGCAACTTTATTCAAATTTTGTTATTTTCACTATATATATATATATATATATATATATATATATATATATATATATATATATATATATATATATATATATATATTATATATATATATATATATATATATTATTTCGTTCATCCATTTAATTTTTGATCAAGAGTTCCTATTACATAATAGACATAAAAAAAGTCTATTTTTTTTGTTCTTGTATTTCCATGGTTATGTTTTACAATTTCTATACGCTCAGGAATTAATGTGTTTTGCATAGCTCACATTATGTTTTTCAGTTTCATATCTGTAATTCCTGTTCTATAATTACGTATAATTATAATGTACCTGATTTCTGTACATCTCTGTTTTACTTGATACAATATAACAGAATCCCAGATACCTGTATAATACTTGAATACCCACCGCTGGTCTCAGAATATGCCCTAATATCCTTTTCATATGGCTTCAGAATGCCTCTGAAATTGGTCACATTTCAAAATTTTTTTTGGGGCCCTTACAGCGGTCCCCCTGAACCCCCTCCCGCTGTATAAGCTCGCTCCGCTCGCCTAGTGCTTGGAGGAATAATCTTATTATTCCTCCAAGGCCTAATGCCCCCCCATATTCAGCTGTGCCCCCTAAGTGCCCACCCACAGACAGACTTCTATTTACGTCACTGTTATGAAGCCACACAAAATGATCTGCTAGAAAATTAACTTGCTTGTTTAGGCAAACTAGTAGCATGACCCTATTGCAAAAAACAGGAACTACTTGCGATAATGCTTTTACTGTGGTATTCGCGTGAACTATGTACAGCTAACTAAGATCATTTATGCAAAGTTAACGTTCATGAGGCCACGTCGAGTGAATTTGCAGTATTCAGCGATGTGCTGCGAAGGAATGTAATTTCACCTTCCTGCTGTTTGACCTCTCATGGATTTTATAGTGAAAAAGTGGTCGGGGGATGGAAGAAAAGCTTTAGGTTGGAGTAATGATAGACACTTGACAGATTTAGAATAGGCCGATGATGCTGAATTAATCAGAAAAAGCGTAACAAGTTTTACACAACTTGCCTAATAGAAAGAATCATAATATATCTAGAGAGATAATACTGAAAATAGATATAAGGAAAACTGAATTAATGAGGAGGGGATGTGAAGAAAGGGACAAAATAACTGAAAAAAATATGAATTATGAGATGGAATATTTATTTTCCTCTGTGAAGTTCCCTTTGCTGCAGTTATGAGAATATTGAAATCTGTCATGTATTGGAGGGTATTTGAACTTCGGCTGTTAATTTCAAATAAACGCCCACTTTTTAAAATTTTATAATTTAGTAAGATGTTCGTGAAATTTTGGCATATGCTGTTATGTTTAAAGGAATTTTAATTTAATTTCCTTAAAAGTTTTACGTGTCTGCTTGTTCAAGACATTTCTAGGTCGAATTAATTGAGATTATGTAAGGTCTATTCTCTGTGGAAATATGTGTAGGCCTATGCCAGAATTTTCGATGGCTGACGTCAGTCTTGTAAAAAGGAGTCGGCGGTTGGTGAAGCTAAAGAAGACAAGGCAAGGCAAATCCCAAGCTTCCATTCATCTCACACAGCAAACGGAACGATTCAAAGGACAATCCCTGACTACCACTATCACAAGTATGATTGCCAAACATTATTGTTACCGTCTGCAAAATGCTGTTACAAAAGTTTGTAAATATACTTATTTTTACATGTACTGCATGTTTTGACCTCACCGCCACTAAAGAGCCCTTCCTCCACACGCTGTGTGACAAATTGATGACCTTGAAAGATAATTTTGCGGCAGTGCGTTATTGTGACTTTGCCGCTTTAGCCTAAAAAATTATTGTTTAAATGTATTTCAGCTGGCAAGGACAGAGATAAAAAGCTCAAGACAAGAATGGTAATGGAACTTCAGAGTTACATAAGTAGTACTAGCAACTTAGAGTTACTGCAAAGTTACCCAGATTCAATGAGAAACACGATGACATTGACACTTCTGTTAAAATATCTGAGAAGTATTGCAGAGAGCCAAGGTTGGCCTAGGAATGAGTGGGTTATTTATCTAAGTTCATTATTAACAGGTAAGGGTCTGGAAGTTTTTCAATTAGGACTCGATGAATTAGCCGGTATTTTTGCAAGCATTTTGGCGAAGAGACCACGTACGTACCGGGCCAAAACTCATCAGGCAGCTCAGTCACCTTTTCGCTAGTAATAGAAATATTCACTTTCATCATTCTGTGGCAAGTATGGATTTTTTTTATACCATGTGCGTGTACATATCTACTCTTTCATTTGATGTATTTTACTTTTTAAGTGATCTACCTTAAACTCTGCCTTAGGGATTTTGTTAATGTATATTTGGGCCACTCCAAGTTCTGCTGGCTTTCAAAGAAATGGAATGGATGTAGTGTTGCCAAAAAGCCTCTACGGCATGGCCTGCCCCACTCCACATGGTTAAAAACCTGACAACTCTTGGCCCCCCTTGCAGAGACTACATTTGCCTCGCTCTACAGATGGTGCCTGACCAATACCCACTCCAAAACATGTCGGACACCACTTCCATCTTGCACAGTTCAATTGATCATCACACCTTTCATTACATACAAATCTATTACACATTTGACCTCCTGAACCATGGTACCTCATTATAAAGGCTAGTGGACAACATCCTTGGTGACCTCCCTTTATGCATTTGCTACACTGACAGCATCCTTATATTGCCCAAAAATCGAGAAAAACACCAAAACCACAACAGAGCCATGCTGTCCCTTCCCCTAGGTAATGTCCCGGTTGTATGCTCTGACAAAGGCATCATTGGGTCATCCTCCATTGAATTCCTGGGTCATAAAATATGAGCAAGTGTCAGTCACCCCATACACTCCAAAGTGTCAGCTGTCAGGAACTACCAATTCCCAACCAGCATCAAAAAACCGCAGGATTGATGGGAATGGTGAACTACTATAACTGATTCCTCCCAGGAATTGCACAGACAATGCCCTCCTCTGCAACCCCCTCAGAGGAAACAAAGAAGATTCTCAACCTGGGGCATCGCCCTATGCTATGTCTTCATAGCCACCAATGACACCCTGGAAAATGCAACCGTTGTAGAGAGTATCATGAATATTCTCAGTTTTTCCTTGGGAAAATTTAAGTTAATAGGCTACAAGTTATATGCAAGTGTTGATTTTATTTGTATGCTATTTTCTGTTTTTGAGAGGTATGCTCATCAATCATTTCACCAATTTTAAAATTCAGTATTTTTGTTTACATTTTATTATCTATTGCTGTACTTTCATGCTTGATCATACAGTCAGATTTAGTTATTGATTATGTTTAGTCAATAAATTGCCTACGGTTGCATCTTTACTTAAGTTCTGTAAAGAATCATGCAAATACAGCAGCTTTGCCTCTACCAGTATTAAAAATCTAATGTTGTAAATGCACCGTTTGCTTGTTGTGCATCTTATCTGTCCTCTGCTCTGTATCAACAGGTTTGGCAGAGGAAAAAACAAAAGAAGGGGAGATGGCGGGCTCAGTTGATGAAGGCACGGCAAAAATCCTCTTTGGTGAAGTTGATTCTCAAGATAATTATTACAACTGATTCAAACTTGCCCAGTTCAGTTCACTTAAGTACAGAACATTAGTTTACCAATGTTAACAACTTGGTCAATTTCTTTTACTCAAGTTTTGGTGATTGGCTGTCCTTACTTTACTATTAATGTTAGAATTCATGTAAGAAAGTTTTCACGATTTTGTGATTCTCCAACCCTCAGACCAAACTTACTCTCTAAGTGGGTTCAAGTAGCATCGCAACAGGCTCTGTAATCGAACAATCAATCAACAGGACAACACAACCTTTGATTTTTTTCAGCAAAAGACTAGCTCTGGCAGAGAAAAAATTCGGCATCTGTGACAGAGAACTCCTCAATGCTCATCACTTAAGATATGCCCTTAAAGGTCCTCCTTTCATCATTCAATCAAGCCTTCACCAAAAACCATGGTTCATACTCCACCCGTGAGCAGCGTCAACTCTTAGCAGTGGCTGAATTCGTGTGTACCAGGCATTACATACCAAAAACAGAAATCAACGTGTTATGACGAACTTTCTAATGTACAGTGGCTCTGGAAAGTTCTGGCACACTTTTCAGTGTATTACGGACAAGAGTTTACAAAACAGTAACTGGCAACTTTCACGAGGCCATCCCTCACCAGGTCATATGTAGCCTGCTACGGGGAAAAGTAGACTCATGTAGGACATAATGAGGGCACTGTTTTTTCATCATCAATTTTCTTTCTAAAGTTTTCCCTTTTGCTTTGATTAGTTTTGACATTTGTAAACCCAGTTGAGAGGTAATTTTCATTGCTTACCTGTTACTACGAAGTTGAGACATCCCATCTATTGGTAGCCTTGGTAGTGGCCGCACAAAGGCTGCTGGTAGCACATCTCAGTACCCACTCATTCTACATTCTCTCGTTCTCTCTCGCTCTCTCTCTCAGGTCTACAGCAAAACAAGCTTTACCCAAAATAATTTATTTGACAAAATCTAACATAACTAGATTGCAAGAAATAAGAGATGGATTAAAATGTAATATTAAAGTTCCCAAAAGATCATTCACATTATAGTCTTACACTTTAACTTGCAATAGGTCAAGATAAGTCAAAGTCCAGTACGTCTCCAGTGAGTACATCTTCAACCTCTTTCTCAGCGAAACATCTGAAGAAGTCAAATGAATTCCTCATTAATACCCAAAAGCATAAAAATAAAGATATGGGAATTCCTCCCATGTTACTTATAAAATATGTATATATCATACAATGAATGCTTAAAAAAAAGACATTATAAAAATGGAGGAAAAAAATCTACAGTTTGGGAAACTGAATGTGGTTCCTACCTCCAAACAGCAATATTCACATACTTGAACGATAAATCATGAACCACGAAGTCTTCACTTGAAGGCTTCTAATAATGTTCAATGTTGGTCTCCAAATGATTCATTTCCCATATCTAATCCCTGCACACCTTGGGACCCCGGCCAAAAGAAACGCACAAACACACGTTCCCCACCGGAACCTTGAAATTTCCGGCGAACGCGCCAACAAAGTCATGTGACCTGTTCCCACGTCTCGAGAAACCTGACGCCACAGTTTTACCTAGGTCGGAAATGCGTCAGATGATAGCTAAACGTTCTCTCCAAGATTTTGGGAGAGTTTTCCTCCCCACTTGTTAATCAACATTCACTGTGTACTGCAATTTATAACATACTTGTGACCTATAGGCTTTTCACATATTATAACAGCGAGAGAGAGAGAGAGAGAGAGAGAAAGAGAGAGAGAGAGAGAGAGAGAGAAAGCTTGGTGGGGTGTAAGCTGTGATGCTTCTTTTTAAATTAATTCTCATTCTTTTGCCATAACCTTATGTATTTGTATGCTCAGCATTACTGCGACTAGCTACAACATTTCTCTTTAAGACAATTAGGTAAATTAAAGATTGAATATAATATGAATAAATATATTTATCCCTACTCAACTGTAAATTTACAATCTATAAACACTTTTCACATAGATCTATATATTTCTTAAAAGAAATAAATGTAAATGAATAAGTAGATAAATAAACGAATGAATACAGGGCATAGTCAAAACATTACAACATAAAACCATTAATATAGAAGAATTTTATCTCTCTCTGTCTCTCTCTCTCTCTCTCTCTCTCTCTCTCTCTTCTCTCTCTCTCTCTCTCTCTTTCAGTTACTCAAGTATGAACCCTTATTGTCATTTAACGTACCTAATCTCTTAGGCATTGAACCCACTATCTTTACAGTAATGTTTATTTCGTCCCGTTTATGTCTAAGTGACTCCTAGACTGACTTGGCATATCTTACTGAGTGCTCCCTAGTCTTGGTTACATAGTTGCAGAGTTACATAACCCCAAAGACTTTCAGTGGCATTTAAGTCGCGTGACTGTGCTGGCCATTCGATTCTGACTATATGTGGACGTTCTCTGAACCATTCTTTTACAATCTGGACATTATGGCCAGAAGAGTTGTCAGCGACTACATATACTGGTGCTAGTTTGGGGATTAGCAAGGCTCTCACCGATGGCACCAAAACTTCCTTTGGAATGCTAATATATTTGGAACTGTTCACTTGTGCGTCCAGGTTCCCCTTGACCACTGACAGCCATCCATCCCTACGGGGCTGCTGCAGTAATTTTTCTGCTCTTCCGTGATGGTTGGATGTTTGCAGGGTAATAGCTGAAAGCAATAAAACGTTTGTAAAAGATGGTGAAAATTATAATTAAGGTGATGAAGAAGAAAAAGTATTCATATAATGATATACAGTTAACATCTCTGCAAAGTATAGATGGATCATTATCAAAGGAAAGACACACTAGAATGGAACAAAGTATCTCTTAAATATGCACGTAATAGCTCTGTAATGAAATAAAGCCTTGATTCATGTAATAGACCTATACCAATACAAATATCTAATTTATATGATAGGTCTACAGTGATTTAAAGAACAAATCCATATTATAGACCTATAATGATAGTGTTATTTTCAGAATGGGCCTATAAAGACAAGTATAAAAGTCTAATCTTTATAATAGACCTATAATAATATAAATGCCCAATGTTTATGATATACATTATGACAATACAGCCTTCATTCTTATGAACGGAACATAATGAAATGAAGCAATATGATTGTTATAACAGACTCCCAATAAAGAAAGCTAAAATTCATCTTGAGTGACACCTTTTTACTTGGATTGTTAGTCATTCCCTTTTTTAAATTCTACGGTTTTTTTTTTCAGCTTTACCTAAAGTCTAATAAAGGTAAGTCTGTTCACTTGCTGCGAAAAAGTAGCACGAGCCGCGCAATGATGTCATGTAGTCCGCAAAATGCTGGGTCCGTTACATGAAACCGAGTCAGTCACCAACCAGCCGGTGTTGTGTGCAGAACTCTGGCAGCGGCAATGAAGCATGTTTAGCAATTGTGCTGTTAGTGGCTGCACATCCAATTTCGAAAACAATCTACCTGCCTTCAACCCCTGTCCCACTCGACTGGTTTCATTCTGTGTCTTCAACAACTTTAAACCTGACTGAATTCTTCACTATGAACATTATAATAGTTTGCTGCTAATTTTATGATGAAAGATGTCAAAGTCTCAGTTACTCTTATTTAACATAATGCCCACTTACACATTATACACGGTGTCATTTCATCTCTCTCTGCATCAACTTCACAAGTTGTTATGTAGCCATATCAGTAATAATTATTCCACTACAGTAGGTAAGCTGGAAAATCTACAAAAAAAAGACATGAGGATAGAAGCTCACTGTCCAAAGGTTAATTATCTAATTAAATGCCAAATTAGGCCTACATTATAATGTGTAAGATGCTTTGTTCATTTCTCTCTCTTATTTCTACTCATTAACTGCAGTAACTTCTTATGAATTACTAAGTAATTACTTCAGTCTAAACATAATATAATTATAATAATACACAGTCATTTATAAGGTTACACAGTAATTTACTGATAGAGTACAATGTAAACTGGCCACTCCTCACCAATATTATTAATTTTAAGTAAGCTATAACAAGAATAGACAGAAACATTATGTATATATTTTAATCATACTATTTATATTATTTTTCTTTAAATACGAATGATATACTTGAAATTAATAAAGTTAAATAGTGTGACTGAGAAGTGGACAAAATAACAGATAAACATAAGTCCCCCATTAATCACTCCGTTTTCTATAATTTAGGATACTCGGGGCTCCGTGACGTCACCACCTGCGAGCGAACAGACTTAACTTTTATTAGACTTTGCTTTTTCCCACATAACCCTTTTGTCACGCAGTTTAATTAAAGCTTACAGTGTCTTCCTGGGACACCAACATTTAGGACCCATTTCGTTAACACAGATCTATGTTAAATGGTTTGTTTTCCCGCCCACATGATGATGACGTCATGACAAAATGTCTCTCAAATACGGAAGAAATATTCCTTTTTTTTTTAGACCAGGACAAATATTTCTGACATTAATGTAATTATTTGAGTCTTTAACACAAATAACTGAATGCAATGGTAATAGTAAATACTCACAATTATTGAGATTTTGAGGATCAACGTGCTCCGTACATCAGTTCTCCAATTCCACCGAATTTTGTTCAATCATCATGTTTTTCCGCCAGTTTTATATATTATATTGTTTGTACACATTTTAATCTTATTCTGATTGTAAAGTTTGGTTTCTACGTGACTTGAAGATGAAAAAACCTATTGTGAACGAAATTCACTGAAAATTGTGCCAGAACTGTCCATTGGCAGATCGACTGCGCAACTCCAAGATGGTGAAACAAATCTGCGTTAGAAAGACGTCTCATTCAGCAAAACAGGGTGAACAGTCTTCTGTGACACTGGTGTCTGTACCCTCTGGTGCCGACAGCCCTCCGAAAACAGCATTTAATTTCACCCATGGCCTCTGCCACAACTCCAGAAGAACCACCGCAAAGTTGGTGGTAACACGATCAAAGATGGTATTTTGCTCACCTGAAATGATAACATTGCTGTAATTGTCGTTATTAGAAGAAAACTTAATTAATCTTTTATTCTTCAAGGGTGAGTTCAAGAGGATAACCATTGCGTAAGGAATATAATTATCAAGCAGTTAATACCACATACTCTGGGGAAGACCTGAAGCTACAGTATGTTGGGGTTCGTCGCCTTCTTTAAAAGTGTTTCATCCTCTCGTTCCACATCAAACAGGAGCTATAGAAAACGTTCATGGGTCGAATTGCTTCTAGAGAAAACTGAATACAAGTTTCTACGGCGTCCTCACGCAATCTGTGCACAAGCTGTCGCAGAACCATACAGAGGCTACACTGTTTATGTTTCATAACACAACGTTATTCTCGTTATATAAGTTATACATTCAGAGCATGCTCGAATAATTTTAAATATATTACAAGCCTTAAACCTGAAATATGTATTACTGTTCAATTATGTTCCCCTCACATGACCTTACTTTGTTTTTGTCAATTAACATGTTTGATATGCGAAATGATTATTGGTTACCGCTGTCTATGACTGCACTACTCATGACTCTTACTGTTAACTCTCGGAATGAGCCCTTTCTCCCTTAACCTAATTTTCCACCAAAGAAGAGCTGTGATTTCTTCCGGTTTGTCATTTCTTCGGCTGCCTCGCTGTGTAGCTTAAGCCAAGGTAAATGAGAGTTCACTTATGGTGGGGTAAGTTTGTGTAGCTAATCCTCTGCTGGTGTGTCCAACGGTCAACCAAGTCGAGTGGGTCAGTCAGACGATCGGAAATATGGGCGACCCGGAAATGAACTTGTTTTTTGTTGATGCTTTCTTTGTACCCGTCTTTTTCTTTTTTTATGTAATGCAAGGAATGAATACATATGCACAGACACTCATATATGTGCCTAATTGTTTAAGCATATGGGTATGGAGAGTATTTTGACATATTATTCAGTAATCTATATAAGGTAAGAAAATCAATACTAATCCATGATATGGAGATATTTATTTACAAAAGTACAAATCCATTATTTTGAAAGCTTGCATTTTGTTGCATTTGATCTATTAGATACAATTCTTATTATTCAACACTCATTCTAAAACATGACATCTTACGAAATGTTATTGCATCCATGGAGCATTATATGTTTTTCAATAACATGATAATGCTTGCACATTACCCTTTCCTGGCCTAAGAGTATTTTACATCCATGATGAATATTGAACAGTTTTTCCATTATTTTAGCTTCTTCATAAAATTCTACTTGGCAATGTTAACTTATTTTGGCTGTCTCTCAATAACGCTAACCTAAGCGCCACTTTTATTCTCCCAACCTGCAGCCTAGAAATTGATACCAGGAAATTTTGAGGCCATGTATCCGCCAACATACCGAAGATTCCTCTCTGTCTGCAACATGTGACAAAGTACTTGTCTGTTCTTTCAAATTCCAAATCGTATGTATTTGTCGTCTTCTGTGATAAAATCTTTTCCTCCATGGAAGCAAACACTATGGCTGAGATAGAGAGTCCTTTTTCCAAATCCTTTTCTGCCACATCTTCACTTTATCATGAGAAATGTATGATTCTTTACACATCGTGGCATCACTTACATTAAGCTAGGGGTTATTGCACTCCTTCCCATTATAGAGAATGTCTTTACCGAGAAGATATGACTTAATTCCTTCTACATGTAACCGGACAAGGATGATCGTAGCAAATGCCCATCTGTCGGATGCATCCAAACATATGCTCTAATCCATCCCAGTGATTGAGTCTGTGTTAATACATGTATGATATATCATATTTAGCTTTCACCTACTTGGCTATAACAGGGCAAAAGATTTGCACGAAATGATAATTCCCTTCTGAAACTGATACAGGCTCGCTACTGCTTACGCCCACAGTCTCATTGTTTTAGCAACGCTTTTCATTCTCCAGAATTTTATTTTGTTGTGTCAGTTGCAACCCATGTGCATTTCTTTTGTGCCTTTTGTCATAAGGAACTCTTGAATTGAATAAATCAAATCCATGCATCATAAGTTTGATAAAATCTCGAGTAATTTTCCAATGTTTGCTCTTCTAAAAGTCCTTGTTTTCCATAAAAGTCTATTGCTTTTGAAGTAGTTTCTGATATAGTTTGAACGCTTTCTACATTTCATGCGTGCTGTCTCTTTAACATTATGAAATTCATTTCAGTCAAGGATAGGTGGGTCAAATCACTTACACCTTCTTGACACTCTGCACACATTCATTTCTGAACAAAGCTCCATCACTTAACTGGAAGCTATAATCAAGAAAATATTCCCTTATTAGTTTAATGAGATGATAAATGGCAAATACATACACCTCTCTCTCCGAATCATATGGGATTTGAAAATGAATGAAATGGTTTCCTGTACTTATACCAATACTATTCCAAAGGCTGACATCATTTGTAGGGCCCATATCACTTACTATAGCTACCACTTGGAAAACTAATACTTACATTTACAATTAACTTGTGTAATACAAGTCTTTGGTCATATTGGTGTTGAAATTGTAAAACAAGCTGTTTCCATGCTTGTGTAAGTCCTCGAATCATTACACTGCACTCTAGATTGTGGATCAAATAATCTGTCTATTCCCTATCGTAGGACCAGATTTGAGAAATTGTACATTCATCAAAAGACATAACACATAATCGTTTATATCTTATTCATTGAATGACCCTTTTCTTTCTAACAACATTTGAAGTACTGCTTGCAAAATGCCCGGTTCCGCGTCTATTTTTGATATGACGAATGTTTTAAAGCACTCTCTGAAGGCTGAAGAGGAATTCCACATTGTTTACGCAAATATTTATATGCTTTAGGACCTATATTCCTAGTTATTGCTCATTTATATCGACACTGACCAACGTTTCATGTATTTACCATTTATGATGCTTTCCACATGAGATGGAGAAAAAGTTTGCCAAGGAATGTCTTGCAACTTCAAAATGTTATTATTTACTTTGTTATTATCCACTAACACTTCTTTTCTTTTCCCACTGTTGTTTTTCTCTGAGATGAGATTATTTCTTTCCTGCATAACCTCTTCTAGTTGGCGCTTGGCATCCTCCAGTGTCTTTGTTTCATCTTGCTGATCTACGTCATCTAAATTCTGCACGAATGAAACATTCCATTTTCAACATGAATTTCTACCATACTGATCTATTTTCTTCAAATGATTCTTCAACTAGACTGCTCTAGATTTTCTCTCTAAATAGATTGTTTAAATCTGTTTAGTTTCATCAGTACCTAATATAAAGAAGAAATAATATTAGTTATGCCAAGTAATAAAACGAATTCTTTTTTACTCTCTCTCTCTCTCTCTCTCATTTCAGTTTTATTTACTTTGAAAATATGTTCGATCATAATTTTTTTCTTATTATAAGGGGCTATGAAATCTCTCTCTCTCTCTCTCTCTCTCTCTCTCTCTCTCTCTCTCTCTCTCTTACGGTATATATGTATAACCTGATATTTACAATATTGTATATACAGTTATTTCACAAAATGGACAGTAGTCATTTGAAAATAGGACATTTGAGATAAAAAAGGACATATATATATATATATATATATATATATATATATATATATATATATATATATATATATATATATGTGTGTGTGTGTGTGTGTGTGTGTGTATGTATGTATTGTGCTAAGAGGAGCAGGTGCAGGAAAACAAGCAGATTCCAATTCAGTAGATTTAATCCAATATTTCGTGACCCTTTGTCTCATCATTAGGAACATCTGTAAAAAAGCGGACTGGAGGCGCCTCTCCGAGGCGACGCCAAGTCTGACAACCATTGCAATGACTGCAAGTTGTTAACGTTCAAAGTGGTACGTGTTTAGCAAATATGGTGACTGACGTATTGAACTGTTAATTCATAGTAGCATTAGTTGAATGGGATGATGTATTTATATTTTTTATTAATTTTATAATCATTGTAATTAATATTTGTGATAACATGAAACTGACAAGACCTGGAAATAGAGATATAAGAGGAAGTGAAAAAGTGACAGAAAAGGACAGCTTTTGACTGTCCTTTTTTTCTTCAATAATAAAGGACAGGCAGGTTTCAAAGAGGACAGACTGTCCATAAAAGGACAGACCTGGCAACCCTGGAAACGGGTGCTTAGCAGAGTCCAGAGTTCTTTGCAGTTAAGCCCCGCCCTCGGCTTACGTCATGACCATCCCTTAGAGCTAATTGGCTGGCAATAGTTTCGAAAAGCTGGTTAATCTGTGGTTCTTTTCATGCTCATTAATATTGCAATGGTTGTTGTACCGAACTAAATTACGTTCTGCAGATTATCCAAAGGAAACTGTATATTATCCCCTGAAATAAAATCATAATACGCATCTCAATAAAGGTGGTTAAAAAAAAGGAAAATATGAACGAAGTCAGGAGTGTTCCGCAATGCTACAATATTGTGTTTCGTAAAGGAGGTTCACCTGAACACGGAGGTGACACAGGGAATGTCTGCGTTCGAATCGGTTAACTTGAATCACTGGACAATGATAATTACCGTCTGCTATTGTCAAGCGTGTTCACCATTCTAAACTTAAGCACAAAGACTTTCTCAGACCTATGCAGACTGATATTTCATATTGACTTCAGGAAATTTTACTACATTTTAACAGTCATAAAATCGATTTCATTGTACTCGTTTACACATTCGGAGGGATGACAAGCAGTGACTGCACTCTAAAAACCTGTATATGACTATGTTTAACTTAAAGTTTTACAGTATAATAGGCTGTACGAGTAATATTGAATATAATTTGCTGAGAATTTTCTTAAGGACATTATCTTCTTTCGAAATGACAGGATCATAAAAATGGACGTAGACCTATAATGTCCTATGTCTTTTTGTCGGTTTACGCAGCTTATGGTGTTTGGATTATAGGCCTATCTTGTACCGAGTCGTTTTATTGTGGTTAATCTATTTTTTTTTCTTTTGTGCTTGTAGTTTTCTGTCTTCGAAAACTTTTCATATGGTGACCTACAACTGCAGAATAAACATAGACCTATTCATAAAATACTGGTGTAAAGAATTATCTGCTTACTCTTGTCAATTGAAATTTAGTCATTTGTTTTAATTAAAAGTAATCGAGATCTTTATGAATATAGTCTTCGCTAGAATAGTTTCATAACAACAGAGAGAGAGAGAGAAATATTTACTGGCTCATGTCTTCTTTTGCCCAACAGGGTAACCTATAAGAATGCGCCCAAAAGCAAATGAATATCATGGGCTACTCGCAGACTGGTTTGGATCCTCTCATACATAACTTTTTCAGCTCTCATTTATTTTTTCTTACTTCGTTAAGCATCTCATGATGCCTTCCTACCATAGCCTTCATTTTCAGGGAAATGCTACAGCAGCCTTATATTTACTCATCACAGTAATATGATTTGTAGTCCCTTTTGTAAATATATTTTCAATATATTTCATTGAGAGCAGTTTGATAGCTGTGTGTAAGGCTGAGACAATCCTATGATTGAGCTGTGTGTCATTGGCTACGTGCCCATAAGTTTTACTTTTATTCTCTGTGGTATAAGTGGCGTTACAATTACTATGGCTATCCACGCATGTCTGTGCATGTGCACTTGCTTATACGTGTGCATTCCACTTTATATTATGCATTATGTATCGTGGAGTTGAAACTACTATAATAATTAAAAGTTACTCTATTTCCTACAGATACGGGAAGAAAACTATTTGCCATAAGAAATTGACGTGTAGGCCCATGCCCTGTCATG
Source organism: Macrobrachium rosenbergii (assembly GCF_040412425.1). Lineage (NCBI taxonomy): Eukaryota > Metazoa > Arthropoda > Malacostraca > Decapoda > Palaemonidae > Macrobrachium > Macrobrachium rosenbergii. The sequence goes on along the minus strand of NC_089742.1, from coordinate 93,656,393 downwards.
TTCTCAAAACATAAGAATGTAATGTGTGGTCCTATGACCTGTCATTGCCTCAATATATAAGAAATTGACGTGTAGGTCTACGACCTGTCATTGCATCAAAATATAAGAATTTGATGTGTAGTCCTATGACCTGTCATTGCCTCAAAATATAAGAAATTGACGTGTAGGCCTAATCTCTCACTGATAATAACATTTGTCATGGCTGCATAAGTCTATGCTTCATTTCAATTAATGTGGCCCATGTGGGATCGCTTATGTAGGCCAAAACCAATTAAAAATAAGAAAAAAGTAAGATGCTTGTGTATTTAGGATCCGCATGATAAATTAAAAAAGATGCACGGACTAAATGATCCAAGATCTTCCTAATGATATATAGTTTAATATATCTTTTATCGTAGATATCAGTTGCATACTTCACAACTCCGGGAACTCAAATCTGTGGTGTCATCATTCATGCACAACGCTCAACATGACCGAACGGAGTCAAATCCGTTCTGGTAATCATTTAGACTGCTAACTAGTGTGGCGTCATTTACCCCTCGAGAGCTAACCAATCACTGGCGCGCAGTGGGCGGGCCTTAGCTGCAAAGAGCGGTGGACTCTGCTAGCTGGAGTTGCAAAAAATGCCGGGAAAAGTCGTTGCTCCATGAGCTTCGACTATGCGGCACAACTTTCACGCCAAATTCAAATTGAAAAACCTATGAAGAACGATGGTTAAACATTATCCATTGAAAATGTTTGGGTGTATCATCTTCAAATCTCTTTGTCATTAAGACCCTGAGTTCCAGCAATCATGTGCAGTTGTATTATATATTAAAATGTCCTAGATGTATGGTTAATCGCATTTCTTGAAGCATATTGTTTTCGTCATACCATAACTGAAATCGCTGCCAAATCTATTGAAAGGAGAGAGGGCGTTCCATATCGGCGTCGTGAGACCAGATCGTTTGATGAGGTTCAAGAACCCATCAGATAACCCAGACTTCAATTATGAAACGAAATCCACCCAGGAGCAAGAGGAAGCTGTCAACACATTTCACAATTTGCATGCTAGCGTCCTAGTCAATGATAGGCTGTTTCAGGGGAAAGAATTTGCGTCAGATCCTTTTTGGTGTACAAAAATGCTGGGTAAAGAATGAGCAATATACCTTGCTGGTAGGCCACTTTTGCAGAAACGCGCAAGACCATCAATGAAGCAGCTGCGCATGCATATCGGCACTCACTGCCAAACAGCACTAGGAACGTAAAATCGATTCATCTCAGATGGTTCTCGTAAGTGGTTTTCGTCACATATGAACTCTAGATACACCATACCATTCGCTTCTTTTGTGCGTTAATGGTGACGACAATTCTCCCTGTTCATCTTTAATTTTTTTTATTCTGGATACTGATTCAGCCTATCAAGCAATGTGACTCAAGTTTTCGGATCAAATGCAGAAATGTAACCCCAAGTAGCGTCAGTACAAATAAATGATGCAGTCTTCCCCATTCATGTCTAATACGTGGCATCACAGCGATTAGAAAGTTGGTGCTGGAAGTCTCGAGAACAAAGATCCAGCCAAACCCTCAAAACCGGCCAGTCAGGCATGAGGCTCGTTAGTTGTCTGTCGCTGCTGCTGCTGATGCCGCCGCCACACAAAACTCATCCATCCAAATCACCCCCATTTCCGTTTCTCTCTCTCTCTCTCTCTTTCTCTCTCTGCTTCAGTGTTGAAACCATTTCATTCACGCAATTGCACAGATGAAGCACTTATTATTTTTGAGTTTTGTCAAGAACGTTGAAAAAAAAAAATATGATAAACGCGACCCATAAAAAACTGCATGGCTTAAAAATTGGACGGGTGAGATTTTTTATGATAAGGGAAACGTGAACCGATGGAGAAGGGCGTAGCTGGGAATTTTCTTCGTGGAGGTGGGTGGGGCAGACAGTCAGGAACGATTTGTACAGGGGCCTTAATGCCCACGTTTGAAGGAGCGCTAATTAGATTCTAAAAAAAAAAAAAATGCAAAGACGACAATAGAAACTCAAAACATTATGCTACGATAAAATACGTGTGATAGCTAAATATATCGGAATAACATATTGAGGGGGATTTCGTAACTGACAAGTCATTCGTCATCAAGGAAACTCGAACTCCCGAATGGTTGGGAAGTGACGGCTTTTCGGTGACGGTAAACATTGGGCTGGCAAGCTAAGGCTACCGTCACTGAAAATTCAACACTTCCCAAACCATTCGGGAGCTCGAGTCGCCCTTGTGACGAATCGCTTGTCACTTATATATTCCGATTTAGTATTAGTGTGTTATTCCTAGGTTGAGTGAATTTGATATTAAACGACATCAGTAGTGTAAGGTTTTGATGAAAATATCAGTTATATGACAAAAATCATATATTATATATATATATATATATATATATATATATATATATATATATATATATATATATATATATATATATATATATATACGGAAATACCGCACAAATAAAAATGAGAAAAGTAGTTTAAACCCAAAAGTGCAAAATATATTCTAGTTCATTACAATTAACAATTCTTGCAGCTGGCGATTGCATCATATTTTACCCAAGAATTTCTGAAAGTCTAAAGAAAAGTAACTGGCTAATAAACCGAAAGATAATATCAGCAACTAACAATGTTACTAATATCTATAACGAATAAGATATTGTTATAAGCAGTATTTTTTCTTATCACACAGCCATGTCCCTGAGCCGAAGCCAGATTAAGCCGAGCAGTCACGCCTCTGCAGGCCTTGCCTCGCCCTCCTTTTCCGCTCGCCGCCACGTGGAGCCCATCATCGCCCTTTGTGCCCTCCCGTAAAGTTCCATTCCACGTGGCCTTAGAAGACTGCAAGGGGGATTGCAAGTCTCCAAACGCGAGCTGATACATTAAACGGCGGCCTTTCCATCATCCCACGGGCGCCCTTTTCCGCCCCAATCTACGATTAGAAGAAATACCTTGAGAAGGAGGCCCATTTGTCCACGCTCCCACACGTGGTTCTCGGCAGAAGACGTCGTCATCCCTACGCCCCTACAAATGTGGTAATGTACCCAAAACGAGTTGCTAGTCACGATTACTTAGCCCTTTGCATTTATTAATCTTCTGGGCCTATAACTTTGTGTTCCTGATATTTCCTTGGTTCAAGCCAGGCCCACGTGTTCACAGCTTCCTTTCCTCTGAGTCACAAGTAACGCCTCGGGGAGTCCTTTGGCGCCTTCAGTGCACCCCCGAGTAATTCAATCCCCAAATTCCAGCATTAGATGTGTAACGGGGGTCCAAATATCGTTTCAGAAAGACGCCTGTAGCAGAATTATCCTTGGTCCGTGTTCCTGGCATTCCTAAGCTCCCCCTTCGGGGAGGACTTCTGCGGCAGTAATTTACCGTGTTTTCAGTTAATTTTCCTTTTGACCTTGTGTGCTATCAAATATAACTATTTTTATATCCACGTGTTTCACGCACTTCCCTAGTGAAGAGCCCTCCGCTCCGTGTACATCTTTTTTTTTTGTGTTTTATATGTCCTGGGTATCTTACAAGGCCATTTTCGAGTAAAGTAATAATTGTGGAGTCATAAGATCCACCTGCACCAGGAAACATAAAAATGGCGACCTGACCAGTGATTCTCGTAATGATTGCATCCCCTCTTCCCTTTGTTGTTTGTGTTGCAATTTGTGAAATCAGCAATTAGCTCAGCTAAGCTGGATACGAGACAGATTACGAACCTTTGAAAAGCCAGCGCAACAGGCCAAGGAAATTCTGCGTAAGTAAACTGTGTTTATTTAGCATAGGACGCTTTAGAAAACGTGACTAGTCCTAGGAATTTTTTTTATAGTAGGGCGCATGTCCGAGGAAAACGAGAGAGAGAATCGCCGAAAACTTAGCTTTGAAGCCTTTGCACGCGGCTTGCATGCCATTCAATTAGGTTATATAGGTGATAAATCATTAAAGGAATAGTGCGCATATTCCTCCTGTAGAAACGAGTGATTTCGAAACCGAATCATTAAATAGGCGCGAGACATCGACGGAAACCACGTGTTCGAAAGTCAGATTAGCATCGCTGACTCATTTTTACTCCTCTCTCTCGTTTTAGAAATAGAGCGAAAGCGAAGGACGAAAAGGGTCAACAACCGTATACTCAGTTCGACCGGCATTCCGTTGACCGGCCATTCCATGGCCCAGTTAGGAAAACATTTGTTTGTTTGATTTGCTTCGCTCTACCAAATTGTTTTGCATTATTGGGGTCTGACATTATATGTTCTGTATTGTTCTGTTTTTTGTGTGTTTGTTTTGTGCTGTTACTACGGCTGCGTGTGTTGCCTATCTGTTGTGATTGTGGGATGGCCACCCACCTAATTGCCCTTGAGAATAACACTTCTCCCATAAGTCAGTAAAACTAGCGCCCTCGCTGATCAGACGTCGTCTGTGCGGAAATTCCCGGCGCCTATATATTCTATTCTTGTCCCCAATAAACCCGTGTCGTCGGTCCGTTGGTGAGACCAATTCATTTTCCATTCAGTCCCCAAATGAGCCCGTTTCGTCGGTAATTCGGGAGACCTAAATATATATCCCAATCTTGTCCCCAAGTCAGCCCGTTTGTCGTTACCTTGGGAGACCAATCCTTTGCTAATCCATCGTCCCCAATCAGCCCGTTTTGTCGGTAAATCGGGAGACCAATCTTGCTAATTCATCGTTCCCAATCAGCCCGCTTCGTCGGTAAATCGGGAGACCAATCATTGCTAATTCATCGTCCCCAATCAGCCCGCTTCGTCGGTAAATCGGGAGACCAATCTTGCTAATTCATCGTCCCCAATCAGCCCGCTACGTCGGTAAAACGGGAGACCAATCATTGCTACCATCGTCCCCAATCAGCCCGCTTGTCGGTAAATCGGGAGACCAATCATTGCTAATTCATCGTCCCCAATCAGCCCGCTCCGTCGGTAAATCGGGAGACCAATCATTGCTAATTTATCGTCCCCAATCAGCCCGCTTTTGTCGGTAAATCGGGAGACCAATCATCGCTACTCATCGTCCCCAATCAGCCCGCTTCGTCGGTAAATCGGGGAGACCAATCATTGCTAATCCATCGTCCCCAATCAGCCCGCTCCGTCGGTAAATCGGGAGACCAATCATTGCTAATCCATCGTCCCCAATCAGCCCGTTTTGTCGGTAAATCGGGAGACCAATCATTGCTAATCCATCGTCCCCAATCAGCCCGCTTCGTCGGTAAATCGGGAGACCAATCATTGCTAATCCATCGTCCCCAATCAGCCCGCTCCGTCGGTAAATCGGGAGACCAATCATTGCTAATCCATCGTCCCCAATCAGCCCGCTTCGTCGGTAAATCGGGAGACCAATCATTGCTAATTCATCGTCCCCAATCAGCCCGCTTCGTCGGTAAAACGGGAGACCAATCATTGCTAATTCATCGTCCCCAATCAGCCAGCTTCGTCGGTAAATCAGGAGACCAATCATTGCTAATCCATCGTCCCCAATCAGCCAGCTTCGTCGGTAAATCGGGAGACCAATCATTGCTAATCCATCGTCCCCAATCAGCCAGCTTCGTCGGTAAATCAGAGACCAATCATTGCTAATTCATCGTCCCCAATCAGCCAGCTTCGTCGGTAAATCGGGAGACCAATCATTGCTAATCCATCGTCCCCAATCAGCCAGCTTCGTCGGTAAAACGGGGAGACCAATCATTGCTAATTCATCGTCCCCAATCAGCCCGCTTCTGTCTGCAAATCAGTCATTGCAACCCATCGTCCCCAATCAGCCCGCTCCGTCGGTAAATCAGAGACCAATCATTGCTAACCCATCGTCAATCAGCCTCAGGGTAAAACTCGGCCAATCATTGCGGGAACCCATCGAATCAGCCCGACCGGGTAAAGGAGACCAATCATTGCTAACCCATCGTCCCCAATCAGCCCGCTCCGTCGGTAAATCAGAGACCAATCATTGCTAACCCATCGTCCCCAATCAGCCCGCTCCGAGGTAAATCGGGAGACCAATCATACGTCCTTTGAAAAAGGGTCCAAGATTCCCAGGCTCTGGGAAATTAATTCTGTGTGTTACTAGCGTCCTCTCCCGCCTGCAAAATGTCGACACGGTCTCAGAGAGCGACAGGTTCTTCATGTCCTCTGGAAGGAACTCGCAGGAGAGAGAACTAAGAGACTGGGTACAGGAGAGAGATGGAAGACGCAGGCAGAACGACAGAACTCAGGAGAGCGAGAAGAAGCCGCAAGGAGAAACGAGAGCAGAAAGACAGGCTCAGGAGAAACGAGAAGAAGCCGAGAGGACAGAAAAGGGACAAGCAGCGTGCCCATGAACTCGCAATGCTGCAACAGAGTGGCCCCTCGCCTCCACCTGCCCCCAGGGAATGAGTGCCTTCAGCCAGGCTCTCGCCTGCATGCCAAAGTGGACGGAGGCCGAGCCCGAGGTGTGGCTCGACAGCGCGGAGACAGTTTTAAAGGCCTGCCCCTGAGTGCAGCCGAACTCTCCCTGGTGTTGGGCAAGTTCCTGAGGAAGGCCCTGATTGCCTACAAAGCCCTCCCCGCCGGAGGAGCAGGAAAATTGGGAGGTCGTACGCCAGACTATTGCCAAGGTGTACGAGATAACCCCTGAACGCTGGAGGAGGCGCTGGCGAGGCTAAGTGAAGGAGGCCAATCAGACCTGGGCAGACTGGGCCTACCAGTCCGAGCGCGTGCCGTGCCAAATGGTTCGAGTCCGTGGGGTTACGACCCTCAACGAGGCAATCGAACAGATAAAAATAGAGAACTTTCTACTCTACACCCCTCCGGCCCTCGCCACGCACGTCGCCGAGAAGGAGCCCCACCTTTGGCTGAATGCTGTCGAATCGCGGACTCCTGGGATACCCATCACCCCCAGGAGAGCTCCTCCAGCGCAAAATTACTCCACCTGCCTTCCTTTCGGGTGCCCCTCCGCCGAAGAATGGGCAATCACAGAAACCCGTTGTGTGCGGATTTGCAAAAGAAACGGGCCTGCCTCCGAACAGCAATGCCGAGCAAGACCACCGGTTCCTCTCTCTCCAGAAAACCCCCCAATAAGTCGCCTGCGCCCTCCACCGGGCAGTGTGGAAAGATTTCAGCCAAACCTTTTGCACGGCGTGCAAGGTTTATGGCCACTCTTCCTCATGGGCAAAATGCCCTAGAAATAATAAAACAAATACTCCCGTCGTCGCCCTGGCAGTAACGAATCCCGAGTCCCTAGGCCCTCCTGCCGAGGGTCCCATCTATGTGGCACCTCCGAGGTAAATACTCAGCACGCCAGGTCAAGGCATTTGACGACTCTGGCGCGCAAATTTCCTCATAAGGAGGGACAAAGTTCCCTCTGGAGCTATAATAGACCGACGCAAGCTCGTCACCATTGAGGGCATAAACGATTTTAAAATGATCCTCCCTACGGTCCAACTGAGGGTCACCCGACCCCACAGAGCCAGGACCCTTCGTCTCGCCGTAGCGAAACACATTCCAGGAGGCTATGACGTCCTCCTGGGCCAAGACTTTACGTCCCATTTCAAGCCAACACCATTCCGGGGTCCCCATTCCCCAATAAATCATCCAAATCCGAGTCCAGTGCCCGGTGCCCGGCACGGCATCAGTGCCAGTGCCGAGGCCTCAGCCAGATCTCCCTTCAGGAGAATCTCGGCCTTCAACTCCTCTGCCAGTGCCCCTTAGGCGCACTGAGCAGTGCCAGTCTCCGTCCGTCCAGACAGACGAGACCACCACCACATCGCCACCAGCGCCAGTGCCAATGTCAGTGCCTGAGCTGGTCACCCCTGCATGCAAGTCGACCCCGCCCCCTCCGGCCGTCCCCTCTCTCTCGCCGCCCGCCGCAGATTCCTCCGCGAGTCATGATTCTGCCCCGCCTTCCTGGGCCGATGAACTCTGCGAACTGCGCCGGTTAATGTCCGAGATGGCGAACAAAATTCCTGGGTCAGTTGTCGCAGCAGCTGCCCCAGATGGCACCCCTTGCCGCCCTTTGGCCTCGGGCCCTCCGATTCCCCGGCCAAGGACAACGGTCCAAGGAGGAGAGGTTCATGGGCGGAGTTACCACGGGTGTGGGCGATCGCAGGTAGTCCACAAGGAGCCCCGAGCTCTTCTGGCCCCTGTGCAAACTTGGCATAGGGCCCCCATCTTCATCTCTTGAACGTCTTGGCACCTTTCATCCAGGAGAGGATGCCAAGGCCTTCCGCTATCCTCTTCCTTTCCTTTGGAATTTCTATCCCTCATCCTTCTCTATCGATCTTTCCTTCACACTTTCCCTTACTTACCACCGCAAGCGGCAGTTAACATATGGGATATCATCCCCTTTTAAAATGCACAAATCATTTTATTTTGAAGCAGTAAGAGAGACAGAGTGGGAAGTGGCACGCCCTTACGCCCGTCCTTTGGCACAAGGCAGGTGTGTCAGCTCTTCCTGAAGGGGTCGCGCCCTTTGGGTTTCTTTTCCCCGCCCTTGGGCTGAGAGTTAGCTCTGACCGTCGTCTGTTGGCGACGGAAGTTAGATAAAGAAGTAAATCATAAATACCTCTGTTATCCAAAGAAGTAAATCTGTTATCCTTTATTTTCTACGTATATTATTTACTTTTGCATTTAATCTTTTCTCATTTTTTTAACGAATCTCGAGTCACAAGACTCCTGCCCTTACGAATTTTAACGTTGCCTTTTTAATCACCGCGGTGCGGCCCGCCCTTTAGTATGAAGTAATATCCTTCGTTTGTTGTTCTGTGTAGTTTCCTTTTTTTTTATTTACATTTTTTTTTTTGTTGAGTTATTCCTGTGGAGAATGTTAGCCTTGTCCATTTTCCCCTTCATTTGTTTATCCTCCCATTCATAAGTCGAGTAGTCTATTTATAGCTTACACCCGAGTTGTAAGCTGCAGACGTAAAAATTTAGCGTCGTTTAAGTTGGCGAATTAAAACCCGCGAATAATCTCTTTGCCTCACAGCTGTCAAGTTCTTGTCCCTTCAGATTAGCGTTCGTGGGAAATATTAGTTAGGCTCGTCGAGCTTATGAACCGTGGGAGGTCGATTGAAAAGAAGAATTGAATTCTATTATTACAATTTTGGTAAAGGGGATATTATTTAAAACCTACAATGTATTGTCACGAATGCCGCCTCTTCAAGGCACAACTAATAAATGCCTGTAATTCCAGGATAGCATTAAGAAATCAGTGGGTTTACATTTGTTTCCTTTTAAATTCTGCCTTGTATGTTTTATTTTGTTGTTGTTATTTTGAAATTTTGAAGTGTTCTTTGTTTATTTTCTTTGAGCGCCTTATTACCCCAGTAAAGTAAATCGAATAAAGAATGGGTAGAAACAGTACTTAGGAAGTATTTGAGCAATAATTAATTTGCAAACAAGTTTTACCCTTTTTATTGTATATTCTAAATTGCACTCTGCTCCTAAAGTAAACCTTCAGTTTGTTATTGATTAGTGTGGCATCAGAGTTTTGACAAAACTGGGGAAGTAAAGTAAAGGTTGTAGCAAAGCAAAAGAAGAATAAAATAAAGTCGAAATGAAATAGACAAAGGAATAATGAATTCGAGGCGTTTTCTTGCTCATTTTTGCTTGTTGTCAATATTCGCACCCGTTTATAGGTGTGAATATTATCTTGCCAGGAGCTGTAAAGAAGGCGCCAAAAATGGCGTGTGGGCTCGACCAGCTAGAAACTGTTCTCCTTCCACTGCTTTGGGTTGGTTTGAACCTTTGAAGGTCGGGGCTTTTGCTTTTTATCCTCCTATAGGGGCTCAGAGAAAATATAATAGTTTGGGGACAGTAATTTTGCTGGCTTTGCACTGTTTTCTTGGGTACAGGAAAGAAAATCGTTTTCTATGATATAATAATTGTATATTCGTCGACCTGGGTCAGGACATCGCCCCCAGAAGATACCCCCTTGTCCAGAAGCAATAAAAGGTCAGGGCCAGGACAGCTCTCTCTCACACCTGCTTTGGTTGCTTTGAGTTTCCGGGTATAGCCGAGAACAAGTCAGGCTTTGCACCGTTTTCTTTGGTACAGGCCTTTGCCCCCCCTCCTCTTCCGCTCAGGGCCGCCACGTGGATCCCATCGCCTTGCCTGTGTGCCCCACGTGTTTTGTGCCCATTCCACGTGGCCTTAGAAGACTGCAAGGGGGATTGCAAGTCTCCAAACGCGAGCTGACATTAAACGGCGGCCTTTTCATCATCCCAAGGGCGCCCTTTTCCGCCCCAATCTACGACTTGAAGAAATACCTTGGAGAGGGAGGCTACCATTTGTCCACGCTCCCACATGTGGTTCTCGGCAGAAGACGTCGTCATCCCTACGCCCCTACAAATGTGGTAATGTACCCAAAACGAGTTGCTAGTCACGATTACTTAGCCCTTTGCATTTATTAATTTCTGGGCCTATAACTTTGTGTTCCCTGATATTTCTTGGTTCAAGCCAGGCCCACGTGTTCACAGCTTCTTTCCTCTGAGTCACAAGTAACGCCTCGGGAGTCCTTTGGCGCCTTCAGTGCACCCCCGAGTAATTCAATCCCCAAATTCCAGCATTAGATGTGTAACAGGGGTCCAAATATCGTTTCAGAAAGACGCCTGTAGCAGAATTATCCTTGGTCCGTGTTCCTGGCATTCCCAAGCTCCCCCCCTTCGGGAGGACTTCTACGGCAGTAATTTACCGTGTTTTCAGTTAATTTTCCCTTTGACCTTGTGTGCTATCAAATATAACTATTTTTATATCCACGTGTTTCACGCACTTCCCTAGTGAAGAGCCCTCCGCCTCCGTGTACTTCTTTTTTTTTGTTTGTGTTTTATATGTCCTGGGTATCTTACAAGGCCATTTTCGAGTAAAGTAATAATTGTGAGTCATAAGATCCACCTGCACCAGGAAACATATAAATATATATATATATATATATATATATATATATATATATATATATATATATATATATATATATGAATCCATGACAACGACAACAATGATTATATATACACAACTATATATTTATATCACTAGCGAATATTGACATTTGGTAGGTGACAATCGTATTTATATAGATGCAGGTGTATATATATACGTTGGTACGTGAGATGCCAGAATCCTTTTGATGGAAATGAGCGGTCGTTGTTTTCTGCTCTTGCTTACCTTCCACCTGTGTTGAGTTTGGTGGCCTGAACGCTGGAATACTACCTATATATAATAGGGCCTGGGTATTATCCCTGTCCTTCGGACAGATTCCAATTCAATGTTTGATTGACGATGGCGGTCAAAAGTCAGGGGAAAGTTGTTTTTGAAACAACCTCCTTGAATGGAAATCGTATTAATTTTTCTTTCCCAGTAAAAAGGAGGTTCAGAATGCGCATTTGTCAATGAAACAAGGAATTGGAGACTGCCAGGGCTTAGGATAATCCATACCCCATTTTAGATTTAATATTCCAAACGGTCAATGTTACCAAATTCCTGACAAATGGAAGGTAAAGGAACTGAAAACAAAAATTTTTAGTTCATTTCTGTCAACAGGACACGTGCATCTGAAATGCCACCTCTCTTTCTCTCTCTCACACTTGCATGTGACATGTAAACAAAATGATAAAATAGATGAATTTCAACCAGGGATTTGTCTACTTTACTCTTGAATGGTTCAAAAACTCAGAAAATATAAAAACACAAATCAGGTCAATTTTGCTGACCTTTTGATTCCTATAGCGCCTCCTTAAACAATTCCCAATCTTGAATTTGTTTGTTATGATGAATTAGTCTTCAATTTACTTTGGTCTCATGGCTCATCATTTTAAACTATCAACATCGTCTCTTTGCTCTCTCTCTCTCATAATCAGTCCCATATCAGTGAAAAATCTCAAAAATACTTATTCACTGCATAACATATGTACCATCTCGTGGTTTTAAACGGATACACTTCACAGAACTAATAAGCATGTCGTTCTTGTCCACAATCCGCATTTTCTTATTATAGTCAACAACGCATGCAGGTTTTTTTGCACAAATTCCCTGGTCGACACCTTTTCACAGTCTACCACTATATTTTCATGTACTGAAGATAACATATAAACTGTCCTGTTATTCTGCCATTTTAAACCTAATATTCCATTGCAGTTTTGAGACGAAGTCTCAGATTTAGAAAAACATCAGGAAATTTAGGCATAAATTTCCTATTTTTCCGGACTATTCCATGCTCCTGTTTCGTGGTCGCCCAAATACTTGAGCAGTTTTGGGCTGCAATACCAATTATCGAAATACAGGATGTGATGTTTTCCGAGATACGAGGCCATAAATGCTTTTACCACAGAACCAGATACCCCTAGATCCTCATCTATCAATATCTCTGTATCTTTTCCAGTATAGATTATAAAATCGACAATATAATCCGTTTTGGCATCACAAAGTTCAAATATTTTCACTCCAAATCGACTTATTTTATCTGGAATGTATGTTTGAAACTTAGCCTTCCCTTCCATAACATTAAACTTTCATCTATGCATAAATCCTGGAAAGGTTGAAATTTTTCCCGAATTTTCTACGCACACTGTCGAGCACGGGTTTAATTTTTTTAGTTTGTTAACTGGGCTTGTCTCTGGTGAATTATCAACGAAATGTAGAACCCGTAGAATTGGAAGAAATCTGTCCCTTGCCATCAGCCTTCTCACTCCTTTTGTCTCGAATGTCTCAAGCGTAGTCCAGTAATCTACGATGCGATGTTTACTTATATGCGACATGATCATAATCACACAAAGGAACCGTATCATTTCCTCCACAGTAACCTGAGCAAATTTTCTCAAATACTTTGGCACTGCATCTCCTAGCGTATCAACAAGGAATCTCTGATAACGGTTTGTCTCTTCAGCAATCAGCCCCATAAATTCGTTGTCGAAAAATTCAAAAAAATAGTCTACTTCCTTTGAATTTTCATTCACATTACATTTCGACGTAATGCCACTGCCACTGCTGTCAAATATGAAATCTCTGGGCTGGAAATTGCTGGCAGCCCACTACCACTCATCACCTGGGTCACTTCGCTGTCTCCGCCTTCTTTTGACACCTTGGCTTTCATTTGTATAGGTGGCAGATTTTCATCATTTTCACTGTCGGTTGATATTTCATCACTGTCTCTGGTACCAGGACCATAATTATCCATTTCATTTCCTTTCTAACTGATTCATTTTCATATCCAGAAAATGAGTCGAGAAGGTCTATAAAATAGTTATCCTCGTCAAGAGCTCTTCTCTCGATCTGCCGGCGGTCAACTCGAGGATGTCGTTGACCCTTGACCCCTCCTCCTGTGACATCTTGATGAAGACTAATGAATTTTAGGGATTTACACGTGAATTTATATGAATTCACTAAATTTATGGCAACTGACAGACTGTTACCATATCAAGAAAAAATTTTGAGGCCAGTATTTCAATCATCAGTCCTGTTTTTAAAAAACATAAATTTAAATTACCAGTGAATACGACACAACAGTGTTAAACCAGTTTATTAAATGTTCGTATTTAGTTTTGCAACCGAAATCAAAGGGTTAAGACCAGGGAAACAGTTAAAGTTGTTTGATGGAGTGATGCCCTTTTACTCTAGTATTTTTCTTGTTTAATTGTTGATACCTCACACTAGTCTTGATAAACTTAGTTTGATTTTTCATGTGATTAATGAGTTTTTTTAAGGGATCACTGTTACCTTTAGAGTACTCAGTCATAATTTTTTTTGTTATGAGAGTTCAGGTATCTGGCTGAAGTAAGGTAAATTTTTGAATTCTGTGATTAGTTGTGTAATAACCAGGTACTTGGAACACTTCATGACAATAGAATTTGGTGCCCAGACCCAGGAACAAAACAAAATATCACTCTGGTTTATGATTTATACTGGTGGTGTTAGGGATATATTTTGATAGGAGAGTGACCACATAATTATTTTAACATTGTATTGTGAATTATTTAGTTGAGTAACTTAGAGAAAATGGCTCTGTACAATGTTCAGAAATTTTTAGCAGCTCCTTCCATCCAAGAGTTATCTGAATCCAACCTGACTAAGGCACCGTGGACTGCTTTAGACGTGGTATGTGGGGGTAATGTGTCTAGTGGTATGATTAAGGCACAAATCAGATGGACTCTGGTAAAATAGATGAAGAGTTAGGAGAGGCACAAGAATTGTTGAATGCAGCTGAGGAAGAATTTGTAAATAAGCAAGAGCAAAAGAAAGAGAAAAGTGATGCAGAGGTAGAGCTTAAATGCATAGCTGCAGAAGAAAGCTTGATTAAGCTGAAAATGCAAGAAGAAAAAGAGAGGAAAGAGAAGAAAGTTTGACTAAGCTGAGAATGCTGGCAGAAAGAGAGAGAAGACAGGCAGATAAAGAAAGAGAAGACAGAGAAATGAGAAAAAAAAGAAAGAGAAGAAGAAAAAGCAGCAGAAGAAGAAAGAGAAAAAGCAAGACATGAAAGGGTGATGGAGTTACTAAAGGCTTGATCCACATTACCGGTAACACCGTCTAACCCTACCCAAGGTAATTTAAACCCTGTATTTGATGTAGCAAGAGTGCAGAAGTCAGTTCCAAATTTTACAGAAGAAACTCCAGCTAAGGTTTTTGATCAATTTGAAAAGGTGGCTTCAGGTATGGGATGGCCAGAAGATAAATGGTCAGTCTTGTTACAGACTGTTCTCATTGGTAAAGGACGAAGTGCCTATTTAGCCCTATCAGCTGATCAGTGTAAAGAGTACAAGGTACTCAAACACAATGTGCTACAAGTTTATCAGATGACCCCTGAGTATTACAATGAAAGATTCAGATCTTTGAGAAAGGATGACAAGATGACTTTCTTGGATTATGCCTGCAAAGTAAGACAATGTTTCAAAGATGGTTGGAGGCTGCTGAAGTTAAATCTATGGACAAACTTGAGTAGTTAGTACTCCTAGAGCAATATCTTAGAGGAATTCCTGAACACATAAGAGCCTATTTAAGAGAGAAAGGTTAAGAAACTTGACAAAGCTGCTACATTGAATGAAGACTATAATGTTATAAGTAGCAAAAGGAATTATAATGTCAAGTACCAGAACCAACACTGCACGGTTTCAGGCCTCATCCAAATTTCAGGAACATTATAACTGGGAATTCTTCTAGTGGCAATGCCAGCACAAAGCCATGTAATACCCCTCAACAATCAAATGGTAATCCTCATCATCCAGTTGCTCAAGACAGATACAGAAGACTAATGTTTTCTGCTTCAAGTGTGGAAGAGTAGGACACTATAGTCGAGATTGTTATCAGACACAACAGCAGACAAAGCCAGTTGGTCAAGTGGTTAAAGGTAACTAGGTGAAACAAACTATGAAGAGCAGTGTGGGGAAGACTGAGACTAAACAAGCTGAGTGTTTAGCAACCAGTGGAAATGTAACGTCAAGCAGTGAGTGGCTGAGCAGCTTGGAGGTTTTTAAGCCATATATCTATGAAGGTATGCTGACAACTCAAGGAGGGAGTGTGCAGGTACCAGTCAGGGTATTATGTGACACTGGGAGTAACCATAGTGTGGTAGTTCGTGGTGCTCACCCACAGTTGGAGAAGAATCTTACCTGAGATTCAGTTATTTTGAAGGGTATAGGAGAAGAGGTGACTCCTATATGCCACTTGCACCTGTCCTGTGAATTGTTGATAGGGAATGCTGATTTTGCTGTAAAGGACTCACTAGCTGTTGAAGGTGTGCATGTTTTACTGAGTAATGAAGTTGGTGGTGTACCATTTGTTCCTTCTCCTATAGTGACAGACAAACCATTGAGGATTAGTCCTACGGTAGATTTAGAGAAGAAAAACCCCCACCTGTTTCCAAGTTGTGTAATTACCAAAACATGAAGAGAACTACATCTGCAAGTGAAGAAACTGAGGATTTACCTGTACCAGAAGGATCAAGTGAAGGATCTTTAGAGCTTAGAAGAGCTCTTCCAGGAAAGTGAAATTTTCCCTAGTGTTAGTAATGAAGAGATTTCCTAAGAAGATGAAAATTCTGTTGTTACTGAAGAGACTCAGAGTAGTCAAAGTGTTCCTGTAGATAGTAGTGAAACTACAGTAGCAGAGTTAGCAGATATTGAGAGTTCAGCCCTTGAAGTTGGTCAAGTGGCTAGAGAGAAACTAATAGAACTTCAGAAGCAGGATACAACGTTGGCTGATTTGTTCTTCAGAGTTGTTGATCGAGAAGAGATGCAGCAAACTCCTACCTGTTATTATCTAAAGGAAGGATTGCTAATGAGGAAGCATCGACCTGCAGATATACCAGGAAATGCTGAATGGGGGAATATTATCAAATTTTTATTCCATATCCATTGAAGGAAGCAAGTAGTAGCAGTAGCACACGAGTCTGGACATATGGGAATCAGGAAGACTGTTGAGAAGATTGTGAAGTATTTTTCCTGGTCCGGACTTCACAAGGATGTTAGCAGGTTTTGCAGAGTGTCACACATGCCAGATAGCTGGAAAACTAAATGAAACCATTCAGAAAGCCCACCTACAACCCCTAGAAGTTAGAGAAGAACCCCTTTAGCAAGGTGATTATTGATGTCGTTGGGCTGCTTCCAAAAACAAAGAAAGGAAATGAATATCTGTTTACATTAATGTGTCCAGTAACAAGGTATCCTGAGGCAATTCCTGTAAGAAGTATAAGTGCAAAGGTAATTCCTGAGAAGTTGGTGGAGTTTTTCTCCAAGTTTTGAATTCCAAAAATTGTGCAAAGTGATAGAGGAACTAACTGTACTTCAAAATTGTTCCAGAATGTGATGAACTTGTAAGGGGGGAAACAACAGTTATCAACTGCTTGTCATCCAGAGACTCAACTCCTTGGAAAGGTTCCACCAGACATTGAAAAGTATGTTAACTAAGGATTGTTATGAATCAGGAAGAGAATGGGATGCTGGTTTGACCTTGATGTTGTTTAAAGTTAGGAATGCTTATCAAGAAAGTATGGGATGTTCACCAAATTAAATCATTGTTGGTCGACACGTGAGAGGTCCACTGAAGATTCTTGCTGAAAATTGGGAAGAAAATCAAGAGGAAATCCAAGGAGATTATGTGAAGAATTTGAGGAAAAGGTTAAGAGAAATTAGAAAATTCTCTTTAGAAAATCTGAAAATAAGTCAAGAGAAAATGAAAAGGAAATATGATGCTAAGACTAAGCTAAGAAGTTTTAGTGTAGAACAGCAAGTTCTAGTGTTCTTACCTGTGAAAAGATTTCCCCTTACCAATAAATTTCAAGGTCCTTATAGGATAATAGAGAAGTTAAGTGATTGGACATATGTGACTGAAACGCTAGGAAGAAGGAAATGACAGAGGAAGATACATGTGAATCTTTTGAAACTTTACTTCTCAGAGACTAAAACTGAAACAGTGTCAATAACACAGACAACTTCATCTACAGAGGACGATGATGGCTACAAATTGGGAGCTGAAAGCAAGATGAACAATTCTTCAATATTGGAAAATTTGGAGGATAAACTAAAACATCTGAGTGTTGACCAAAGTGGTGAATTAAGTGAGGTGATTTGAAGTTTCCTGAAATTTTTGCAGATGTACCTAGGTGTACCAATCTGACAAAGCATGGGATAAAGATCAGAGAAATGGAAAACCTTTTAAACAGAGAGCTTATCGTTTATCACCTTTTCATTGAGATGTTTTGAAGAAAGAAGTTGAATATTTGTTGCAGCATGGATTAGCAGAACCCAGATCAAGTCATTATAGTAGTGAAGAAACCAGATAGGCTCATTTAGGATGTGTACTGATTATAGGAAACTGAATTCCATCAGTGTGGCTGACAATTATCCCTTGCCTCTTATTGATCAATTACTTGATAATATTGGGCAAGCCAAATTTGTTTCCAAGATAGATTTGTTGAAAGGATATTATCAGATTCCTTTAGATGAGAATGCTAAATTGCTGTCAGCATTCATTACTCTTTTGGACTGTATCAATTCACTGTTTTGCCGTTTGGTCTGATGAATGTACCTACAACATTCCAACGAGTGATGGATCAACTGCTAGGATCCATAGAAGGAGTGGTTGTATACCTTGATGGCAGTGTGATTTATTCTAATACATGGGAAGAACATCTGAAGATTTTAAGAAAAGTGTTCAAGAAATTACAGGAAGCAGGACTAACAATCAACTTACGAAAAAGTGAGTTTGGAAAGGCAACTGTTCAGTATCTAGGATTTGAAGTTGGAAAAGGCCTTCTTGTTAATGCAGAAAGTATCTGCAAGGCTAACCCCCCTACTACAAGGAAACAGCTACAAAGATTTTTGGACATGGCTGAACTTTATCGTCGATTCTGTCCAAATTTCTCAGCCATCGAAGCTCCCCTGACTGATTTTATAACAATACTGTGTAGAGATGAGAACTTTTTTGGAAAGAACAATGTAATTGCCAATTATTTATCCCATTCTGAATCACTGGATTCAAACCCTGGATAACTAATCTTCTGGGGGAGGAATTTCATGATATTGCCATGTAATGTGTATATCATCCTATAGTTTTTATATATTTACTCTTCTATTTATCATGTGTTAAGTGTAATAGTAATAATTGTTGAAATATTGTATGTAGTGTAGTGTCAGATCTCAAAAGAGTTAGAGATTTAGGTAACTTAACCCTTAAATGCTGACTGGACGTATCATAAGTTGACTAAAATTGTCTGTCGGGTGACGAGTGGATGTACTGTACGTTGACTACAAAAAATTTTAACCTTTGGTCATCTTTGACTCGACCGAAATGGTCAAAAAACGCAATTGTAAGCTAAAACTCTTACATTCTAGAAATATTCAATCATTTACCTTCATTTTTCAACAAATTGGAAGTCTCTAGCACAATATTTCGATTTATAGTGAATTTAAAAAAAAAACTTTTCCTTATGTCCGCGTGGTAACTCAGCCGAAAATTTCAGAAATTCTTTCGTAATTTTGTCGTAATTTTTGCACCATTTTATATTAGCCGTTACATAAAGTTTAATATATGAAAATGTTGTAAAATACAACAAAAACAACCCATGGTTGTAGCTTTATCAATTTGGAAATATTTTCATATAAATCACGATAAGTGCCAAAATTTCAACCTTTGGTCAACTTTGACTCGACCGAAATGGTCGAAAAACGCAATTTTAAGGTAAAACTCTTACAATCTAGTAATATTCAATCATTTAAATTCATTTTGCAACAAATTGGAAGTCTCTATCACAATATTTCGATTTATGGTGAATTTAAAAAAAAAAAACTTTTTCCTTATGTCCGCGCGCGGTAACTCGGCCGATCATCTCAGAAATTCTTTCGTCACTTTGTCGTAATTTTTGCACCGTTTTATATTAGTCGTTACAGAAAGTTTTATATATGAAAATGTGCGTAATTTCATTTAGAATACAACAAAAAATAACTCATGGTTTGCTTTTATCAGTTTTGAAATATTTTCATATAAATCACGATAAGTGCCAAAATTTTAACCTTCGGTCAACTTTGACTCGACCGAAATGATCAAAAACGCAATTGTAAGCTAAAACTCTTACATTCTAGTAATATTCAATCATTTACCTTCATTTTTCAACAAATTTTAAGTCTCTAGCACAATATTTCGATTTATGGTGAATTTTAAAAAAAAAATTTTTCCTTACCTCCACACACGGTAACTCGGCCAAACATCTCAGAAATTTTTTCGTCACTTTGTCGTAATGTTTGCACCGTTTTATATTAGTCGTTACATAAATTTTTATATATGAAAATGTGCGCAATTTCATTTAGAATACAACAAAAAATAACTCATGGTTGTAGCTTTTATGAATTTGGAATATTTTCATATAAATCACGATAAATAGAAAAAATTCGACCTTTGGTCAACTTTAACTCGACCGAAATGGTCGAAAACTGCAATTGTAAGCCAAAACACTTACAGTCTAGTAATATTCAATCAATTATCTTCATTTTGCAACAAACGGGAAGTCTTTAACACAATATTTCGATTTATGGTGAATTTTGAAAAACTTGTTTTTACGTCCACGTGTTACGAATTCATGCATCATTTTGTGATAATATTTTCTCTGTGTTGCTTTGATCGTTTTACAATTTGTTATATACCAAAATCATCGCAATTTAGTGTACAATACAAAGAAAAAAATAACTCATTAGCTTTAACTGTTTTGCTCATAGCGCGATTTGTATACAATTATATAAGAAATTTTTTTTTTGAGCCGTCATATTTTTCAATATTTATATATGATAAATTTTTTTTTCATTTCTGATTGTTGCATACTAAACTTCAGGCAATGACAAAAAAGGGAGCCAAAAATGAACTCTTAATCTTAAAAACTAAGCGTGCTGTGATTTTTTAAAAAAAAATTTTTTCAGCTTCAGCGCTAACTCCTGAACGCCGCCGGCATACAGCAGACACTTTTGTAAATAGAGGCTCTGGCGTTTAAGGGTTAACAGTGTAATTTAGAATTGATAATACATTTTTGATAGTAGTGTAGTATATGAGCGACATAAGGGTGTTGTATCGAAGGGATTGTTTCACTTCACCTGTCATCGCAAAAGATAAAGCGCTGACAAGTCGAGATAACAATCGCTGCTCTGTTCTGGAAACCAACTCGGGTTTTCATTTTTTTTTAAACATGCTGGTCATAATTAGCCAGTTGCAGTCTGTGTGATCATGTTAAGATTTCTGTAAAAGCTTTGTCCCGTACGAGAAGAAGACGAAAGATTTCAGTGTTACATACTTTGTTCTGATCACGTATTAGTCTGATCGCCTCCCATATGATCTTATTTTTGTTTGAATCACGTATGCCCTTTTTTAGAGTACATGTCTCGATCGATTACGTCATGTTTTGTAAGATTGCAGTTAAAAAGTTTTGCATCCTTCTTCTAGAACTTTCTCTTGTATCTCATTGCCAAAATTCCTTAATGATGTCATATGATTGTTTCATTTCCTACTGGAATCCTCAGATTTATTCATTCTGATTTCATAGACTGTTCATATTGGTTCCCTCTCTCTCTCTCTCTCTCTCTTTCTTCAAAAGAGAGAAGCTATTAACGTAGAATATTTGTGGTCACTGGTGTTAATCTTAACTTTTGAGATCTGAATTTTAGAAAAAGTGTGTTTTGTGAATTTAAAACAGCTGTAATTTTACAAAGGTTTTCACAAGCTTGTGTAAGGTAAGGTGAATTTTTCTTATTATTACCATGATAAAATAAGGTATATTGAGAGAATTTTGCCTTGGTGAAATTGCAATTGATAAATCTTTTGTGTATTTTTGTGTGTTCTTGTGTTTTCAATCTCTTGATATTTCACATTTTATATATTGGTGATTTAACATTTATTTACATAGCATTTAAAATATTTCTTGATAATTTAACATTGCATACTTGATTTAATTTTCACTTATTAAGATTTTTTCAAATCTTGAGTAATTCTTGATGGTTTAAATTTTGCTTGATTAATTTAATTTCTTGATAAATTAAAGTTCTGTGATTTAGTTTTGGTCAATAATTTAACTCAAGAATTAATTAAATTTTTTGTTGTTTCAAGTAATAGTAAATTTTTCAGATTGTGAATTTTAATTATAAATTTTGAATTTAAAAATAAATTTTTATATTTAGTGTTTTTAAAAACTGTTTCATTTATTGACCACCAGTGAACAGAATTAATTGTGTGCATAAGGCAAAGTGATAAACATGCTTTGTTCCTTTAGTTTTGCTGAAGTGAATTAAGACCAGGGAAACAATTAAAGTTGTTTGATGGAGTGATGCCCTTTTACTCTAGTATTTTTCTTGTTTAATTGTTGATACCACACACTAGTCTTGATAAACTTAGTTTGATTTTTCATGTGGTTAATGAGCTTTTTTAAGGAATCACTGTTGCTTTTAGAGTATTCAGACATAATTTTTTATTGTTATGAGAGCTCAGGTGCTTGGAACGCTTCATGACAATATTTAGAAGTATATTAGGTAGAAGGATTTTTTTACGATTTCCATTCTGTTGGAACTTCTTCAGCGCTTTCATCTGCCTCAGGAAAAGTCAGTTTAACGGGTTGGTCTGCATCTCCTCCAGAAAGCTCCAACGGACAATTTTATAAAACCTCTTGCAAGGAGGGCCATGTTGCTATGATCAGTTAAGGTATTTGAGCTCCATTTCCACGTCTTCATTGATTCTGCTGTGAGAACTGAGTCTAATGCTGAGAAACCCTTACAAACTAGGTCATTCAAAGAGTTGTTAACTCGTGAATTGATGTACAGGTATTATAACTTATTCCGCAAGAAGAAGAAGAAGAAGATATGACGTTTTCATGGCCACATTCAAATTAAGATAGTGTTGCTCTTTCAGTCTACCTTTCCTCAGGAAAAGCTGACGGTATATTAAGACATTGCTATTTTCAGTGCTTCTTCCCTCAAATCTGTTGATTATATGAGTTTGATTTTTGCTTTTGATGTTGAATAGGGTGTCATACCTGTCACATACTGCTGGTACAGTACAAATAGCCATCTATAAAGAATGACAAGAATTGCACCAGCATATAAATGTTGGTGTCATGCAGAAACCCTCTCTGAGTAAAGCTCTTTCCACAACTTCATTTTCCGCATCTCCCATCTGCATTAGTGTAGCGTTTGCTAGCCTTAGTGGGCCCGTGGCCAGTGGGTGGGCACCTGGCTGGGCACAGAATTCTCATGGCTGGTCACGTGCCCGTCCATGCCCACCCTTAGCTACGCCACTGCTTCATAAACGTTGCTGCAAGTTTAATATCCCAATGGTCTTTGAGGGAAGAAGAATAATTCACCACAGTTAGTGTTGTAACTGACACTTTAACAAGAGGTCTGACCTTTACTTCTGGCAATAATATTTGGCCTACTTACAGTTTGAGTCTCCATAAGACTCTAAGCCTGATCAGATTCTTAACAATGTAAGTCACCAAAATGTTATTCAAACATGGATGGGCTAAAAATCCATGGTTTCTCTGGAGTTTAATGTTTACAACCTAAGCCCATTCCCTAAAAAAAGTTATAGGCTATGTTTTTGGTTACCTAAGCAAGGAATTATGTATATTGCAGTTAGTTGACTGTGGTATGTCACAATCAGTGTTAATAAAGGGCATGTGGCTAGCAATTTCCTTTCCCTAAAATTAGCAGGATACCAGGAGGTTAACACCTATTGAGGCCTCACACTATAAAGCAAATTCAGGTAAACTATAATATATATATATATATATATATATATATATATATATATATATATATATATTGCTACGTTAATGGATATGTGTTAGCTTATCCATTCATTCCTTACCTTGTTGCAGCAATTAGATCCTTATACATTAACAAAACAAATGGGAAAATGGATCACTGGGGAGCAGGAATTAGACTCAGGTACAATTTAATATACATATTTACACTACATTTAAATTAATTGCTGTGATAAAAGCATGGGCATGAAATTACATGAAGCAAGGCTCTTCTGGAAGAGCTGAGATACAGGCAGTGTGCAAGGAACAGTGGTTCGGTACAGTGTCACACAACCTCTCTGCAAAAAGAAAGAAGGACCATGATTAATTCTAATGCTGACATGCACAAGATGAAAAATGCTTTAAGCAGCCTGGTTCAGGTGAAGGCTGAGGGATGATTTGGATAAGTTGAGATAAAATTAATGTAGCTCTAGTGCAGGCCATATGGCAGCTGGGCGTAGGTGAAAGCAATTCCCAAAATTTGGCTAATTAGGAAATTTACGTTAAGTGGGCAGTAGCCAATATGGCGAAGGGGTGATGGAAAAGATTATTTATTCAAAAGCGAGGACATTGAGACACAAGAACAGTTGTAAGAATAAACTCTTACCTGATGTATTATAATTCCAGAATTAACCAGAATGGATGCTGCAGACTTCAAGTTATATAGACCAGACAAGATAAACATCCCCATGCTGCTCTTGCCCTGGTGGAGATAAAAATCAAGCCTCAATACATGTTGCTTGTTGTCCAAGTGAGGACAAGGTAGATGAGTGGATTCTTTTGTTTGTGTCAAAGGTTACCAGGTGAAGCGAGAAGCCCAACACAGGTTGTTGGCAGCATAGGGTCATGGTCTCCAGTCTCAGTTGCGAAGTAGAGTTTACCTGAAACGATCTGGCCCACAGCAGTAAAGTGCATGGATAAAATGTTTAAGGTCAGTATTTGGCTACTTGGGACCTCTCAGGTCTAGCGAAATAAATGAGAGCTACATTGGGTGTGTGGTTCCATTTCAGATTAGGAAGAACCCATCAAGTTCACTGATATGGAAGTTATAGTAAGTGCTACCTAAACGCTGATGCCCTAAATATGCCATTTGCTTGGAATTTTAATGCATTGCATGCCAAGGTATAAGAGTGTGATTAGTGGATGCTTGTGGATCCATATGGACTGCAGCTGCAATGATGAACACTGCTACCATATAGGTGGGCCAAAGGTTTTTATATAGAAATAATATTCCCCAGGGAAGATAAGCACTTATGGAAGCAGTGTGAAATGCCCATAAGTTATAGAGGAGTTTCTGCTCCGGCGACCATTGGTAACCACATTTACACTACTGTGAAATACCAGGAATATGTTTGGGCACTCCATAAGAGAAAAGACAAAAGGGTAGTGGATGCAGAAATAAAAGATAAAATGTGATTGTGTGTAGAGCAAATGAAAGGTGTACAATTAGGAAAATGGTGTAACACTGTTAGTGTCAGGGGGAGTTGGGACAGGTGAAAAAAGTACAAATGCACAAATTCAAGGATTAAATGGGTAATACTGAGCATGCCAGGAGACTATTTTGCAATAAGGTAGTTGGTCCAGGAATGGAAAAGAAAAAGTGTGAAAAAGGAATGATTTTAAGAAAGTCTAAACCTGTACCTGGCAGAGGTTGGCATGTAAGAAAGTGAGGTTGTGCTAAGTGGTTTGCCTGCAAAAGGTAGGTACCAGAGAACAAGATAGTGTTGTAAACTGGTACAAAGTATTTGGAGTAAGTAAGATTGGAGGGTCATGAGGATATGTGTTAGAAAAGGGGTTTTGTTGTAGGGAATTCAAGGTTTCCAAAAGAGGACATTCTTTATTTGATTAAAATAACAGTTCTGATAGATAGGAAGTTATCATTTTTTTATGAGTGCACTAAAAAATCCATTTTCACTTACTAACCCTATACCACTGACCAGTGATCTACAGGTCTAACACAGGGGCGTCATTTGGGGGGGCTGGGGGGTCAACTGCCCTCAAGACTCAACTTGCCCCCCAAGACCCAAGTTGCTCCCACAAAAGCCTCAACTTGGCCCCCCCTCACCCCAAGCCCCAAGAAGTAACAGCATGTTTTCTTTTAAATGTGCAATCATAAATATATAAAATTTCTCAGAAATATTATGTTTCTTGATCTTTGTCTGTCTACTAGCTACCAGTGAAGATGAGATAAAACATAATAATTATAGTGGGGAGTATATAATTTTTGCTGAAATACCTTGCTCATGTGGCTTCAAAAACACATAAAATAGCTCAAAAAAAAAAAAAAAAAACTCAGCTGATTAGGCTCGCTTTGCTGGCCAAACCGTCTTTGCCACCCTCCCCACACCCCCCACCCCCAACAAAAATCTGAAATGACGCCCCTGGTCTAACACTATGTCCTCTCAGCCATGAAGGAAAGCTAGAGCTAATAAAAGGGTGTAATCAGATGTATACCTTGCAATCATAAAGTTTGACTTTACCATCTATTTCCAAGTGACATTGCCTGCTTTTAATACTGCATTTTTTCCCACTGCCTAATTACTGTCATCCCCTGCTCGCATTACTTCCAGCTGAGCAGGAATTTTATATATATATATATATATATATATATATATATATATATATATATATATATATATATATATATATATAAAGATAAAATCCACGAAGGAAACGGAAACACTGGAGTGCTGTGAGGCCTTTCGACACTTCCTTTACTGTCATCCCTTTTGACACTAGTCCTTTACTTAGCAGCTGCTTAAAGGACTAGAGTCGAAAGGCCTCGCAGCACTCCAGTGTTTCCATTTCCTTGAATTTTATCTTTATTTATATATTCATCACGTTCCATATTTTCGTGATTCAGTTATACATATATATATATATATATATATATATATATATATATATATATATATATATATATATATATATATATATATATATATATATATATATATATATATATATATATATATATATATATATTATATATATATATATATATATGTATATATATATTATATATATATATATATATATATATATATATATATATATATATATATATATATATCTATATATATATATATAATATATATATATATATATATATATATATATATATATATATACATTAAACTACCAAGGTCCTTTGATTATCCGGCTCTACCTCCGAAATAATATATTATTTATCCGAAAGTTAATATTATAATAAGTTCGTCGTCTCGTGGGCTCGAACCACAGAAGACAAGGACTCAGGACTACAGTAACGGCCATTAAACCACATGGCCGTATAGTTTAATGCGTGTCACTGTGTATAGTCCTGACTCCTGAGTTCTTGCCTTCCGTGGCTCGAGCTCACGAGACGACGAACTTATTATCAACTAAAATAATTCCCCTTCGGATAACATTTATGAAAATATATTATTTCCGAGGTAGAGCGAATTGGATATTGAAGGACGTTTGTCGCTTAATGCTTGTATATGAATCACGGTGATGTGATAAAATTCATTCATTCATACACACACACACACACACACACACACACACACACACACACACACATATATATATATATATATATATATATACACACACACACGTGTGTGTATGTCTTACGTGAGCGTCTGTAAGTGTACTCTTTTCTAAAGTATAGGCCTAGTTAGATATAACGCGAGAACGATACAGTTACGAATTTCTAAACTGGATTCTGGTCTAGGAATTCCCTGTCCATTCAAGCTTGTTAATTATCTGAACTATTGTATTGTCCTCTGCACATTCCGTTAGTCTTTTTGCAGTCGAGCATCAATTATATTTATTTCGTTACTGAGGCTCGTGCATCTACTTGAACTGTGCTGGTTACAGTTCCTTTGTTAAAGTCTCTATTTCTGGATTTTAATGGTCGTCAGATATAGTTAGAGCCAGATGTCATAACAGAATTACAATAATTAAGACTTCGGGGGACATATGGAAAGCAGGAGAAAAGGCGTCCCTGTAAACACTGCTAAGCCACAGTGCCGGCGCGCCGCTCACATGCCAATAAAGACATGCGAGCGGGGCTATGGTTGCCGGGCTGTGTGATGCAGAGTTGCCAGTTGACGGGTCAGTGGAGTCTTTATAGCCGACTCATTTATAATGTAATCCTCTCCAGCTTTATTTCTTCCAACTGACAATTGTTTTTGATGCAAACGAACAAAAGACTAAAAGACACTCGAAGTAGTGATGGCATGCCATCGTTATGTTTAGCTTTGCTATCCAGGCAAAATGTGCTTCTGGTGTCTTCTCGGACAGTTAGTTAGCTCATCCAGTTTCGTGGTGGGCGGTTTTCCTGGGAACCATTCTCCGTCTGTAGTTGGAAGAGTGAACGAGCAACCAAACTTTAGTTTTCGGAGAAGAGGAAAGCAACTGAAGAATAATTTACTGATGTCATTAGCATCACTGTGGAATGATATTAAATTTCACAAATTAACTAGCTCAAAATTGAATAGGCGGATAAACTTACATTCATGAAAATTGTCAAGGCTATTATTACTACGCGTATTTTAACTCATTACGCTGCTGTGGAACGATATAAATGTGACTGAATGTGTTCGCTGACTTCCTCGCTCACGATAGGCTGCTATCACTCAGATAACTGGATCATTAGCATGATCATGTTCTTGAATTATCAAAACTGGAATAGAAGGTCATAAAGGACTGTAACATGAGACTTTTTTGCAGACTTTCTTATTTTGAAATACGGACGATTTGGAAATTAGATCCTTTACTGAACAACGAGACCTTAGCTTACTTACTTGTGACAGGAGACACTGAAGGAAAATTGGTTCATAAAGAAAATAAACGCAATTAGAACTTCATAAACTGCTGAGAAACGCCAGAGACCAATGAAGCACTCGGTGAAAACTATATATCGTAAGTACTTTGGACTGTTAACGTTGCTATGTATTATTAGTAAATGATGTCAATTTCACATGCATGTCGCCCGTGTGTGTGTGTGTGTGTGTGTGTGTGTGTGTGTGTGTTTGTGAAAATTATAACAGATTCTCCTTCACTGATCAACCGCTGCTCAAAAGCCTCTCGACTAAAGTATACATAAGCATTCAGAAATCTGCCGAGACCCGCAGAAGCTACTGTATATAATAACGAAGCAAAATTTGCGCTACAGGTACCAAATCAGATATACTGTAAATAATCCGTGTTATTTACATCGATAAAACTTCCTAAAACTTCCCTACAAAGTCTTTGGCTCCGTGTTGTCCCGCCTTATCGTGCATTTCTCTTTCTCTAACTGTTAAGTTTCTCGAAATTTGCGTTGATCAAGATATATGAATGATAATACAACCAAATAAACTAAAAATACGATGCTTATGGTCAATGACTGGAGTACGAACACTAATGAACGGTACAAAAGAAAAAAAAAAGAATGCTGTACAAAGAAGTGTGCGTCAACTGGTTTCGGACGTTTGATTTTATTGGTCGTATACGAGAAAATTTTGCATTTTTTGATAATCAGAGATGCTCAGATCGAACGCGGGATGTTGCCTTGCGTGGATTATCTTTGTGTATATATCACTTCACTTTCCAAAGGTGTAATCATACATACACACACGTATATGTGTGTATATGTATGTATATATATATATATATATATATATGTGTGTGTGTGTGTGTGTGTGTGTGTGTGTGTGTGTGTGTGTGTGTGTGGAGGATGTGGAAAGTTATTGTTTAGAGGGCAAACTGTAGAGTGTTGACATTTCTGATGATGGAAGTGCATGTCAACGTCTGTAGTTGTTTGATGAACTGGCTTTGAGTACAATTGGGGCTAAAACAAGGGTGTGGTTTGTTGACATGGCTGTTGCAATACCTTTGAGGTTGGAGTGATGTGAAAGGTCAGAGGAAGAACAATTCATGTGGTTTATGCAAGAGGAAAAGAACTAAAAGTAAAAGTGAGATTATGATTGACTGCTAAATGGGGACCAAGCAGATAGAACAGTTAATGTCAGGATGGACAGAGAGAGAGAACTGAAGCAGTAGATGCTTATCAGTATTTGGGAGTTAAGGTTTCGAATGATGTCAGGATAAGGGAAGATGTCAGTCAAGTAAATGAAGCAAGACATATAGTAGGATATGCGCAAAAGAAGGGGAGCAGGAATGCCATTGAAGCCAAAGTTGGAATTAATTCTCTGTTATAGAAGTGAAGGGTGAATGTTGTTGCAAATGAAAGAAAAAACTAATAGTTGTAGGATAGATAATATTGTTTAGAGATGATTTGGTCATATATAAAGAATGAAGGATGATAGGTTGCTAATAGTGTTTAAGAGGTGCAAAATAAGACGAGCAGGAAAAAGGTACTGCTTCTTTATTGGTGACCCAGGCGGTTTATATAGCGGCAGACTGACGTCGCGCCGCGGAATACAATGAGAACAAGGGTGACCTGAGGTCGATAATAATTAACAATAGATACAATGAATGAATACACTTTGAATTATACAAATGGACAGAACTGAAGTTGCTGGATAAGTATCTGTGTCGCGGGATCGCGACCCGGCAGCGTATTTACAATCTGTATACACAGTCGTGAGCATACCAGCCAGTAGCCAATCACCAACCAGATCACGTAGCCAATCAGATTCGAGCAATGACGTCATCCAGCCTATATGCGAATAGCATATCACTTTAGCTATATTTTATCGTATATTAGACAAATTGTGAGCAGCAATAACCCATATCAAATATTAACCCTCTTGTGTATTTGTGTCCATAAAAGAGACTAAAATTGTGTTAAATTAAATTAAGATATGGAGCGAACAGTGACGTCATCGTCGATCAAAAATGTAAACAGATGAGACGCAATTGAGAAAACCTCGAATTAACAGCAAAGAAGGAAAATTTAACAAAGCCTTAAAATATTAATAACTTATATCGACTTTACTAATTTTTTAACATAAAAATGTCTAAACTGCTAGAAAATTCCACATTTCATAGAATATTGTATACAGGTGGAAAGTAGCCCATTATTCTGTTCACAAAGCTTACACGAAACAACATCACCCAAGTTTTTATATTGCACATTTATTCCAAGTTACATCATTATAATAAGCTTATCTACAGCAACTGACTTAATTAACATTATGGATTCTAAAAAAAGGGCCCTATTAACTGTGTATATTTTTAGCTCAGTTACTGCTAAATATGTCCGTTTTCTTAAAGCTAGCCTTTAAGGAAAACGTGTTTGGTTAAGAATGCTGTTATTATTGTTATTCAGAATGAAGCTTTTAACTAATATAGTTACATGAACAGAAGATTTTATTATAATGACGACATAAAACGCCATCTTGAAACAACGAGGGGAAAAAATGTCAATATTGCTTTCACAAAGGAGGAATGAGGACTGTTCTATTTAGTTTTAAGAAGACAATGACATCACTCTGGCGTGCATATTTTTTTATTTATTATTGGGCTTTTAATGCATAAAAATACACCAGTGAGTTAATTTTGAACAATATTTCTCATATGGATTATTGCTGCTCACACAGTTGTCTAATATACGGCAAAATATAGCTAATGAAGATATGCGGTCGATGACGCGTCATTGCTCGAATCTGATTGGCTACGTGATCTGGTTGGTGATTGGCTACTGGCTGGTATGCTCACGACTGTGTATACAGATTGTAAATACGCGACCCGGCAGTACCAATCCATTTATCATTTATAAATTCCCCTTCGATGATAATTCCCCATCAGGGATCAGGGATATTCCCGAGGTAGCATGAATTTGATATTAAGCAACATTTGTAGCTTCATGATTGTATATAAATCACAGTATGATAAAAAATTTCATAATAAGAGCTGCGTGTTCCAAACATACCAATGAACTATCATGACAGAGGTGGGTTAATGCCGAGCAAAAGTACAATTTCCCCGCTCACAATGGGTAAACAAGTAAAACAGACTCGGCATTGACTTATACCTCTCTTGATAGCTCAGTGGTAGAACGTCGACTGGAGTTGCTGGATAAGTACCTGTGTCAAGGGATCGTGACCCAGCAGTACCAATCCATTTATCACTCATAAATTCCCCTTCGGTGATAATTCCCTATCGGGGATATTCCAGAGGTAGCATGAATTTAATATTAAGCGACATTTGTAGCCTCATGATTGTATATAAATCACGGGTAATAAAAAATTTCATAATAAGAGCTGCGTATTCCAAAAGTACCAATGAACTATCATGGCGGAGGTGGTTTAATGCCGAGGCAAAGTACAATTTCCCTGTTCACGACTGGTAAACAAGTACAACAGACTCGGCAATGACTTATACCTTTCTCGTTAGCTTAGTGGTAGAACGTCGACTGGAGTTGCTGGACAAGTATATGTGTCGAGGGATTGCGACCCAGCCGTACCAATCCATTTATCACTTATAAATTCCCCTTCTGTGATTATTCCCCATCGGGGATATTCCCGAGGTAGCGTGAATTTGATATTGAGCGACATTTGTAACTTCATGATTTTATATAAATCACGGTATGATAAAAAATTTCATAATGAGAGCTGCGTGTTCCAAACATACCAATGAACTATCATGGCGTAGGCGGGTTAATGCCGAGGCAAAGTACAACGGGTAAAGAAGTACAACAGACTCGGTATTGACTTATACCTCTCTTGATTTCTCAGTGGTAGAACGTCACCTGGAGTTGCTGGATAAGTATCTATGTCGAGGATCGTGACCCGCAGTACCAATCCATTTATCACTTATAAATTCCCCTTCAGTGATAATTCCCCATTGGGGATATTCCTGAGGTAGCGTGAATTTGATATTAAGCAACATTCGTAGCTTCATGATTGTATATAAATCATGGTAAGATAAAAATTTCATATATATATATATATATATATATATATATATATACATATATATACATATATATATATATATATATATATATATATATATATATTTATATATATATACATATATATATTTTTAATGTTTTTCCGTGGTTTTAGTTTGAAATATACACTTGTGAGACAGGTAGCAACAATTTGGTTGGTTTAGTTTGTGATTCTGACTTTTGTGGGTACGGGAAACGTAAAAAGAGGAAAACAAAGGAGAATTCCCATATGAGCTTAGGGCTCTGTTACTGAGGGAAATATTAATGAAACACGTGGGCACATTTAAAGTAGTGTATTTACATAAATGACATTAGTAATGGAAAGAGGAACTCGGCGCAGATTGAATGAAACTGGGGAATCCTAGCCACAGTCGAGAAGCTTCCACGATAGGATCCTTGAAATGAGAGATATGCACATTATACGCCAGTAATGAAATAGACAAAAGAATAATGAATCTGAAGCTGCACTGAGGTGCCAAAGGAGTAATAAAGAATTAATACTGCTGAGATGCAAGAGGTGCACGGACATTAGACAAGGGAGATTTCTGGTTTTCTCTTAAGAAAATATTACATGGAGACAAAAAGGTGACTGAAATGGGGCCTGAGGCAATTTTACTCAGCAGATTTTTCCGAGGGCGTTGCAGAAGGCGGTCCGTGGATGACTTTAAGATTTCCGAGGACGAGTTCTTCCACGTGAGATGCAAGGGCTTCGTAAAAGGGGCAGGCATGGAACTCCTCGAAACTCCAAGCAAGGGCGTGTGGGCTCGAGGAATACGGTCGAAGGGCACGAGGAGAAGTATACTTTTGAAAGGGCCACGTGGTTAGGATGCAAGGGCATCGATGGGGCCAGGTGTTGGGGACGTCTTCACAAGTCTACCCATCTTCCAGCCCGCGTGTGCCGAGACCTCGTGGGCTTGCCTTTATCCTCCTATGGGGCAGGGGTGCGCCCAACACAGATGCTTTGACTCATTGCACCTCTGCTGCCCGCAGGAGGTTTGGCCTGTGGAGAAACGCCAAGCCAGATTACTTTGGCTCGAAGGAAAGATCTTTATCAAAAATGGGAGCGCCTTAATCTTTTAAACCTTGTTTTTAAGTCGATAGACAGATGGTCTATCGATCAGCCGGCTGGCAGTAAATGAACAACCAACAACAACAAAGGAGGGGGGGATAGATTTGCTAGCGAATTCTGCTAATCATAATACTTCCCATACAAGATGATGTGTACATACTTCCTTCGGGTGTACATCGATATTCAAGAATGAGCAAATGCTTTATGTTACTCTCTACATTCTGCCTTTGCAAATGAACTTTTACTTCCTGGCGGGCTTTTATGAAGCTTGGTTACTTTAATAACACATTGGGACAATTTTCGTTAACAGAACGCAAAGTGATTTAAACACTTGCAAAAGAATAATTACTTTAGATTTGGTTACCCACTGTAACTTTATAAAGTGACTCGAACAATTGTGAATTAATTAAGATTATAGGACCACGTATATGAGGCTATGGCCAACAAATGAAAAGAAATGGTTATTGTTCAAGAATTAAAATACACGGTTACTTAATTTTAGATAAAAGTGCATGCGGTTAGTACACCTGCCTTGAAGAGGCTGTGTAACGAAAAACAGCGTTACTTTTGTAAATGATACATCCCCTTTTACGCGATACTGCAATGACTATACATATCTGCATTGACAATTTATCTTCGTTTTATCGTACTTGCTCAGCTATCGTTCAACGCGAGTTGGAGGGATGACCACACACCGGGAATTTGACAGTCGTGCGGGGCGAGAGTATTCGCGAGGTTTTAATTCGCTAACCTTAATCCAGCGCTAATTTTATGCGTCCACCGCCTACTCTAATGTTGCGACGGGCGAGCAGACAAGATGTGGGGCAGGGACAAACAGCGATCTTGGAAGGAATGGAAGGGGGAAAAGGGATAATAATAACAAAAGGAAAATTACCAAGACGTTACGAATGAAACTTGACCGCATATGAAAGGCGGGACACGTCCCTCAGAGCTTACGAAAGGGGCATTTAAATCACAAGGGCAAGAGTTTATGACTCGCGATTCATTAAAATAAAGATAACTAAATGACTAAAAGAAAGTAAATGATATTGGCAGAAGAGCTAAGGTAAAAAGAGTGAGGGTTTTATTGTGTTAGGCGGGAATTTATCGTCCTACGCCTATAAATTACGGCCCGGACTATCACTTCAGTCCCAGGCGAGGAAAGTGCAACTGGCCGGGTGCACCCTTCAGGAGGGGAAGCTGACACGCACGCCCGTGCCAGGGTATGGGCGCAAGGTGTGCCACTTCTCACTCTGTTATTCTTAATGATTTATACATTGTGTGGGAATGGTATCCCGTAATAATTTCCTCTGTGGTGATAATTTAAGGAGATTAATAGAAGATATAGAAGTCTCTGAGGAACGGAGGAAGATAGAGGAGGGTCTGACGTCCCCTTCTGGATTAGGTGCCAAGACCTTCGAAAATGAAATGGCGGCACAGGTGCCATGGGAGCTCTAGTGTTTCTTTGTAACTACCTGAAATGTCCCACGCCCGTGGTACTTGGCCCGAGTCTTCTTAATGGGGCAGCTGTCCTCGGTCAAAGGAGGGCCTGCGACTGGAGGGCGGCACGAGTACCACCTGGGCCTGCTGGATGCGACAGCTGACGCAGGAGTGTTCCGTATGGGAAATTACCATGATCCGTCGCGGCTCTGTAGTTCATCGGCTGGCGGAGATATGGCAGAATCGACTTCGTACCGAGGTCGGCGACGGGCTGAGGCTGAGAGGAGGCGGTCGGGGGTGGCGTGAGTGGCCTGCAGGTAACGGCGACCAGCTCAGGCACGGTTGCGAGGCCGCACCTGCAGGTGAGCCCGCTGTGGTCGGGAGAAACTGTCTCTGACTGACGCTGGTAGCGTGCCAGGCCGGGAAGAGAGGGGGTCCTGGAGTTGGATCCCGTGAATGGAGATCATGTGAGCGCTTCGGCGCTGGGCAAGGCACCAGGGGCAGAGTCAGGCGCTATCAGAGGTTTCTGGGCCTGTCTATCAGGACGGACGAAGCTTAACACACCCTGCTCGCATGCAAGGCTCCCGGGCAGGAATTTGGCATCTCCTGAAGGGAGATTTGATTGGCCCTGGCACTGCACCGAGGCAGGCTGGCACTGAAATTGATCGGGAACCGATCGAGGCCACTGTACATCGTACTCAGGTGGCACTGGTGGGGACTGTACGTCCTGGTACCCAGGGGCGCCAGTCTTGACTGAGGGAGCAGCGGAGGATTACTCGCTCCTGCGGAATGATTCGGGGAATGTGGACCCTAGATTGTCGTGGGATTTGTGGACTGAAACTGTCCCAGGATGACGTCATAGCCTCCGGGAGATGGCTTGTTACTGCAAGATTGCAGATTTTGATTGGTGAGGTCTTGCACTCTCAATTGACCGTAGGGAGTATCATTTTAAATTGATTTATCTCCTCGATCGTGACGAGAGCCTTTCGCTCATTGATCTATAGCCCGTAGGGAACTCTGTCCTTCTCGATGAGGGAGATTTGTGCGCCCGAAGTCCTCGAAAGCAGTGACTGCCGCGTGGGCTCACACCGTGGGAGGGGCCACGCAGGCTGCCCTCTCGGCGGAGGGCCTAATGACTGGGGATCTGTGACGCTGAAGGCACGTGTGGAGTATTTACTTTATTATTGGTGTGGCATTTTGCCCATGCGGAGAATGGCCATAGACCTTGCACGCAAAAGGTTCACAAGCTCGCGCTGCTCCCTGTGGAGGCG
Organism: Macrobrachium rosenbergii; assembly: GCF_040412425.1. Taxonomy (NCBI): domain Eukaryota; kingdom Metazoa; phylum Arthropoda; class Malacostraca; order Decapoda; family Palaemonidae; genus Macrobrachium; species Macrobrachium rosenbergii. The sequence goes on along the minus strand of NC_089742.1, from coordinate 93,620,469 downwards.
CAGGCGAGTTATTTGTCGGTTTTCCGGGAGAGAGGAGCCGTGCTTCTTGTTCCCGCACTGTTCAGAGGAATGCCCTGTTTTGCACACGTGTTAGGGGTTTGCCCAGTTCCCATTTTTGTGGGAATTTGAGCTTCCAATGAGGGACGGGGATTTATCTTCCGCCCCATGGATCCTTCTTGAGGGTGGTGGGTTTCATTATTATCTATTCGGCACACTCCGTGAGTGTTGCTGGGGCTTTTTCCACTATATGAGTGGCGAGGCAGGAGGGCGTAGCGCAGGAAATGTTTCCTCGAATTTAAACCGCCGAGTACTGGCGGTGTTAGTGGCTCTCGAATCGAGCCATTTTGTCAACGCCCGCCTCCAATGGTACGCCCAATCGACCAAGTCTGGCTCGCTTCCTCTGGGCTGTTTTCCAACGTCTCTCCACCGCTGGTAATCTCGCACGCCTTTCGTAAACTGCTTGGCGATGGCTTCCTCAGTTTCGATCGTTTTCGCGGAAGGGCGTGGTAGGCAACGAGGCCTTTCCATTTGCGTGAATTTAGTGTGAGAACAAGGAGAGTTCCGCGGGGAGAGATCGCACTCCAGGACTCGCCTCTCGCCCTTTCTGCCATACTGCCCGGATTCTCGTCCATTTCCGGTGCCGAACGAAAGTGAGCTTGGCTGAGGGCACTCATTCCCGCCGCAGGGGCGGGGGTGGCGGTCGTTCTAGCACCTGAGCTCATGGGCTGCTTCTCTCTCTCTCCTCAATGCCTTCTCTCCCTCTCTCTGCACGTCCTCTCTCCCTCTGCACGCTTCTTATCCTTCTCCCGCCCTGGAGCGTTCGTTTCTCTCACGTTCTTGGCCTCGTTGCTCTGGGCAACCTGTTCTCTCTCTCTCTTCACGTTCTCTGTTTTCTCCGCCTTGGCATCGTCCACCGCTTCTTGAACCCATGCTCTCAGATCTGGCCCCCTGATAGTCCCACTGTCCTTCCCAGCGGACATGTAGAATTGAAATCTCGCTTTGTTGGGCTCTGCATAGCCATCTTGAAATAATGGGTATATGATATGTCTGGAAGACTTTTTGTTAAATTGGATGTGTCTTGAAAGACGGGTTGTTCTCTTGGCGAATCCATTCTAATATGCCTCGAAGACGAGTTGATTTTGTCACGCCGACTTGGCCGGCTGTAGCGTGAAGTTAAGGAGTTGTTCTAACGAACTAGAAATGACTGGGTCCGTAAGGGCTAGATGTGTGAACTACACTATATAATGTCTCAAAAGTACTGACTTTAAGTTCCTGCAGGAATGAGAAATTCGCCACGTGCGACGTAGAATTTTTTTGTATGAGTCTCTTGAGGACTGGAGTTTGAGGAATTCACGTACATTTTAGAATTTTAGAGCCCTGAGGACTGGAATTTGGAGAAATTAATGGCGACGTAGAATTTTAGGAGTCTCTGAGGACTGAATTTGAGAAATTTCGCCACGCATGATTTAGAATTAGGAGTCTCGAGGACTGAATTTGAGAATGCACGCATGCACGAGAATTTTAGGAGTCTCTGAGGACTGAATTTGAGTAGAAAATTTTGCCACGTGCGACGCAGAATTTTAGGAGTCTCTGAGACTGGAATTTGGAGAAATTCTGCCACGGCGACGTGAAACTTTAGGAGTCTCTGAGGACTGGAGTTTGGAGGGAATTCCTGCCACGTGCGATTTAGAATTTTAGGGAGTCTCTGAGGACTGGAATTTGGAGAAATTCTCGCCACGCGCGCGAGAATTTTAGAGTTTGAGGACTGGAATTTGGAGAAATTTCGCCACGCGCGACGTAGAATTTCCAGGAGTCTCTGAGACTGAATTTGGAAATTCCCGCTAATGCGCGACGAGAATTTTAGGGAGCCCCATGACTGAATTTGAGAAATTCTCGCCACGCGCGACGTAGAATTTTTAGGAGTCTCTGAGGACTGGAATTTGGAGAAATTCTCGCCACGTGCGACGTAGAATTTTAGGAGTCTCTGAGGACTGGAATTTGGAGAAATTCGCCACGCATGACGTGAGAATTTAGGAGTCACTTAGGACTTGGAATTACATTCTCCGTCCTTTTAGGACTTAGAAATTACTAACGGAAACCCAAAGAAAAATGTATGCTGGGAAATGAATGGGAAAAAAAATGCTACACACGCGGGCATGGGCGGGGTGGGGTGCAGGCCGTTTGGTCAACACCGAGGTATTTTTAGATTCTGGGTGAATGAACCCGTAGATGTTTATATACCGTCTGGGATTCCGGAGAATTTCCCAGTCGTCTGAGAGGATAACAGTACAACGGCCTAGTAATTTTCCCTATAAGCGGAGCTTAAATTTCGCTTTCCTAACACCTAACTCGAATTCTAACTACACTGAGAGAATTTCAGCAATGCAAGCTGACTTCGCTGTCCCACGGGAATTTATTCGCGCCTAAATAACAGCCCGCTAATTCGAAATGCCAAGTAAAATTTATCACAGAGGAATTTTCAGACTATCTTCAAGCAAGAATGGTGTAAGGATTTTAACACAGAGGAATTTCGCAGACTATTCCTCAAGCAAAGGATGGTTAGCACTGGTTATTTCCTAACTACCTATCCTGAAAGGCATGCATTAACGAATCACGGGTTAGTTCTTTTCTCTCAAAGTGATTACATGCGTCCCTATGTCTAATTCCTAGGAACAGTCACGACAAAAAGGTTTTACTAAGATTAACACATTACTTACGTGGAATTTTCTGGATCTGTAAAGGGGTTTTACACAAAAGGTTCGTAATTGTCTCTACCCAGCTTAGTTTTGCTAATAGCCGATCTGGCAGTTAAAAATGCAACAAAGCAACACTAGGAACCGCAACTGCAAAAACGAGATCTATGGCCAGGGTCGCCATTTTACGTTTTTCCTGGTTATTGAAATATACTCAGAGACAGGTATAAACAATTTGCTAATTTAGCCTTGTGGATTCCCACTCCTGTGGTACGGGAAAACGTAAAAAGAGGAAACAAAGGAGAATTTCATAAGAGCTTAGGGCTCTGTTACTGGAGGGAAATATTACAGAAAACACGTGGGCACATTTAAAGTAGTGTATTTACATAAATGGACATTAGTATCGAAAGAGGAACTCAAGTAGATTGAATGAAACTGTAAATCCCAGCCACAGTCGAGAAGCTTCCACGATAGGATCCTCTGAAATGAGAGATATAACATTGTTTCAGTAATGAAAATAGACAAAGAATAATGAATTCGAAGCTGCACTGGGAGGGTGCCAAAGGAGTAATAAAGAATTAATACTGCTGATGCAAGAGGGCAATTTGACATTAGACAAGGGAGATTTCGGCTTTCTTTGCGAAAATATTACGAGACAGAAAAGTTGACTGAAATGGGGCTCTTCCAGGGCACTTTACCTGCAGATTTTCCGAGAGGGCGCGAGAAGGCGGTCCGTGGATGACTTGCGATTTCAGACGCAGTTCTTCCACGCGGTGAGATGCAAGGGCCTCCGTAGCGGGCAAGGCGATGGGAACTCCTCGAACCCAAGCAAGGGCGTGTGGGCTCGAGGAACACGGTCGAAGGCACGAGGAGAAGTATACTTTTGAAAGGGGGCCACGTGGTTAGGGATGCAAGGGCATCGATGGGGGCCAGGTGTTGTGATCAAAGCCACAGTTCACCTATCTTCCAGGCCCAGCAACAGATCCTCGTGGGCTTTTTGCCTTATCCCTCCTATGGGCAGGTAAGCACCAACACAGATGCTTGACTCATTGCACCTGTCCGCAGGGGAGGTTCTTGGCCTGTAGGAGAAACGCCCAGCCAGATTACTTTTAAGCTCCCAAGGAAAGATTCTTTATCAAAATGGAGTGCCTTAATCTTAAACCTTGTTTTTTAAGTCAGATACAGATGGTTCATTTCCACTCATATTGGCAGTAAATGAACAACCAACAAAGGAGGGGGAGGTAATTTGCTAGCTAATTTTTTGCTAATCATAATAATATATATATATATATATATATATATATATATATATATATATATATATATATTTGTAACAAATCAGGTGACTTTTTAATCCTCACGTTTATTCATACTTTTGTATCTGCTCACCTTAGTGTTAAAGCATTTATAGCTCTTGCTTCGAAATGGCAACAGTCTACTGGGAAAATTCTTCACCAGCAACATATTTTTACAACCACATTGACCTTCCAACTTCTTAAGAGGTTAAGAGTAGTTTTTTGCAGTTATTTTACCAGAATATATATATATATATATATATATATATATAATGTATATATATTTGGTGAATCTTCCTCCCCAACTGGATAGGTTCTAAGTCCCCGGATGGAATAGGACTAGATGGTCTGGGCCTGAAGGGCGATATCAACAAACATCTAAGCAAAGGTCCAGTAAGGTCCTGATGGATTTTTTATTTTTATTACAAAATTAAACTATACAAAGTTAACAGATACACGAATTGAAAGGGGTGTTCGCCCATGTTCACATTGAACAACAAAAGGTAATATCTCCGAACAAAAGATGGGGATACAATTACTAACTTAATTGACCACACGGTCAGCAACAAGGTACACAAATTCCCACATGAAGATGTTGACTAATTTTGTGGTAAATCCATGACATCTGCCTAAAATTAAGCAACGCCAGCCCACGGATGGCTGAAATATAACAAGATTACAAATGAGCACTTCATACACGCTTTAATGCAATGATATTACTTGGCTGGGGAAGTGACGACACAGAATAAATGCACCTTACTTCTGTAGTCCCCCCCAAGAAAGACATACATCGCCTCTCAGCATGCCTCATCATCACTTTGTACCCCATTCAAAACCTCTACATTGGTTAATTTATGAAGAATTGCATTTGAATCATTGAAAAGAGAGTCCTTCTAACACTCAACACACTGCTTATATAGGCAATCTGCCTGGCATGAATACTTCTTGAGCACATTTACAGACAGATGAGAACTACAAACTCTGCCACCAGCTTCTCCCTTCTGTTCCCATATCTTGAACATTGTGAAGGATTGTCGGGAAAAAACGGATGCAATTTTTTCACGACATTCTCCAAACCATAAATTCTGGCCGAATAGGACAGTAATATGAAGGTTAGACAGATGAAGCTCAAGATCTGAGGCTCGTTGTGGCCTGCACTCAAATTCAAACGCAGGCGTAATCACTCTCAGAAAAGTTACTTACACCTAATTCATGTCATACAAAGGGGTTTACATGACATCACATAACACAAATACACTTGTCACTGCGTCTTGGCAGCACAAATCAACAACACCGATAACACTCATTTCCTGTCTCTTCAAGTCCTCTCTAACATCGCTGCACCCTCCAGAAAGTCTTATCTTTGGGTTTTACACTATATATCATCATCCTTAACCCATTCCTGCATTTTCAGTCTTTAGGATATTGCAACCTCCTCTTTGGTCTCGCCCACTCACTTCTATCAGTGTTTAATTGTTCAGCATATTCACTAAACTGATCCATTTCTCTCTGTGCAAGTTCATTATTCTCGTGAGAATCTACACTTTCTCCTTGCTCAGCTCCTACACTCTATGTGGTGTCCTCTTTCCCATTCACTTTGTCGATGTGCTCCTCAGCTTTTTCTTCATTTTCTTCATCTTCACTATGTTTGTACACACCCATAGTTTCTTCCCCTTCATAGAGTACACTAACTGAACATATGACAACATCATCATCTGGATAGACTGCAACAATTCTACCCAGTGGCCAGAAACTGTTTTCTTTGGTCAAGTTCCACCAACACAATGTCTCCAGCACTCAGTGACATCTTAGCTCCCACTTGGAAGTCATTTCTCTCATGCGGTGAACTCAAGTATACTCCATCTGCCACCGATGTCGATACATTTGCAGGGTGTCAGTGAGGCGGAAGTACTGATACCGCATCTGCTTCGTCGTCAAATGTGATACATATCCTCATGCAGGACAACAGGAGGCATTAAATGGATCATGGATCCTCAGATTAGATGAGAGGGAGTAAGAATTTCGTTCTGGCGGCCATCACCCATATACATAGAGGCCTATCATTTATTAATGCTTCTGTCTCTTTGACTAACATACTGATCTGCTGCTCGTTGAGGATTTTGCGCCTAAATGATGCTTCGAGAGTGCGTTTCACAACCCTGATTAGACACTCAAAGAATCCTCCCTTCATGATGATCGTGGAGTCTGGAACTTCCACTGCATCCTATGCTCACGCAGGAACAGTTGAGTTTCGTCTTCATCGTAGATGAACTGTAGGAATGTACTGGCAACGCAGAATGTCTGGTGATTGTCGCTGTAGACACCACAGGGCATCCCATGCGTCACAGCGAGTCTCCAGAACATCAAGACAGAGGTGGCAGCATCGAGGGTCAAATAGTAATCTAAGTACACGGCTCAGCTGCTCATGCAAGTTGCTAACAAGACATAGCCTATCCCTCCTTCTACCGGATAGGATGGGTGTGGTTGAGGCCAAAGCAGGCAAATGGACACGATATCTGTATTCACCCAATGGGGAGCGGCGGGGGAGGTGGATGGTGCAGAGGGGACTTGAGGCTTTAATACAAGCTACACAACTGCCTACCACCTTTTCCACCAAACATCTCAGTCCTGGACACCAACATTCCTGGAGAAAAATAGCTATTAGTGAATTCACACCTCAATGCATGTTTAACATGCAAGTGTCTCAGGTATGACTGTACTAATTTCTCTTTTGCAGGTAACAAGATTAAATGATGTCTATTTCCTACAGCATTCTTTATTCTATTTCTTGAATAAATAATTCCATCAATCAAAATTAACCCTAACTGGTTAACAAAATTACTGATATTACTGGACACTTTGGATCCCTTTTCCAAATAACTATAAACTGGAGGCAAATAATACCTTTGTTCCAAATGAACAAGTTTCAAAAATGGTTTAGCATTACTTTTTAAGAACTTCAATACATTTTTCATTGTACCCAGCAAAAAGTTAAATTCAGCAACACTCCATTATAGGCCAGGTGTCTGCTGTTTGTATCATGCCTGCAACTTGCTTACTAGCCTGGCTTTGTGAGGCTTCATCTAGTATCTGTCGGGGATCAACAGGACCTTCACCATGAAGAAACTGGGGTCCTTTGTGCCACAACTGGCAGACTGTCAGCTCTCTCAAACTAGTCCCTCGGGACAGAAGATTGGCTGGATTACTCTTGGTTAGCACATGCTTCAGAATCATCCCATGCTCCTGTAAAATAGAGTTAGCTTCTCCTACCCTATTAGCAATAAACACATTCCTATTCTCTTCTTTGCTATTTACCCAGGCAAGGTGACCTTACTGTTGGTCCAAATTACAACTGTACTGAGTTTTAATAAATTCTTCAAATTTCTAGCTAACCTAATTCCTAATAACAGGGCTAATAACTATAATTCAAGTATGGTCAGTCGTAGTTGTTTCCCAGGGGTTACTCTCATTTTACTAGTCATCAGGTTAGTTTCTCCATTACTTCTCCTGACATAGGCTACTGCCCCATATGCCTTACTTGAGGTGTGGGGCTTCAAGAAAAGTCAGGAGTGAAAGACTGATTCTTTATTATTCTCGACAGGTGTTTATAAGACAAAAGGCGGACAGAAAGGTAGTGGGCAACCCAAGGCCCCACTGCGTCCATACGCGATTTGTGTTTTCTGACAGGCATAAAAATATGTACAACATTTGTCACATGGCATATATATAAAAGGTAGATATACATATCAGCAGAAAGGCCATACAATGATGCATAAGATGAAGGTAAACAAAGAATCTGAAATAAAGACAGGTAAAATGCATGATGTGATTAATGTACATCTGAAAGGGAGAAACACAAGGAAAGAGAGGCACGATTTGTCACCCTTACAAATACTCCCCCCAAGACAATAATTAGAGGAGCAATTATTGGATGAATCAATATTAGTCATAGAGGCACTGAGGCAGTCAGAGTGGGTCCCTGCTTCTGGAGAACTGTGGGCGTGGGGTGGAGCTGACACCTGGGGACGGCTGAGGGGACTCTGGGTTGCCTGTCTACTTCTTCGCAAACTTTGCTGTCTAACAGGAATGCGGGTTTCAGCCTGTCAATGGTGATCCAGTCATCCTGCCCTTGGATGTCGAGGAGGAAAGCTTTGCTGGCCCGCCTGATGACTCGGTGGGGCCCCCTGTAGGGCCTGTTTAAGGGTGGGCAGCAAGCATTCACCCTGATGAAGACGTAGGCGCAGGAGTGTAAAGTGGGTGGGCTGCAGGTGATGGGTCTGTCGGTGGGTCTTGTGGCAGGGCATGAACCTCTGTGCAAAATCCCTCAACTTCTGGGAAGGGGGTGTTGGCACCGTCGGCCGACGGCGGGAAGAATTCTGCAGGTACGGCCAGTGTTTCTCCGTAGACTTTCTCAGCAGGGGAAGCATCACCATTTGCTTTTGGTGCAGTGCGGAGCCCAGCAGGACCCAGGGCAGCTGTTCCTTCCACCTCTCATCGGTGCAGCATGCCATGAGAGCTGCTTTAAGAGAGCGGTGCGCCCTCTCAACCATGCCATTTGCTGCAGGGTTGTATGTCGTTGTGTTGTGTAGAGTTGTACCAATCAGGCATGCCAAGGAGACCCAGAGCTCTGACAGGAAGGCAGGTCCCCTGTCTGTAGTGATGCTGTCTGGCACTCCGAAGCAGCTTATCCAACTGGAGAGGAGGTCCTCTGTGCATGATGATGTTGATGCTTCATCCATGGGGGTTGCTTCGGGCCAGCAGGTGGAGCTGTCTATGATCGTCAGGAGGTATCTGGCTCCCCACTGACTGTGGAAAGGGCCCGACGACATTGATGTGGATGTGGTCAAACTGCCGACGAGGCTGGGGAAAATCGCATAATCCCGGATTCAGTGTGCCGGGATGTTTTGCTCGTCTGGCACAGGATGCAGCCCCTTGCCCACTGGCGGACGTCCATGATGATGCCGTGCCAGACAAACTTGTTAGTCATGAGATGTGCCGTTGTGCGCCCCGATGGATGGGAGAGACCGTGGACGATGTTGAACACTTGTTTTTTCCTCAATGCAGGCACCAGGGGCGTGGGCGGCCTGTGCTGGTGTCAAAGAGGAGAGTTGTGTCCGAGTTTGCTAAGGGCACGTCTTCCCATTTGAGAGCCATCACTGCTGTCCTGTAGTCCGCCGTCTCTGGATCCGCTGCTTGTTCCCTCGCGAGGTCTTCGTAGTCAATGCCGAGGTGAAGGGAATTGATCTCTATTCTTGACAGAGCGTTGGCCACTGGGTTTTTCTTACTAGGGACGTAGTTGATGGTGCAACCGAACTCGGAGATAGCGGTCAGGTGCCACTGTTGCCTTGCAGACCAGGCATCCCCTTGTTTTGCAAATGCATGCACCAAGGGTTTGTGGTCTGTTGGGATTGTGAATTGGGTTCCCTCCAGCAGGTACTTGAAGTGCCTCACAGCCTGGTAGATAGCCAGCAGCTCTCTGTCGAAGGCGTTGTAGCGGGTCTCCGCTGGCGAAAACTTGCGGCTGAAGAAGGCCAAGGGCTGGGGCGTGCCGTTCACCAGTTGCTCGAGTACTGCACCGCAGGTGATGTTGCTGGCGTCCGTTGTCAATCTGAGGGCAGTGGCGGAGTTGTGGTGAGTTAAGGTGGTGGCACTGGAGAGGGCCCTTTTCGTCTGGATAAATGCCTACTGCTGCAGAGCTTCCCATGTTAGTGTTTTCGCTTTCCCCTTCAGGATTGACGTCAGGGGGTACATGATGTGGGAAACATCTGGGATGAAGTGCTGGTAGTAGTTTATCATCCCAAGAAACTCCTGAAGGGCCTTGATGGTTTGGGGTTCTGGGAAATTTTATATAGCTTTTACTTTAGAGGCGGTGGGGCGCACTCCTGTTGGGGAAATCTCGTGGCCCCTGAAGTCTACTTTTTCTTTCCCTAAGATGCACTTGTCAAACCTGACAACTAATCCACTGTCCTGCAGGCGTTTCACATCAGCGTGGATGTGGCGAAGATGTTCCTCTGGGGACCTGGAAAAAATGAGGATGTCTTTGACGTAGCAGATGCAGAAGGGCAAATCTCCCAAGATAGTATCCATCAGGCACTGGAAAGTGGCGCCTGCGTTCCTGAGACCGAAGATGGAATAGGAAAATGTGTATCTTCCGAAGGATTGATGATGGCAGTCTTTGGGACATCATCGGGATGTACCAGGACTTGGAAGTACGACTTCAGTAGATCCATCTTGGAGAAAATTTGGGCTACATGGAAGGCAACTGTCAGGTCTTGAATGTTAGGGATTTTTGGGGGTAGTGGTCTGGTGTTGTTACCAAATTCAGGTGCCAATAGTCCCTGCAGGGCCTCCATGAACCATCAGATTTCTTTACCATGTGGAGAGAGGACACCCACGGACCTCATGCGTTTTTACAGACGCCCATGCATTCCATTTCTGTGAAGGCCCATTTGATGTCTTGTAACTTCTGGGGGGACAAACGTTGGAACTTGGCATGTGTTGGTGGGCCCGTCATGGTAATGTGGTGGAAGATGCCGCGCTTTGCCGAAGCCCCAGGTGACTGGCGTAGTTCTGGTTTGAACACATCTGGGAACTCCTGTAGGAGGGACTAGTAGCTGTTAGGGGCTGTGGAGCAGATGGAGGGCATCCCAGGTCCGGTGGAGAGCTGACGAGAATGGCATGTCCCTATGTCGAGGAGGCGTTGTCTGGCGATGTCGACTAGAAGTCCGTGGTGCCCTAGGAAATCCGTGCCAAGCAGAGGGAACTTAACATCCGCTATGACGAAAGGCCAGTGGTATCTGCAACCCAGGATTGAGATATCCCGGGTTATTGTGTCATAAGTGCAGATGGTAGTTCCGTTTGCTGCTATGGGGGAGGGTAGTGAGTCAGGTATTTTTTCTAAACCTTCCCTGGAAGGCGGGAAAACCAACTGCATTGCCCCCGCATCAACCAACAGGCGGTGTTTGGAGATCTTGTCTTTGATGAAAAACCCTGCTGGGTGGTGGGAGTTGGGTTTCGCGGCCACAGCCATTATTTGTGGCCGCCTTTGTCGTTTTTTGTGAAAGGACAAGGAGGCCTGCAGGTTCTGGCATTGGTCCGGAACTTTTTATGGTAGAAACACCACACTGGGTTTGGCCATGTCATGTGCTCTCTGAATGGCGGTCTCTTCTTATAAACAGCATTGATGTCTTCATCATCATCGCCGTCTTCCTCCGACAGGTTGCAGGTGTGTGTCGAGGCCTTGGTGGCCTCTTATAGTTTCTGGGCATCGTTGACTAAGGCATCCATGTCCAGGTTCTCTGCATCCCTTATCTGGCAACAAACTTCCTACGGGAGGCGCAGATTGCTTTTGTCAGCTCAATTGTTCTTTTCCTCCTGTTCTCTTCGCGACCTGGGAGTGTTAGTAACCCTTGCAGTTGGTCCCAGGCTTCCCTGGGTGATGCATCTCCGAGGTGCTGGGATAACAGGTCGAATGCGCTCTTCGCTCTCTCGGACACGGGCATGGAGTGTGAATTCAGCAGTTTGTTTTTTAAGTCTGTGTATGTGACTTTGTCTGGTTGCACGGCCAGCCAGGGGGAGATTCTATTGAATACTTCTTCTGGGAGCACTGTCATGACTATGCCTGATTTTTTAGCATCGTCTGAGATGCGCATCATGCAAAATGCATGTCTGCGCACGGAACCATGATGCCGTGTTTTGGTGAGAGAACAGGGGAAGTTTGACCGTGTATGGCTTTGTTGGTGATAGCATCGTGCAGACAATGCACACAGGTTCGCATTGAGGTTCTACTTCTGACATCTTGACTTCTCACGCACCAAAATGCAGAAAATGCACCGTATTGAGTCTGTTAATGGTGCTGATTTGTTTGAGAGGTCGAATGAAGTGCCAAAACATGCCCTTTTGGGTATGCCGTTTTTAGTCCATTAATGGCACGGTTTCTGCCAGGTAGGGTGCTATCAGAGACCTAAACTTTACGCCGTAATTAGTCTGCTACAGGCTTTCTGATGGTAGGGTGCAGCCATAGTTAATCCGTTAGTGGCAGGGCCAAAACTGCGCTACCTGTCTCTGACCCGGGGTCACCAGTGTGAGGCCTCAAGAAAAGTCAGGTGTGAAAGACTGATTCTTTATTATTCTTGACAGGTGTTTATAAGACAAAAAGCAGACAGAAAGGTAGCAGGCAACTCAAGGCCCCCTGTGTTTTCTGATAAGCATAAAAATATGTACAACATTTGTTACATGGCATATAAAAGGTAGATATACATATCGGCAGAAAGGCCATACAATGATGCATAAGATGAGGTACACAAAGAATCTGAAATAAAGACAGGTAAAATACATGACGCGATTAATGTACATCTGAAAAGAGAAACACAAGGAAAGAGAGAGGCACGATTTGTCGCCCTTACAGAGGCATCAGTAAGGACATGAATTTCTGACTTGCCTAACAAAATTCCTCTCTTAAATTTTAACTTATGCACATTGACAAATTCTTCTAAGATTTTCATAGCCTCTTTCTGATTTTCTGTGTCCAGAACATCATCCCATCCTATACCTTCTTCCCATAGTTTCTGTAAAAACAACTTTCCTCAAACACACATTGGACTTATCAACCCTAATGGATCAAAATTAGAGACCATCAAAGAAAGGATCCTACGTTTTGTGGGAACCCAGTCACTAGGTAATTCTTCTGTCCCCTTAAATTTCATGCTCATCTGATCACTACTCCTATCCCATAACAGTCCTAATACAGAAAGCTGAGTAAGATCTTCAACTCCCACTCTCTGATCAAAACCTGAGGCTGTTACTTGCCCAACCTCTTAATGGCATTTTAATTTCGTCCAAAAGTTGTTTGACCTGTTAAGCGTCACCCACGTAATAATACGTTTACCACGATCTACTCGGCACAACCTTCAACGGGATATTACGTTCAAGACTTAAAATGCACGTCAAGCCGTCAGTCCAGTAATAATATGTTTGCTTGTATAGAAAGTTTAGGAACATCATTTGGCAACACTCTCAGCACATGTAAGCTGTAAATGGAAACTTTTGCTCCCTAGCAATGTTTTCCTGGGGGTCGCTTGATGCTAGAAAGCTGGTAACTAGTTTTCTTTCAGTGCGCTTCGGGCGTGTATGAAGAGAAGGCGATTTTTCTCTTCTTTCACAGTGAGTGTCCTAAAGAGGAGGCATATTTTTTTCAGGTGAGATCAGTCAAATACTAGACGAGGAGTCTGATATTGATAACCAATTTGATGATGAGAGCTCTAGTTCTAAATCCTCCAGTGATGAGGATATTGAAGGAACAAACTTTTCTTCTGATAGCGAGGTGAGGATGACTTTTCATTGCCAAGTGACTGGATGACAAGAGAGAGAGAGATTCCTCTGGTTTTGTTGCTGATCCCAGTGTGAAAAAAGAAAGACCTGTTTCCTTGCGCAGGCCCCGACGACTTGCAGCGAAAAATTTGTGGCTAATTGGCAGGCACCTTCCTGATTATTGTCCACCTACAGATAAAAAAGAAGAGGCCACAAAGGACCTGTGCTTGTAAAGTCATCTGTGAAGTCATTTGTGAAGTCTCTGCTGAATGTGTTGTTTGTAAAGTCTCTGCTGAGCAAGTTTTCTTCGCCTCTAAAATTATTCACGCCTAACGTGCCAGGTCACGCAAATTCAATCATTTAAACTATGTATATAATTGTTTACCTGTTGTCAATTGTGTATCGTGTATTTCTTCATTCACAGGCATCAAGATTGTATTCAATTTCAGTTCTGTCTATTTTCACATTGTAAAGTATAATCGTTCGCTGTATTTATTGTTAATTATTATCGACCTCAGGTCACTTATGCTCCCATTGTATTCCGCGACACGACGTCAGTCTGCCGCTATATAAACCGCCTGGATCATGAATAAAGCAGCAGTACTCTTTTACCTGCTCGTTTTTTTTTGCACCTCTTAAAGTGGTGGCCCCAGAGTGGTTCCCGGAGCCATTGGCGGACCCAAGTCTTGGCGAGGAACTTAAGTCTTGGCTCTTACGGAACTTACTTGGGCCCTTGACGGAAAATTATGGCGGACTCAACCAGCGTTTGGGCTTTTGCTGACTCTCGTTGGCAAAATCACCATCCCCTCCCCTTTGCAGTTAACCGCGGACTCACCTCCCTCCCATATCACCGCACCCTGGAGGAACGTCCTCCTCAAGACATGCCCTGCCTGGCAGGGCCCAAGTCTGCCCTGTCCATAAAACTGCCGCCGTTCACGCCCATCAGCATGGCTGTACAGGGTCGAGAGCCTCAGGCTGGCGTCAGTGCTGCAGGCAGACACAGTACTCAACGCCCTGCCGGAGGAGATCTACAGGAAGCTTATTCCCGTGGGTGTCCGCGCCCCCTGATTCCTGAAGAAGTCCTCCTCACCTCCCTGCCGGTCCCAGACACCAACAGCAGCAGAAAACAGAAATAAGTTTTCAGGACCTCACCCTCCCAGACACCGAGCTCCTCAACACTTTTGTCAGCTCCTCCCAGAGGTCACACGCAAATCCCTGAGCCCTATGCCATGCCCCTCGAGGTCCTGATCCGCACAGCGCAGCACCTGATGGACTCCATGAAGGCAACGGCGGGTACCAGCGCCCACACTACCAGTCAGCACCATCCAGCAGGAGGAAGGCACAGAGCAGGAGGTCAACGTCATCACCAGGAGGTGCCCAGCGCCCCACAACAGGTGGAATTCCCCAGGTCTTTGCCACTACCACAGGCGGTTTGGCAAGGATGCCCGGAACTGCCTGCCACCTTGTTCATTCGCCTGTTCAAAAAATGGGGGAGGCAGCGGCCAGCAGGACAGGCCGCCATGGCAGCAGAAGAACCCAGTGGCCCAGAACCAGTAGGCTTCTATGTCCGCAACACTGTCTCCGGCAGGATGATGCTGGTCGACAAGGGGGCCGTTAGATCAATCTTCCCGGCATCCAGAGAGGACCTCAAGCTAGAACCAAACCCGGCTGCCTCCCTGACGGCCACCAACTGGTCCCCCATCCTCACCTACGGCACCAGGCTCCTGTCAATCTCCATCCTTGGCCGGAAGTATTCCTGGGACTTCGTCGCTGCGGACGTAAGGACCCCACTCCTGGGTGCGGATTTTCTTGCCCACTTCGAGCTGGCAGTTGACGTCGGTCGGAAGCGCCTCCTCGACACTGACTCCTGCCAGTCCCTCCCGTTGGCAACGGGACCCAAGGTGCTCACCATCTGCTCCACCGCCCCCCACCAGTACTCACAGCTGTTAACGGAGTTCCTGGACGTGTTCAGGCCCGAGCTCCGCCAAGTCCCGGGGGCCCCAGCCAAACATGGCATCTACCATCACATAAAAACAAAGGACCCCCCTGCACACGCGAGGTTCTGGAGGCTTCCCCCGTGGCACCTTCAGGAGGCCAAGAACGCATTCGCCGAAATGAAGCAGATGGGAATCTGCAAGAAGGCCTCCAGCCCATGGGCCTCCCCCCTCCACATGGTGCAGAAACCAGATGGCTCTTGGAGCCCCTGCGGCGACTACAGGCAGCTTAACCTCACAATGGAACCTGGCCATTACCCCCTGCCGAACATGCAAGACCTCACGGCTTCCTTTCACGGGGCCAAAATATTCACTAAGTTGGATCTCTTGAAATCCTAAATTATTTTCAGGTACCAGTCGCGCCAGAGGACATAGCCTACCAAAGACCGCCATCATCACGCCTTTTGGGTCCTACGTGTTCGCTTTCTCCACCTTCGGCCTGAGGAACGCCGGGGCGACTTTCCAGCGGCTCATGGACAGCATCCTGGGGACCTGAAGTTCTGCGTCTGCTACGCAGATGATATCCTTATATTTTCCAGGTCCCACAAGGAGCACCAGAAACACATCCAGGCAGTCCTGCAGCACCTGCAGGAGAATGGTCTCGTCGTACGCTTCGACAAATGCACCTTCGGTGTCCAAAAAGCCAACTTCCGGGGCCACGAGGTATCCGCGGATGGTGTCCGCCCGCTCACATCCAAAGGTTGCAGCCATCACCAGGTTCCCCATCCCCACCTCCGTCAAGGCCGTCCAGGAGTTCCTCAGGATGGTGAACTACTACAGGTGGTTCATCCCCGGGATCGCGCACACCATGGCCCCCTGACAGAAACTCTGAAAGGCCAACCAAAGTCCTTGTTGTGGGGACCCAGCCAGCAGCAGGCCTTCTCCCTGACGAAGGCCGCCCTCACCGAGGCAACCACCTTGGCCCACCAGGATCCCAGCGCCCCCCCTCGAGCTGACGACGGACACCAGCAACGTCGCCTGTGGTGCTGTCCTGGAGCAGGTCATCAATGGCGCCCCAGCCCATCACCTTCTTCAGCAAGAAGTTCAACCCCGCAGAGGCCCGCCACAGCACCTTCTACAGGGAACTGTGTGCAGTGTACCATGCAGTCCGGCACTTCAAGTTCCTCCTGGAGGGCACGCCCTTCACAATCTACACGGACCACCAGCCGCTGGTACATGCCTTCACCAAGCAGGGGGACACATGGTCTTCCAGGCAGCAGAGGCATCTCTCGGCCATTGTCGAGTTCACCTGCTCCATCAAGTACCTCCCTGGCAGGAAGAACCCTGTGGCAGACGCCCTCTCCGAGTCAAGCTAAACGCAGTGCAGCTCAGGATCAACTACAAAGACCTTGCCAGGGAGCAGACTGCCGACCCAGAGGCCCCAGCCTACCGCACCACCATCACGTCCCTGAAATGGAGGAACATGCCCCTCGCCCCTGGAGGCCCAAGTCTCCTCTGCAACGTCAGTACGGGCCAGCCCCGCCCCCTGGTGCCAGCCTCCCACCGCTGCCAGGTATTCGACATCATCCACAGCCTCTCACACCCCTCCGGCAGGACGACAGCCAAGCTGCTGTCAGAGAAATTCGTCTGGCACAGAGTGCAGAAAGACATGAGGACCTGGGTGAGGCAGTGCCTGCAGTGCCAAACCAGCAAGGTTGGGATGTCACACCGAGTCCGGGGTAGGCGAGTTCCCGCAACCAGAGCAGTGCTTTAGCCACATTCACATCGATTTCGTTGGGCCCCTTCTCCCATCAGGCGGGTCCAGATATCTCCTGACGGTGGTAGACCGCTCAACGAGATGGCCTGAATCCACGCCAATGCAAGAAGCCACTGCCAGCACTTCTGCCGAGGCCCTGCTCTCCAGTTGGATCAGCCGCTTCAGCGTCCCAGACCACATCACAACCGACAGGGGTCCCACCTTCCTATCCGAATTGTGGTCCGCCCTGGCTCAGCTACTGGGGACGGCACATCACACCACCATGGCCTACAACCCAGCGGCCAATGGCTTGGTCGAGCGGTTTCACAGGTCCCTGAAGGCGTCCCTGAAGGCGTCCCTTATGGCCCACTGCAACGCCGATGACTGGAAGTACCAACTGCCGAGGGTCCTCCTCAGGTTGAGAACCGCCCCCAGAGCCGACAGCGCCCCGTCCACAGCTGAGAAAACCTACGGTGAGTCCCTTGTGGTCCCAGGCGAGCTTGTGACAGAGGATTGCCACAACCCACCGGTCCAGAGGCTTTGTGACATAGTCGGCAAGTTCGCCCCCTGCAAGCAGATATACACCGACAGGTGGGCCACCTTCACGCCGCCAGGTCTGGCCTCCACCACCCACGTCTTCGTCAGGGATGACGCCATCTGCCTGCCACTGACCAGGCCGTACAGCGGACCCTCCCGCATGCTGGAGCGGAACAACAAGGTGTTCCTGCTCGCACTTCACGGGAGGAACAACTGGGTGTCAATAGACAGGGTTAAGCCCACCCTCCTGGAGGACACAGACATCACCGCATCGCACCCTCCACCTGGTCAGCCTTCGCCGCAGCTGGGCCCTCGTAAGAAGCAGGCACACAGCCGCCCCCGAAAAAGCCCGCCCACACCCACAGTCAGGCACTCCCACACATAGGGCGTTCCCCCGATGTCCTCATGCAGCCATGGCACCCTTCAGCGCCCCAGCAGATACGCCGACTAATCAGACATTACCCACGTCTTGGCAGGGGAGTATTTGTAAAGTCATCTGTAAAGTCATTTGTGAAGTCTCTGCTGGACGTGTTGTTTGCAAAGTCTTTGCTGAACAAGTTTTCTGTGGAGACATCCCATTTTCTTTGCCTCTACAATTAGTCATGCCTAACGTGCCAGGTCACGCAAATTCAATCATTTAAAATTATGTATATAATTGTTTACCTGTTGTCAATTGTGTATCGTGTATTTCTTCTTTCACAGGCATCAAGATTGTATTCAATTTCAGTTCTGACTATTTTCACATTGTAAAGTGTACTCGTTCGCTGTATTTATTGTTAATTATTATCGACCTCAGGTCACTTATGCTCCCATTGTATTCCGCGACACGACGTCAGTCTGCCGCTATATAAACCGCCTGGATCATGAATAAAGCAGCAGTACTCTTTTACCTGCTCGTTTTTTTGCACCTCTTAAATGCTCAGTGCCATAAGAACAACATAAGAAGGGATAGCTCATATTGGTGTAAGGAGTGTGAAGTAGAATTGTGTGTAGCCTCTTGCTTTAGAGATTGGCATATGAAAGAATAATAGTACATGTGTATAGCATTTTTCATTCAGTATTATGTAGTCTTTTGAAATAAAATATTAGTAGTATTAATTGCTTTTAATCCCATCATTTAATAAATATTCCTGTACTTAACTACAAGTATGAATTATAAGCATGAAAATGAATGTTAACTTTAAAAAACTATCATCAGTGAAATGACCGCTAACTACAAAAAAAGCTTGATGGTACGTTAGCAGTGAGGTCGTCCGAGGGGGGACACTTAACAGGTTGTCATATAATTATCCCACATTTCTTCCTCACTAGCAATAGTGGCAATGTAGTTTTCGAGATAGAACGAATTAACTAATTCTTCCCTCCCGGCTCCCCGAAAGTGAGTCTGAAGGACTTATTGAAGGTGATAAGGACTTGTGATTCCAAATATCCCGACCCTGAAAGCAAATGTAGCCGCGTGTGTCAGCACCTTGTACCACAGGAATCGAGCATACTTGGTATCCTGTGGATCAAGGAGGACTCGATGGAAGGCTTTAGTATGTCAGCAATCAGTGCATACAGATTTACTCTAAACTTTGACAACACACTGTATAATAATTCGCCTAAACTGGGACCTGGATATAAGCAATCATTTAAGGAGATTCCTCCCTTCTACTTGGAGGAGGCATTAAACACAATCCTAAGGGGAGTGGTAGAGCGCTCTTTCCTAACGCCAAAATGAGGCATATAGTAGCCTTCTATTCTCAAGTTGGGGACTTCTTCTATCAACCCAGTCTTGAGATAAGTCTGAAGGACCTGCTCGTAACCAGTTCGATAACTAGTATCTCTCTCAAACTTCAATTCTAAGACATTTAATTGTGCACTGGCATTACAGTAATTAACACTTGGATGTTGTTCATTCTCTGACATGGAAAACTGCTCTTGGGACTAATACCAATCGTACCAAGTCACCATCATTCATCAACATCATGGGTCATTTCTACCATTCGACAGACATGCAAGGCTTTTACAACAGTCGTCTCAACTCCCTGAAGTGCCCACTGAGGGACCTTCCCATACGGGGATACCCTTTGATGAATTACAAAAAGGCTGACCCCATCATACTTGTCCATACTAATGAACGTGATTAAAATAGTCGGTGCCAATTAGCACATTTGCAGCTTTCAATATGTCATCACGAACTTCCTTGTCCGCCATCTTGTACCCCTGGTTCTGCAAATGGTGTTTTATGTTAACTAAACCGATGTTGTAGATGGGCATGTTCACATCCTCATGCACTATCAATTTTGCCCTTATTACTCTGTTTCCCATCTTAATTTTACTTGAAACCAAATCATATTACCCACTAATGACATTAGACCCAAATGGTGCAATATTAAGAGAGACTCTCTTTACTACTGCAACTTTAATTTCTGGGCTGACTTGAAACAAAGCTACATTGACTCCCGGCGTCCAAAAACATACAAAATTCCAGAAAAGGTGGTAGGTGTGTGGTTAAGTTTTTGTTATGAAACAATAAAATAAAAAGTTTCAAAGTATATAAAAACTTCTATGAGGCATACAAGGATGTATACTAGGGTATACAAAGTTCCAGAAAAGGTGGTGGGTGTATGGTTAAGTTCTTGTTGTGAAACAACAAAATAAAAATTTTCAAAGTATATGAAAAAAACTTTTATGAGGCATACGAGGATGTAAAAAAATTCAACAGAGGTGTAATGTGAAGGATGCTATGGATGGATGCATGGTTTGGAAGGAAAAGAATAAAAACAATTAAACCTCTTAATGATTGGATCAAAACAAGTTTTAGAATACAGGAGTGTTTAATTCAGTCTAAAATGGGTAAACCGAGATATATCTTTCTCCAAAATGCCCCGAGTTTGAGCGTGAGGTGCAGCATCCGCCAAAATTAGTGTCATTTATTTATTTATTTCTTCTACTACGACAAAACGTACTTTGTTAGACTCTAAATGGTAGGTACACACAAGGTCGCTTGCACTAGAAACAGTTCGCAGGAATTCTGGCGGCTCTATCGGATACTGCTGTTCTACGTCATCATGAACCTATTTGGCGTGTTTTTCAATAACTTTGTAATGTCGTTTAAATACAAGGCATCATTCTAGGAATAAATTGACTCGAATTTCAGTTTCCATATTAAAATCAAAGGTGCGTGGCAAATCGATAAATTATATACATTTGGAAACAAAAGGAGATATCAACAATTATGAGAGTGACGAAAATCAAATCTGCGCCCATATGTTGTATGTCTGATACGCTTTCATATACCCCAAAAACAGAACTGAGTATTATTCATTTGAATAAACCTGTTGTATATGTGATTAAATTAAAAATAAAGTTTTATATGTGGGTACATTTACGGGGCCCTGTTAAAAACAAAAAATCCTTTCATTTATCTCCGTACAAAGCGCGCCTTAAATTTACAAGAGCCGAGTTTCAGTGCGTTAATCGAGTTCCATATAAAAGATATTCTTCGGAAGCATCTTTCCTGCGATTATACCCCTTCCCCCTCCCCCTCCCCTCCCCTCCCCCTGCTTAATTGATGAACGGGGCATTCGCAGAAGAAACTTCTAGTTTAAGGGGGGAAATGAGCATAACGCGATTCTCCACACCGTGAGATAATGGAAAAATACTGAAACGTGTCACCTTTATTAATGACTCATTATCTATTTTCTCTAAATCTCGCTTAGTTTCTGGTTGGGGAAATATGACGAAATGACATTTTCACCGAGTTTTCCTCTAGCAGTTTTTCTTAAAATGTTATCTATATCTTACTAACTTCAATAACTTCTCCGATGGCAACGCGTGAAATCTGCAACGGCATATTGAAATCAAAGATGCGCCTGGGAATTTTAGCTCTGGCGCGTTCGATGTTGAGGAGGGTTTTTTTTTTTTTTTTTAGCTGATAGGTAAGATGGGTGAAAGAAGAGTGAGGGCTGTTAGCTAGCTAACCATGGTAGGGAATAGTTTAGAAAGTGAAATATTAGTAAGAGTAATGTCAAGTGTGGTTTATCCACAATTTTATTTAGGTAAGGGTACAATTTTTCTAATATTAACATAACACAATAATAATTTTACATTATAGCAACATGGTAAATTGTACATATTGCATATTTTGAATTTTATTTCTTATTAGTATAATCATATTTAAAACAAAATAAAATAAAAAAAATTAGTTCCAATTTCCTCATTTTAACCTTGATGTTAATTATGATAATGATTTTGCATGATACCTACATAGTAAATTCTAAATATTACTTTTTCACAAGGCATTTCTTAATAATATAATGGTTGAGGTTCATCACGATGAATATATGAAGATACTCTTCACCATCATCTGTGGTCTGTGTTGTTTGAGTGGCTTCTCTCTTCTGCTACGGATTCTTCTGTTAATTCACTGTTGTACTGATCTAGTTTGCTCCATATGTTGGTTGCCAGTCTGTATAATCTTTGATTAATTGGTTCTACTTTGCATTTTTTGTGTATTTGTTCTATATTCAGATCGTCATCTTGATTGTTTCTCACTGCGGACCTTAGTATCTTATTTTGGAATTTTTATAATGCACTTATATTGGAAGTCGATGCTAAACACGTGGGTATTGGTGGATATTCCATTACTGGTCTGATTAGGCTTTTGTAGAAATGGATTTTGATATTTGTGTTCATATTCCTAAATCGTTTTAGCTTTGTATTTTGTGTTCTTGCTATTCTTAGCCTTTCTCTCACGTGTCTTGATATTCCTCTTTGTCCGAATTGCATTCCTAGTATTCTTGTGCTTTTAGTAAAATTCATCGGTTGTTGGTCCAACATTATTTGTGCAGGTTTGTAAGCAGACACTGATACTAGTTGGAATTTAGATTTATTTGTCTTTATCTTCCACTTCTTTTCAAATTGATTTATTCTTTCAATTTGGTTCATTGTTTTTTGTGCTACTTGTCTTTTCAAAGTTGGATCCCTTCTTCGAGTACGTTTTTCTGGGTGTACAATTATTTGAGTTATATCATCTGCAAAGCAGACATCAGTACAGTACTCTGGTGGTGAAGTCATATCTGATGTATATAATATGAATAGTGTTGGACTGAGTACAGATCCTTGTGGGACTCCACTTAGTAACGGGAATGGATTCCCTATGTAACTTTGTGACTTGATTGTTGCTGTTCGATCTTTGATGAAGTTGCATAGTATTTTCTCAAAAATGTCTGGAAGGTTGAGGAGGTTGTGTTAATACAATTGCATTTTCTTCTTCTTCTTTCTTCTTCTTCTTCTTCCTTTAATTCTTTCTTTAATCTTTCCTTCGTTTCCTCTTTCCTTTTTTTCTTTCTTTCTTTCTTTCTTTCTTCAAGGTATCATTCTGAATTTCCCGTTGGTGTTGAAAAAAAGTATCGGGTAGCCTACATGGTCGTCTTCATATAACACTTGCGAAAGAGGTTTTAAAGGTGTGACTTCTTCATGTCAGCAGCGATTTCATCGATGCGGGACGCATTTTCCGTCGAACTGATGGTTAAAAAGTTTGGTGGGAAAAGTTAAAATATGAGGGACGAAGTAAAAAAGATGGAGTGAAAAACAGTGAAAAAATACAATATCAGCGAAGTGAAAGAAAGTAAAAAAAAAAAATAAAAAAAGCGAATGGGTGTAAAGAACATAAGTTAAAAAAAAAGGCGAAAATTAAAAACGATATCGCACAAGAATAAAATGAAATAAAAAAAGACATGCATCACGGTCCTGTTTGAGTCTGTTTCTCGGATAGCTATACCCAGGATTAATAGACTCTATTAATCCTGGCTATACCTTCCAGTCCACGCCTCGTCACGTCGAAACAGGCGCCAGACAGTAGCCTACTTGTTGAGACGGGTGCCGAGCCTCTTCTCGTATTCACCTGTACTGTACAAGTTAAAACTGGGGAAACGCTCGCGCCACATTCCATTTGCGTTCGTAATTGGTCATCCCTGAGATTCGGAGAAAAAGAACTTAGTCAACGCAGAATGCGCCTAAAATCGTATTTTTGTTTGTTTATTAATCTGTATCACCGGTTCGACGCTCGTAGAAGAGTAACTAATCAACACAGAAACAGATCCTGCGAAAGATGAGTAGGCCTAGTGCCTACCCCTTTTGTAGGGTCAATGGATAGCCTACTGTACAGTATGTAAATCTCTAATTAGATATTTCACATTCGACGACGACGGAGCGAAACAGATAAAAAAGAAACAAAATGAACTGATAAAACGAAGTGTACGTATCAGAAAATCTTTTAATAAAAGTTGTTTCGAGGGTTAGGGTCAGAGAGGGGGGAGGGGGAAGGAGGAAGGGGATGGAAAGGAGAGAGAAGGTTAAAGGAGGGGGGGGAGGGGGAAGGGGAGAGAGAAGAGAGCGAGAGGTCAGAGGGAAGATGGTAGATCTCTTAACTGCTTCATCAGATGTTTTCAGAAGGTGAGCGGGTGATCATATCTCGCTACCTTTGTGTGTGTGTGACCAGACCCTTTCTCCTCCAACACACACACACACAGGTAGCGAGATATGATCACCCGCTCACCTTTTGAAAACATCTGATGAAGCAGTTAAGAGATCTACCATCTTCCCTCTGACCTCTCTCTCTCTCTCTCTCTCTCCCCTTCCCCCTCCCCTCCTTTAACCTTCCCTCTCCTTTCCATCTCCTTCCTCCTCCCCCCTCCTCCCTCTCTGACCCTAACCCTCGAAACAATTTTTATTAAAAGATTTTCTGATACCTAGATTTCGTTTTATCATTTCATTGCGGGGTTCGGGTTAGCCGGATGTAAAAATGAGCGAATTTGACGGTTTTTATACTACTAATGTTATTATTAACATATTTCAAAGATTAGATCCTACTCAAAACGTGGAACTGACACATGAAACCGTTAATGTTGTACTATTTTCTCAAGCCACTGAGAGTGACATTTTGCTTTTTGTTTATCTATGATTTCCTTTCCTTGTCCTAATGTTGATTTGTATTCCCGTTATCCTCAGTTTGCATTTCCTTAGAGATGCCTATAAGATATCCCTCTTTGAGCTATCACATTGGTTTAATCATTTTTGTCACAGACGGGATCATGCTTTTGTCAATTGCAGCTTTGATATACATTGTGCCATATAATAGACTACTAAGCATAACATTAATTATATGTGAGTGTGTGTGTGTGCGTTTTCTGTAGATATGGCAAGAGTATGGTATCTTAGGCCTAGTGAGTTTCCCAAACTGAAAACCGTGTTATCCCATCCAAGTCTTTTAGAAATGATTTCCTTATTAGTTTAGTTTATGCAATTCTATATTTAATGCTAAGCCTCTCTTTCAAATCTAATTTGTATTTGCGCACAAGGCCATTACAGTATTTTGGACGGAGGAAAGACGGTTGATAATACCAAGGATAGGGTGGATAATCACCTAATTGTTATTATATACCAGTCTTTCTTGCCGCCATGTAAAGGTGCTAAATGATATATTTTGCATATTTGGAGCCCTTTAGGGTTTATGGTCTGTAGACTGTCCATACGGGTTTTTAGCTGAAGATTGAAAGGAAAAATGAAAGAAAATTTTTTCTCTTTTTATACAAATAGATCAGTGTCTTAAACAAGGAATATTATTAGGTTGCCAAGGCACTAACCACCTACTGAGATACCACCACTGTGGAGATACAGCACCTTTAAAGAATTGGTCAACAGTCTGATGTTGGGTCACTCTCTGGGTACAGGTCATTTTCATTATCCTACACATATACTGAATAATCTGACATATTTTTTACACATTCTCTTCTTTCTTCACACATCTGACAAAATTAGGTATACTATACCTTTTTCCCATTTTGTTTGGTATTTTCTGTAACTGTTCACTGTATATTTTAAAGGTCTGACAAAAGACTTTAGCTACTGAAAGTAGCTCTTAAACAGTGTCATAGCATCTGTACCATAGCCTTCCACAGCCTATGGTAAGAGTTCTCACGCTTTGGGGTATATTCGAGCATATTGTAAAGTCCCCGCTGAGCGAGTTTTCTATGATGAACCACCTGTTTTCTTCAAGACCTCTCCTATAGGATCGGGTCAAGCAAAATTAGCCATATTTTTCCTGTATAAATATGTATCTATTACTAATTCATTTGTATCTGCTTCTTTTGCACATGTGTTAGAATGTTGTTATGTCAATTCTTGTGAACTCACTTTTTACATTACTTGTATTTATCCATTGTAATTATTGCCGAGAGTAATTGACCTCAGATCACCTAAATTCTATTGTATTCCTCTGTGTGACGTCCGCAGTGCGCGTTATAAGCAGCCTGCGTTCTGAATAAAGTAGCAGTACCTGTCTTCCTGCTCATTATTTAGCACCTCGTAAAATATCTTACTGTCAATTTCTCCTCTTGTTTTCTTTTTAATGGTATATGTACCAAGCTAAGGATGACTGGTGGGTCATAAGAAAATTCCCCCATCCTCATCTTTTTTTTTATCTTCACCTTTGATGTTTTGTTTTCAGAACCATTAATATTATCTCTCCTTCAGTTGATGTGATATCCAGGATACTTTGTCTTTCATGGTGTGTCAGCCCTGCCATGCTTATTTCGTTTATAGCATCAACTTTGTCCGTCTATGTATTCTCCTAATATTCTGTCATTATATATTTATTATGACCTATTAACAAGGTCAGATACAGTCATAACCTCCCTCTACATCTGTTTTAAGAACAATGTCATATCATTTTATATCTCTTAAGATTCTCCGGTAGCAACGGCCAGTACAGGGTCAGCACATTCTCTCTCTCTCTCTCTCTCTCTCTCTCTCTCTCTCTCTCTCGTCATCCAAGTCACTATCTGAACTAAGGAAGAGCAATGAACACATGACTACCAAAAAATATAATTTATTCAGTAATCTAACATGGCAAATGGTTTGAAATGAAATAAAAATGATATGGGAATATCAACGTCCCAGAATTGGTACCCTCAAAATAACCAAGTAAGATATCATGGTACTATTAACTTCCACTAAGTAGGTCTCAACATATAAGCTAAACTAAGTCAGTATGACCGAAGTCATGATAAGTCACATTCCCCTCCATTTATATTGGCCTCTATTCACGATACATCTGAAGAACAAAGGGGAAACACAACTTTTAAAAATAGGCACAGAGAAAAATAAGTGTGGGATTTTTTCCCACGTTACCTACCTCAAAGGAAATGCACATAATTAAAAATAGTAAAATCACCAATAAAAATCAAAGAGACGTAGTAGATAAAAATAAATCAATAAAATAAATCAGGTTTTCTTGGAAATAAAGTTCCAGCTCACCTCACAGGCAGTACTCAAAAGTCCTCCAACCAGGCGGATCCTGACACAAAGCCATCTAGGTCCTCAGTGTTTAACCTGTTTTCAAAATGGAATATTCACACTTCACATGGCACACACATCAGAGTGCACGAACAAACACACTTGCTGGATCTTGCCGACTTCCGGCAGCATAACCAGCTCATCGCCCATGGTACGATGCCCCCTTGTCTCCGTAGGAAGCCATACTGATGCTAGGCCTTCGTCAGCGCTGACTCGTTGAACACCTAGGTACTGTTTCCATTTACCTTTGCCCAGAATGTCTCCAAGCAAATTGCTTAACCCCAAAAAACCAACAATATATATCAATATCCTTCAGCATTTCACTGTTCGGCCACCAGTTGTGCCGCCCACAGCACGAGATAAGCAATGAGTTCTATTCCCCTGACTCCTGCACCTGGAAGTTTATAACATACATTAAAAGAGAGCAAGGGTTACAACAAATGCATATGGTTCAGTCTTTTGCAGGTTTTGCTAGACAGTCATCTCGAAAGAAATATTTAGATGTTTCAGCAATTTCAGTTACTGAAAATTATGGAAACAGAGATCTGGTTGAATATTTACGATCTATTGCGTATAATTTGCATTTTTAAAAAAAATTTTTCTTTTACTTTCCAGTTTAGCTTTTTGTATGATTTTAACTATTTTTTGTTTTTTTTTCTGCTTTTCATTTTATTTTCTTTTAAGAATTTTTCAACTTTTAAAAAATTTTTTAATAAATATTCATACAATAGTAGTTCTTCATTTTTCAACCTGAATATAAACCATAATACAATTCATTCATTACTTACTCTGTGCAATTAAATAATTTTGAAAATTTTTTTATAAATTTTTTTCCTAAATGGTTTCAAGCTGACTTAGTGTCAACACCTAGGGCTAGTTGTCTCTAGGGGGTAGTTGTCCTGAAATGGTTCTTTGCAATAGTTTCTTTGCACATAGTTTCTCATTTTTGACCCCAACACTACACACAGCATGACGACTAAGACCGCCACCAATACAAAAATCAATGAGAAAGTAGTGCTGTGGGGGAAGTGGAGGAATTGTAGTTGTAGTTATGTCTCCCCGCCCCCAGGAGAAGGCACAGGGATAACACTGTGTTCCCCATGAAGGCGACGCATGAAGATACGAGTACTCGAGCTGTACACCATCCTGCTGAGCACTTGGAATTTCATCGCGACGATCCGACAGGAAGCATCAAAGAGGCGAGATCTATTTAGCCAGAAGGCATCCAATGTATTATGACATTGGATGGATATTTAGCAGCTTGCAGAAAAAAGTTGCCATGAGAGTCTTCATAGTGGCCACTCGATATTCAGCTGGGAATGTTGTAAAGTCACAGTCTGAAGGTGTCTGATTATGAACAAGTGACAGTTCACATCCTAACAAGTCGATGTTCCTAAGAGCAAAATCCGTGGGAAGCTATACTGATACTAGGCCTTCATCAGCACTGACTCGCTGAATACCTAGGCGCTGTTTCCATTTACCTTTGCCCAGAATGTCTCCAAGCAAACTGCTTAATCCAAAAAAACCAACAATATAATATATCAATGTCCTTCAGCATTTCATATTAATGTTTACCTTAATGTTAATTTGGTATTCTCATCATAATTATTGGTAAGTTTGTTGTAAAGTATGATGTAACTAGTTACTGTTGTTTATAGTTATACTGGCTGGAAACATTGTGCAAAATCCCAGACCAGTATTTCCTGAGCAGCACTAGTGTTAATAAATGTGTATTAATATTCATGGACCACAAGGTAAGATTTAGTGACCTTGTATTTGTCACTATGCAATATTAAATTTTGTTGTTCAGAAACATTGATCTTCTCAAATGAGATGCTCATTTCAGATCCTCACTGGACAGTGCCTGTAATCATAGATGCACAACAATATTTATGGACTACATTGTAATAATAATGATGTTTATCAAATGGAGAACTCAAATGAGCTCCCCACCGAGTAGTAGGCTACCAGTAGTGATGGATGTATTTACGAATGGCATGGTAATATCA
Organism: Macrobrachium rosenbergii; assembly: GCF_040412425.1. NCBI lineage: Eukaryota > Metazoa > Arthropoda > Malacostraca > Decapoda > Palaemonidae > Macrobrachium > Macrobrachium rosenbergii. Next base: position 93,591,594 of record NC_089742.1, on the reverse strand, counting down.
CTGACCTTGCAGTTGCCTGTAAGCAATATGATATCATATTATGTATAGATACTTTAGTTTCTCAGATGCACTCTTCTGCTCCCTTACTGCAGACATCAAAAGTCTAATTCTTCATGAACATGATGCCATTCCTAGGACAAAGGGGATGGCAATTTAGGAACTGGTGTAGTGCTTTTCCTAGCCCGTTACAAATGTAGGTGCTTGGCATTCAGATCATCAAGGTTTGTGGCAGTCATAAGGATTTTTATTTGGGCCCCGACTGACTTAGTGCAGACTAAGGTGATACTAAATGTTATCAGTTTTGACTGCCCTGTCATCAGCATGTCAAGGGTATAGGAAGGTGATAGAAAGGCCTGTATTGTGTCATTGGTAATTTCAGTGCTCATTGTAGGGAATGTTTGAATTTTGCTTCTTCTACCAGTTACCATGGCCTAAGAACTTTAGACTTTGCTTCTGAATATGCTTGTGAATAGATCACAAATAAATCCACACAAGTCTCGTAATTGACAGGAGTCACTATTCACTGATCCCCATGTATGTTTGGCTCCCAAGTGGAACTTCTGATCATGGTCAGTATTTGAAACTGAGCAGCCTGTTCCTGATGTTCAGAGAGTTATGCTTTGGCTGAAAACTAAAGAACATGAATGGTGAGCTGCTCTCTAACGAACACTGCTTTTGTGTAGACTCAACTACACCTCCATTGCTTAAGGAAAAGGCAACCCTTGCGTTTGTGAGTAAGCAGGGTAAAGAGAAATTCACTGTGTAATTTTTCTTGGTTTTTCCGATGTTAAACTGATTGGTTTAGCTTTTGGTCTATTGACATTGAGAATCTTTTATTTAACTATGATACTTATGGAGGTGTAGACCCATATTGTAAATTTCTTTTTTACAGCCTGTTGATTACCTACCTCCCATGTTATCCGTTATTTTTTGTAAGTTTGCTAAAAGGTGTTCTTTTTACATAAACGGGAGAATTGGGAATGTTACTCTATTATCTAAATGTGGGAGAAGTAGCTGCATGACTGTCAATCACCAGTAACTTTCTAGAAATCTCACACTTGCCGCTTCACGAAACAGATACATCCGGCTTCCAGCATAAACAACAATGAACGTCGGAAAAGAAAACAACAGAGAGGGAGTGCCACATTATCAAATACTGTAGTACTTTATTCCAAAAGCTGACTGTTGAAGGAAATGATCTGCAAGAATGGCTTAAAATGAATGAATGAAATGTTGACATAAAAAGAAAGCAATAGACATCGCGCGAAATCATGAATAAGTCTTCATCAAACAACCACAAACAAGTAGTGACCCTTATCTTCACTCAACTCCCTCATTTCTTACAAATTCTGTACTATCAATAATATGCATTCATAATGAATTCATTACATCCAGCCATTTTAAAAGCATATTTTGTTAAGAATTGCAGTCACCAATGAAATCCACGAGAAGGAGCGGTCTAGAGTAAATGTTAATTCAATTGATTATAAAGCGTTTACACTCAAAAATTATTTATCTGGTTAAGAAAATGTCATCTTGAACACATGCATAACCATGAAAATATTTATCAATGATAAATAATTTCATGCTCATAAAGCAGAATAATTTTGACTGGGAAAAACAGATTACAATTCAGTATTTAGGAATCTCTTGCTACTAGTAAATATTTTCAAAAATGATGCAAAATCACTAACTCCGGGTACAAATGAGCAAAAGAAATTTAATCCTAACAAGACGACAAGCCACAAACTACCTCTTCAGAATTACTATATGTAATTAATATGAGAATTCAAAACTATCACACTTTGTACACAAACCGTAAATCACCGAGGCAGTTTGCTGGAAACTCACAGACCCTGTTCTCTTTATAAGAATTCCTGGTTTAATCTCTCTCACCAAGAGCAAGCATAATTTTTCTGAACTGAGAATATACACCATAAAATAATGTCAGAGGGTTTTCTTCCGTGTTATGATTACTAGTGCATTTTTCATGCGCACAACTTAAGGTCTCAGAGGGTTCTTTCAGCTGTTGCACTATTGCCAATATAGTGAGCTGGATCATAAATAGAGATAGATTTGGCAATGGCGAGCTTCAGTGTACCTTAGTCTTTGGAGCAAGACATTGACTGAACCAAGAATCTATCCCCCACCAAAGCAAGAATACATTCTTGAACACAACATATTGACAGAGAAATAGGCATACTGTACTTCATCAAAACTAGCACTAGGATATGTACACGGTGCTAAGTGGCATAGTTCTTTCAGCTAAGCACAGAAAGTTTTCACTTGCATATTGACCGAATTCATCAATGTCTTTTATGCAACTGAAACAAAGGAAGAGATGCAGGTTCTATGTAGGATCATTGGCTCCGACCCCTGAATGTGGGCATGCAGACAAGATGATAGCCCACTCGAGCCACAGGGCACGAAACTGCTAAGCTATGAGTATCATCACTTTTGTATTCCACTGCTTTTTCTGGTAATCGGACAAGGTCTTCCTCATTTGCTTGTTCATCTGTGGTTTCAAGGGCGAAGTGTACCCAGAGAGAAAATAATATGGGCCAAGGAAGAAGGAGCTATGCTATGAGTTATTTAGGGGTGGAGAATTTTTAGTCCCAGTTAAATTTGGCTGAATAAGTGATACAAATGAAGGTTAAGAGAGTTTATGCTCTGAGAAAAGTAGTTTAATAACAGCCCAAGACCTAAAGAAGAGAGAAGGTCTCTCCACTTTAGACTCAAAACTGACCTGGTCTGCATGTGGTGCCACTCTGGTCTCCTTCGGGCAATATAAGCAACTATGAGAGTAAACAGTGGTCATTGACATCGTGGGTGGAAATTGATTTTTTACATTCTTTCAGAGCTGCTTTGACACTTCTTTGAAGGTAGGTTTTTCACATAAAATAAATTGCAATGCTAAGCACTGGCCCAACTTTTGGGCGCTTTGTGAACTCTTCACTAAACACTGAATTTTCATTTCATCACTTAGATTAAACAAGTAAAAAATGCGCCGAAGTTTCTTCAGGGCAATCGAGTTTTCTGTACAGCCGCTACAGCGTATAATCAAGGCCACCGAAAATAGATCTATCTTTCGGTGATCTCGGTATAATGCTGTATGGGCCGCGGCCCATGGTTGATTATGGCTAACGTTAACCTTAAATAAAATCAAAACGACTGAAGCTAGAGGGCTGCAATTTGGTATGTTCGATGATTGGAGGGTGGATGATCAACATACCAATTTGCAGCCCTCTAGCCTCAGCAGTTTTCAAGATCTGAGGGCGGACAGAAAAAGTGCAGACAAAAAAAACGCAAACGGATAGACAAAGCCGGCACAATAGTTTCCTTTTAAAGAAAACTCAAACTATCCGATAAATATGTGAAAGAGAAGGAACCCTTCATTGCAGTTTACTTTTGGCAAAGTTGCGTACAAAACATAGGACGTTGTACCCTCTCCTCTACTGCTGAAGATTATCAGAGTAATAAAAATAGAATATAAACTACCTGTTAGTTCTTCTAGCCTCTTTCTACAATTTCCATTCTCTCTCTCTCTCTCTCTCTCTCTCTCTCTCTCTCTCTCTCTCTTCTCTCTCTCTCTCTCTCTCTCTCTCTCTCTCTCTTGAGCTGCAGAAATCAATTAATCTTATATAAATTTTATTTTAGTATTTCAGCATTACTTTCTGGTCGTATGTTTGAATGAGATGATACTGAAATATTAAAGTTTGGTTCTATAGTCATTACTACCATCTGGTAAGTGTACATGCTATGTAAAATACTGAAATTGCAGGCAATTCTATATCTGATTCCCGGAAGTTCGTGCAGAGAGAAGATAGAGGAAGAGATTTGTCCGGGAGATTGTTTCTTCTTGGTATCAATGAAACACAGGAAACAGCAGAACGGGAGGGACCAACTGTGAATGCTGGAGGAAGAAGCGGATGACATTCAGTCAAATGATGAATGGAGTGGTTGTCTCTGCTGCAGCTGCAGTCAGAGGTCACTGGAGAAGCGCTAGTGCGTTTCAGCGGATACTTCGCGAAACTATTTTTCTTTATTATCCATTTATCAAAACAAATGTAGAAATTGAAGACCATACGGATCGGAAGCGAGGATGGAAAGTTAATAAAACCAAAAGTCAATTTATGGAAAAAGATTAAGTTAAATACAAATGATTCAAAACTGTTCAACAGGACAAATCTTTAAAGTAGGAAATGGAACGAAAGGACTCGGTCTAAATTTGGCAGATTATATCGCTAACATAGCGGTGTAACCTACAGAAGCAATGCTGCAACTCTTTTGTTACGAGTAGGATGTATTTACGATAAGTATTTCGAATTCGAATTTAATGCCAGAGAGAAGAAAGAGCAAAATGGCGAAAATTATAAAATGATTTCATGTGAGCTTTAAGCTCATTTTTTTTAAATAAAAGCAAATAAAACTAACTGCAACTAATAAATCGTGACGTTTTAGTCTTTCATTGCGTAGTGAACTGCGGGTAAAGGGGAACAAATCTGATTTGCTTCGCTCAGATGTTGGCTTGGGGTTGGACCCCTCCACAGAGTAACGTCAACAGCTATTCTATTCTTTGGCTGGACTTGTTGCTTGTTGCCCATACCATCTCTGAATCTCAGCTCCTGTGTTTTATTTCTTTGTAGTTATCTTTCACCTGCTTAAAATGTTAAATAAAAAAAATATAAAAAAAGGGGGTGGGGGGAATGAAAGATGGAACTACTCAGAGCTGTTATTACCTAACTCCTTTCGGTACAACGAGTCATATGAAATACGCTTAGTGAAAGTTAAGGCTTCTCGAGAGGTAGAATAAGTCCCCCTCTCATGGGCAGGCGTGTTTGCCTTAAGCTGCATTATATAAAACTATATCACCAATAGGAAAGGTAGGTGAGTGTTGGCTGTAAAACAATATTTGACTTTGGTAGGTCTATAACTATATGAGCTGAAATAAATGTTGTAGCCTTTTTTGCTGCACAAGGGTTGAAATGCTGAACTTTATCAGTCTGAATACTGGCCTATGAGTGTGAAGTTAGGATGAAAAGTCTCATCACAGAATTCCCAATTTATTTTTCAAGTTTTCAGAAGAGCGCAAAAAGTATCATTGTGTACCATAGTACATGCAAGTTTGTACAGCCACGAAAAAACAATTGATAACCTCTCAGAATCTTTCGAGCAAGATTTTTGTATACGGTAAATATATCAATTATTGGTAACTATCATGTTGCTGACCTTCGTGCTGTACTTAGCAAGTCTCTGGCGTTGATCAATGTAAAGGAGGAGCTCAGGATAACATCAGGGCGATCAGGCTCTAGATTCTTTTTCCATGTTTCTATGTATTTCTAGCCTGAAAGACTACATGACGTGTTTCAAGATTTCAATAACAAATATGTTATCAAATCTTTAATTTGATAACATATTTGTTATTGTATATGCGATTTTCTATTCCTTTAGAATAGAAAATCGCATATACAATACTTTGGGCGCATATATATTCCATCTATTCAACGTCAACGGTAGGCTATTCATCGAACAAGAGCTAAGTTTCGATACACTTGATTATTAAAAGTTACCTACTTGTGAAGGTTATTTTTTTTTTTTCTCTTTTTTTTTTTTTTTGTAAGTCAGTTGGACTACATCCATCTCAATGTTTTGATAAAATCAAACTTTAGGTTTAAAAATAAACATATTTTTGTGAGTAAAGGAAAATAAGTAATGTTTACATGTCCGTGTCTCCATTGCACTCTCTCACTCTCAGCATTTCGTATATAAACCCCGCAAGGCAATTACTGTACCCAACCTTCTTGTAGAACCTACAAGTTTTTCGCATATATCAAGTCCATTGGGTTAGGCCTAAGAGATCCCTATACAGAATTTGCATGCCCAGTCAAGTCAAATCAAGTTTTGATATGATTACCATTCCATTTCTGAATCGAACAGCCCCAGAGGTTGTCAACTGGATTCGGGTCAGAAGGTTTTGCTGGCCATTATTCGGTCCTGATAAAATCTGAATGTTCTTTAGACCATCTCAACACTAGTTTGGCTTATGGATTGAGCCGCACCGCCCTCACTGATGGAAAACGGAACTTCATCCTGTTGTTCAAGTAGCGTAATGGGAGGTGTTTAAGAGGTGCAAAAGAAACGAGCAGGAAAAATTTACTGCTGCTTTATTGGTGACCCAGGCGGTTTATTTAGCGGCAGACTGACGTCACGCCGCGGAACACGATGAGAACAAGGATGACCTGAGGTCGATAATAATTAACAATAAATACATTGAACGAATAGCTACACTTTGAATCATACAAATGGACAGAAACGGAATTGAATACAATCTGATGCCTGCGAAAGAAGAATACATGATATACAAATTGGAAACAGGTAAATAATTATATACGTAGTTTAAATGATTGGATCTGCATGACCCGTCACGCCAGGTGTGACGAATTGTAGAGGCAAAGAAAATGGGACGTCACCATAGAAAACTCGCTCAGCAGAGACTTTACAGGTGTTTAACGGTTCATTTATTTCAATTAGCTCCCCTGGTCCGCCATCAGCCATCCATCCCCAAACGGCTGTAGTTTTTTCTTTTAGATGAACACCATCAACTGTTTAAAAAATTTTCAAGCCTCCTTTGCACTACCCTTTTCAACACTTAACAGTTTCATAGTTGAATGTTGGGTCTAGTATAGCCTATATGCATTGATAAAACTGAATGCAAAGTATGACACAGATAGGTTATCTGATGAATTATCTGGATGAATTAAGTTTACTTTATTAAGTTTCTCCAATTACCTCAGCAATAATGCAAGTGATTTTAAAGTGTCAAAGCAACTGGTTCTCAGAAGTTAATTTTCACAAAAGCCGTACTTATTCAACTTTTTAGAAATACTTTCATTTTCAATTTCTGTTTTTATTAAACTTTACATTTTTTAGTATTATGAGACTAAGTATTCCTTCATTTATAATGCAATTTCATTTCCCTTGTATTTGTAGGATGACAGCAATGAAGAGTAGGCTACCACACCGCGCCCCTCGGAAGACTTTCTTTCACAATGCCTCTTCCACTGGATAGTATTACAGTATATGATGAGGTCTAATGTCTTGTGTAAATCTGTTACTCCTGATTGCAGAGGTATTTGTCAAGGAATTTCTTCGAGATGCCTCAATGATAGGTTGATCTTGTTGAACATTAATGTATCCGGGCCGTCCACTTCTATGTTAATTATTCATGTTTGCCTTTTCCCTCCCTCCTTGTTATCCGCCGATTGACAGTTAACAGTTATGTTGCTGTCTCCGAGCTGCTGTGCAATCTTACTTCCAGAAATAATGGAAGTGTTGTCACGCCACTGAGCCGTTTCCCCTACACCAGAGGTAATTTTCCCCTACTTTCCCCTACGCACCTAATATAACAATAGGATAAATGAAAATGAAGTATTACATTTTAGTTTCAGTTCGTAGTGAAAATAAATATTCCAAATTTTAGGTACGGAAAAATGAACTCTGTTAAAGAAAATATGTATGAAAATTTAAGCATTTATAGCAATGTACATGAATGGTAAATTATCTTATTACAAAAAGATAGATTCAACACTAAGAATTAGTCACAGAACTTTGTTTAATGTGAAAAGGAAAAATTGGATTTTACAAGAAAGATTATAAACATACATTGAATTTACAATAAATGTAAATAAATTTCAGATTGTTTAATTGCAAAACTCATGGATGTAACAACAGTAGGCCTATTGCCTTTTATCAATGAGCAAGGAAAAAGAGACTCTCTCAAGTGAGCTATGAAAATACATTTCTAAGACAAAAGTCAGTAAATTCAAATAAATGCCAGATTATTCTATAACAAAAAAGCAATGATGTAACATTTAAAATTTCCTTCGATCACTGAGAATTTAATTAATTTCGCTGTCTGCATGTTTTTCAAAGTACCTTGACTTTGCTTGGCGATTAAAAGAAAGATTTTTTCTCCCATTGCAGCAGCATTCAATCTGCTTTAATCTCACAGTCATCCTTTAGTTCAATAAACATAATTATTAGCTGATTTGTGGTCACTCCTTTAGCAAAACGCATGTGAGAATCCGATTTCATGTAACCGATGAGTTCTGAGTCTCGTCACCAATCCCTTTCACATATTTTGCAATGAGGAGCCTTTCCACCGTGTGCTTTCCACAGGATAACAATCCTAAAGTCCAGCTCTCCTTTTCCATCCCTTCCTATATCTTTTTCAGTTACTCTAGGCATAATTACAGAAATCCCAAAACAACGTCTATGTGACAATTAATAAAGCTCCTCTCACAATCCTTATCAGGAACTGGCTAGCCTGAAGCTAAACTGAGATTCCAAATCACAAATCTGAACATGAAACACGATGTTCCTTAGAATTAGCAAATACTAAGTTTAAATTTAATACTATCAGTGTTTTGTTGGGATGTTTAATATTTTCCACGGATACTATTTATATTAATAATGTCACTTCTATTTGTTTTTATCTGAGATATTGAAGAAAAAACGTACATATATATTTATATATATATATATATATATATATATATATATATATATATATATATATATATATATATATATATATATATATATATATATAATATATATATATATATATATATATATATATATATATATATATATATATATATATATATATATATATATATATATAAGGGAGATAAGTAAAATTCCCTACATCCCCTACACAAAGGTCATTCTCCCCAGAAGGTTTTCCCTACCCCATACGGCACCAGATTTCCCATACTGTAGGGGAATTCCCATTCGCGTGGCAACACTGAATATTGACCTTAAGCACATTAACGATCGATGAACCAAGAGATAAGGGACTATAGTCGGCTGAAAATAAGGTTTGACCCTCAAAAATTGTTACAAAAGGTTTCTCAACTGTTTAATGTAATGTCAGGTGTGCTTAATATCATATCAAAAGTCTACCACAATCTCATCATACAAAAGGTCTGATTTCCAAGATGGCGTCTATAATAGCTCCTAAATCCTTAAAATGCTCGTCACTCTTCCTTATTCAAACTAGATAAGTAATGCTGGTGCCTAACACCTTATTTTTGGGATCTGGAAGGCCAATTAGCATATCTGCATTATATTGAAGTGATTACATATTCACAAAATCCAAGATGGCAGTTTTCTTGCTCATAACTGGCACAAACTGATTGTCCTCCAGTTTCCATCCCCAATCCACTACATTCCTGTCACTTTCGTTTCCAGTCCACACAATGATCTAGTAATTCACTCTAAAGCTATGATATTATGTCGAGGACTTGGTGGGTGGGAGGCGTTCTGGGGTAATAAATGACTTGGCAGAGACAATTATTTTATCAAAACATTGTAACGCAAAGATGAGAGTGAATCAGTACTCTTGCCAGTTACGAGCAAGAAAACTGCTGCACCAGAAAGCCTCCTTCAGATGGTCCACTGTAATTGCAAAACAGCCTGTTAAACGCACTGCAGTTGCAAAGGCTATGAACTACCATGCACACCTGCTTGTGGACCATGTCAAGTTGAGAACTGTGAGACTCCACACAATCAAGCTTTACAGGAAGAAGAAAACGACAATGAATATCTGTAAACCTGGTTTTTCAGAAATTTATAATGTAGGATTTATAACAACATTTTACCGGTAATCACTACACTAGGTTTGGTGGCCTTATTGGTCCCCCACCTTAGACGTTGAAAAATACAATCACTTCAATGTACTGTTATTCAGATAAGTTGGTTAGATTTCCTGATTCTCGAAAAGGGATTTAGACACCAAATTTACGTGAGTAAAGTAAATTGAAATGAGCAATGGGGATTTTCATAATTTGGCAGCTATTTTTCTCCTCCATCATTGATTTTGTATTTATATAATATAATCACTTTAGTTTACTGTAAGTCAGATAGGCTAATTGGATTGCCATATCCCCAAAACAAGGGTTTAGACAGCAAGTTTACTTCTGTAATGTGAGTTGAAATGAATAGTGATGATTTTTTGTAGTTTGGCAGCTATATTGGTCCTCCATCTTAGATTTTAAAAAAATGTAATCACTGTAATATACTGTGATTTAAATATATTTACTGGATTCCTAGATTCCTAAATCAGGGGTTTAGACAGTAAATTTACCTGTGTAAAATGAGTTAAAATTAGAAATTATTATTTTTTTTTTGTCTGTTAGCCATATTGGTCCTCCATATTAAATTTTGTATATATGTAAATAGACCTACTTCAATATACTGTGATTCAGATATGCTCTTTGGATTCCCAAATCACCAAAACAGGTGTTTAGACACTAAGTTTACTTCTATAAAATAAATTAGAAAGAAAAATGGAGATTTTCATAGTATGGCAGCCATATTGGTCTGCCATCTTAGATTTTGTGTTTATATAATCAGTTCAATATAATGCAGATATCCTAACTGGGCTTCTAGACCCCCGAAATAAGGTGTTAGGCACCAGCATTACTGATCTAGTTTGAATAATGAAGAGTGACGGGCATTTTAAGGATTTAGGGGCTATTACAGACGCCATCTTGGAAATCAAACCTTTTGCCTGGTCGGATTGTGGTAGACTTTTGATATGTTATTAAGCACACCTGATACTACAATAAACAGCTTAGGAACCTTTTGTAGCAATTTTGGGGTGATAATGTGCTTTTAATTCATAAATGCAACCGACTACTAATTATCCATGCTATCAATGACTCACTAGAATTGGATTTTCTCTCCCATGGTAACGTCATAATCAGGGCAATATATTTCAAACGAAATGTTATTTGCTTTTCTTCTTACCTTGGCTGTGATAAATAGTTAGTACATGTTTTGATAGTTACCTTTATTTTGTATGTACAAAAAATAAATAAACATACTACAATTGTACAAAAACAAAATTGTTCGAATCCTCATTTGATTCTTTACATTAGTTTGATGTAGAATTCATTTTGAAATGGTTCATACAATTTCATTCAACAAACGTCTATACCGAATTTTCACTCTTCTTATTGTTTTCTTTTTTTTAAGAATAGCATTCCTTGGATGATTAATAATCTTTTTATAAGAAAAAATTTTATCTTTTTGGTGTATTTCTGAGGAATAATTTATCTAACCTTTTCGCTGTGCGGGACTGATCATCTCAGTAATCAAAAGGTCTCATCCGTGAAGTGGCTCAGATCCCAGTCATCACTCTTTTGGCTCTAGTTAGGCAGCTCGTATTAGATAACGCGTTTCCCTCGCCATTTTAGGGAGCTGTTGTCTATATTCTAGTGACAAATGGTAACATTTGACTTCCAACTTACAGGACAAGGGCTAGACCTTCAGGCAGCGTTCCCAAAATGGATACGAAAGTATCACTTGGTTACTTTTAGAACTGAGGCAAACAGTTTTTACGACGTTGACCAGAATGATACGAAATGCTAGAAATTTGCAAAAATTGGATACTATTGCTGCGATTTTTTCTGAAAATGGATACCTTTTCTATTTCTTGCGTTTTCTATATTTAAGTTATATTTTTTATTAAGTCAGTTCCAGTTATGATTATGCATTAGAAATGTTTAAATACTTTCATTTGAACTAGCAGGTTGTTGTTTGATGATCGTAATCGGTAAGATTTATTAAGACCACTCTATCACTACCTTTACCAGACGAATGATGAAGAAGCTTCAAGATATATTAAGTGTACAAATATACTAAAATTAACAGAAATGTCGTAATTTTCATGAATTAAAATATTGGATACATTTTGGATACTTTTTTAAAGGGAATGGACATTTCTTGTAATTTTTGGTATCACCTGGGATACTTTTTTTTATTTTTCCCACTGGTAACACTGCCTTCAGTAAACATCGAAATGCCATAGAATTTAAGGTTTCTCTCGATCATGATGTAGCACAGAAGTTTTGATTTGGAAATGACAATGACAGTAGTACAATAGACCTGAGCTGCCCGATAGTTCTAATAGTGACAGGTGTAGATGTGGTGGTGTTTATTACATCGCAGTTACAGACAAACCTAAATTACCTTAGATCATTTTTTTACTTCAGGTTTTATCAGAGGTGATCATGGATCAGAGGAAATGAAAGAGAAGGTCTCCGGAGAACCCGACCCGATGTGGTGTGATTCAACGAAGAAAACGTGATACAATTTTCGAATGGAAGACCATTGAAGATTCAGGTCGTAAAAAATCGGCGCTCTGAAACTTTCATTCGAGTTAATAAATTTACATTTTCTACAGAATGCGAAAGTATATTTTTTACTTTTAGTTTTGTGAGGTTTTCCAGATGAAATTTTTGGCCAAGAGCAAGTATTCAAGGTTTGTGATAAAGATCTTCAACCTGAATAACAAAAATAGCTTTATTGTACTCTATGCTTTGAGAGTTATCACACTGAAATGAATCGCTAATAAAACCTACATAATTCAGTATTTGAATAAGTACCTACGCACCATTTGCATATTGTATCACCCTACAACAATAAAACATTACAATAACACAAAAGTACGGTGTAATATTATAAGAGTAATGCAAATGCAAAGAATCGAGTTAGTTAGTTACACAATTAGCAGGACACTGATCAGATTCTCGTCACTAGCGTCGATGACAGAGATTTTCGCTCGCAGCGCAGCGAAGAGGTTAATTAAGGGTGAAGAAAAGCTTCTGGAGAGGAGCACTAGCAGAATTATTTTCGTGATGGTGCTTGCGATGTGTTTCCACTGGTTAGGAATTTCATGTGGCAATATTTGCAGTTGTGGTGACAGTGACCATCATGGCGAACGGACGGGAGAATCTGCCTTGGGAAGGAACGGACGGAATCGCCGCGAACAGAACGGACAACGCGAAGGATAGGCCTACCGCTGGCGTGAGCAGGGAGAGCTTCTTCAAAAGCCTGGCAGAAAGTTCTCAGCGTCTTCAGCGGCACGAACCGATGACCAAGAATCAGATTTCAATTCCTGTTGGAAATGGGTAGGTGGAAAAGATATGTTCAAGCTAAGCTTAATTCAATTACTGAATGTTATTTGTCTGTCATTTGATCTACTGTATGCAGTTTTGACATTCCTTCGTGCAGCATTCTCGGTGTTTAACTGGAAAGTTACCTGACAGCAATAATAAAAGCAGGAAAGACGCCACTGAATTACTCTTGAAAGTTCTTCTCATTTTGTTGATAAAGAATTGTTTGACTTGGAGCCTCTATTGTTTTCATCAACCGTCGGATTTGCAATAAAAATTCTATCTCGTACATCAAATGACATCATGATAATTAGAGAAAGTGACGGACACGGGTAAATGCAAGAATTCATTCAGACTCCTCAACACGAATCTTCTGGCACAATGTTGTATTGTATTTCATCGCCTGATGAAATCCCTTCACAAATATATGAGACAAGAGACATTAGCGAAGGAACGTTTATATCTCAGTACCAAAGATGCTGATCTCCAAGACTATCAACGCATCCTTGTGGCAGTAATTCTTCTTCTTCCTCGTTTAACGTGCTTTTTCCCATTTTTCATATGGGCTAAGCACGATGCCTTCTTTTGAATAAAAACAAGTAAAAAATGCGCCGAAGTTTCTTCGGCGCAATCGAGTTTTCTGTACAGCCGCTACAGCGTATAATCAAGGCCACCGAAAATAGAACTATCTTTCGGTGGTCTCGATATAATGCTGTATGAGCCGTGGTCCACGCAACTTTTATCACCGCCCGGGGGTGGCCTTTCCTATATCGTTCCCAGACGTACCATTATGGCTAACTTTAACCTTAAATAAAATAAAAACTACTGAGGCTAGAGGGCTGCAATTTGGTATGTTTGATGATTGGAGGGTGGATGATCAATATATCAATTTGCAGCCCTCTAGCCTCAGTGATTTTTAAGATCTGTGGGCAGACAGAAAAAGTGCGGCCGGACAGACAAAGCCGTCGCAATAGTTTTCTTTTACAGAAAACTAAAAATGATGGTTGAAAGGAAGGATTTATTTTTCACAGAGCCTCGATTTTACGTATGTATTCTCACTTGCTAATGGTCAAGCGGACACGAAAGAACTCCGGTGGTTATTGTATTACTCGTTTCTTCGTCGAACTGGAACTAAGATCAATATAAGCGAAAAAAAATGGTTGTTCTTTTGTATACAAATCCATGTGTCAGGTAATGACAGAATATCAACTAATTTTTTTTTTTTTTGTACTCGTAATTCTGGGACAAATATTACAAATTCTTCATAAAAACCATAAAGGCCAAAGCAAAATGGTACAGAAAACAAAAGGTTAATATATTAACCAATCCAAGATTTGAGAATATGGTTATGCTGTCACCACATGTTACAAAGCAGCAGTCAGATTATATTTAGTATATAATTATATATTCTGTTCCTGGCCATCATGACCGTGCCTCCAATAATCTTAATCTGTTCCTTGTTTCAGATCCTTTCAATTATTCCAGCGAATTTCGCTTCAACATTGGTCAGATTACTTTTTCATCTTTATTATTCACACACATCTTTCCTCTCTCCATCACTTTTATCCACACAATGCCAGTATTGGCTATACTGCATGAGAGTTATTTTCTCCTTGATCTGTCATGGCAGGGCTGTCCCTTAGAAGCCAAAGCCCTGACCTAGTGGATCATACGCTGGTCAAGTTTTAATTTCAGCTCCTGAAGCACACCTCGTCGTCCTTTGTTAAAGCTCCCTGTCCTCCTGGTCAGATGTGAATGAATTACTCTTTCGTATTTTCTCCTTACTTGACTCATATTTCTTTAGGTCTAGTAGAAATCAGCATAGATCTCTATATATAAGGAATAATTTTTCTGGTGCAAAGAAGAAAGCAGTAAGTCTGATCTTGTCTCCTTCTGAAGAACATTCGTTGTCTTTTGCCAAAATAGATTTTGCTCAAATTTATGCACGTTTAAGTCTCCTCCTCTTTCACGCCTCAATCTATACAGTAAGTCACTTTTCAGGTAATTCTTCATAGAGTGATTCTTCCCTCACAAGTCCCTCGAGTTACTGCATCCTTAATGATGGGCACAGCATCAGCACTGGATTGTTTTCCTTCATGATTCCTTAACAAGTCTACAGATGAACTGACTCCTGTGCGTTGGCGTATTCTTTTTTAATCTTAAACCTTAAATCCTGCACGAATTTTTCTTCTTGGGTACACACTAGTTGAATCCATCCCAAAGAAAGGTGACTGCTCACATTATTGCAGTTGCTATTCTTTTCCTCTTTACTTATACTATTGTAAATTAATTCAAAACTGTACTGCACTTTCATTTTCTGAAAAGTAAAGAATCCAGCATTTTTCTCTCAGACCGCCAGTAGGGCTGCTTCCAAGAAAGTCTCTGAAGACTTTCTTCCCTCGTTTACTTAGATTTAATCTTTTTCTCTGCTGGACTTAGGAAATTCTTTTGTCGCTGATTTTAAGATCACTAAGGCTTTTGGTAGCGTTAGGCGTAAGAGTCTGTAAGCTATGGCTCTTGTTTCTGAGTTTACTGCACACCTCTCTAGGAGGCCATTTCTAGCTTTTTATTATTCAGCTGTTTTATATTTGCTGCTGATGTCACAGCATCTCTTACCTTACTAATTGCTAGAGGTATTCTCAAGTCCTTTTGTTTCTCGTAACTAACGATCATCTCAGGCCTAATTCTTTTCTGATGTCTGTTCTACAAATAATTCATCCATCCATAGCCTTTCAGTTCCCCTTGCTGTCTCCTGTTGGTCCACTCTCAGTCTCACTCTGCCCTTTCTTCGTTTGTTGATATCTTCAAAATGCTGTTATCACCTGTTTCTCTAATTTCTCTCCATCTGGTGTTTCCGCTCTGATGAAAGAATTTCACTGAACTTCTCACCTCCGTGAGTATTTTGAATGTTCAGGCTACATCAGACTAATCAGGCAGCGTTCCAGCTGCTAAATCCCTTCTAGGTAGATCTCATGTTTAGATGATGCGAGTTCGTTTCTTCAGCCCAATTACTGATATTTCGGTATACGAGATGTGTCAAAGAACAGTGTATAGTTTCGAAAAGCTTGAAACTTGACCCGTGTAAGATCTTTCTATTAGCTGAAAGCTCATATTAAGCTTTGATTGCAAGATTAACATCATCGCAATGAAGATGTCCATTCCTGAGTTTTGAAGACCATGAATTGTATAGAAGACTGACTATCGTTATCTGTCTTACAGTTTAAAAAGACAGTCGCCCAGATGGTTGCGAATGTCAAAAGAAAGGCTTCACAAATGGATGTGATGGTAAGGATCATTTCTCGTATGTTTCACCTGCTTGCTGCACACACAGGAAGAGGACAAAAATCAACTAATCGACTACACATCAATGATGCTGTACTGTGTTTAGTTCTTCTTTGAACTTCAGTTGAATTTCTGTGTGTGAGAATTAACACATTTAAATAAACTTCAGATAAGAAGTTTTGAATATCGTCATTATCTTACGACATTTGAGTTGACCCACTGACGTAATGACTCGTGTTTAGACTATATTTTTAACTCAGGGCTTTTTTATTTTTAGACTACAGGATTATGACACTGAAGATTTTCATTTGCATATTCCTCCCATGAATAAATGGTCTGACTGTAGATTAGAAGTGTTTATATGTTATGGCGGTGGCATTTTGTAAATCCATGACACCATGTCATTATTTGGAACGGACTGAACCATGTGCACATTGTGTTAGGATGAGGCAGCTAACGGTTCAGTATGTCACGACTATCAGTCACACCATACTTGCAGAAACATTCGTAAGTTTACTGCTGCGTAAACTATCTGTTCCCTAGCATTCGATGACTTGATAAAGGAAATGGCATCGAAACTCCCTTATCTAAACAAGAAGTAAAACGGTACAAATTGCAGTGCTCCCGACCAATACCAGATCAGTGCTGATTGTTATATGCATTCTAAGCCATTACAAACAAGAAACAGATATGTTCGCTAAGTTAATAACAGTGACTGTGCAATTTCAAACTCGGTTTTTTTGAAAAGTGGAGACGCATATCGTAACAATGGCCAGTACTGCAATGCATCTGAGTGACCCAGAGCATTTTCTTGAATTAAAGCCTCGAGAGAGACAACTTCACTGAGTTAATTTCATAATTTGTTGTAAAATTAGGAATGATATGATATTATGTATCTAGGTGATGGTACACAAACATGGCTCTGATGCTCACCAGTGGTCTCTTTTGTGATGTTACCATTTTAGAAAGTAAGCATTTTGTACATGCCTCTATACCAGTTTGCATGTTTTGAGGATATTATGCAAAATTTATGTCGGCACCATTATCCGTTTGTGTTTGGTTTTCTTCTCTTCTATTAGGGAACATTACCTTGTTCTGCTTCTTTGAGATGACTGAATGAAGTGCAGCAGATGGCCTGACCAGCATCCACGTCTCCCCTGCTCAATAATCCTTCATCTCCACCTTCAGGCGTCTCTTCTGTCTTTTATGTAAGACCCAGTTTGGTCATGACGTCAAGGAGAAACCTCATCATTCTCCCAATTTTCTTGTTACACCTGTCGAGCTGTCTATTCTTTGGAAATCAATAATCACCAGATTATGTGTCAAGCTTTAAAATCATGATTTCTGTGTCCAAGACTCATAATGGTCCTTGTTCAGGTTATTCTAAAGAGGTTGCGTTAATCCTCTTGTAATAATTGTTTAATAATAATGTTCTTATTACTACTACTTGTGGCTTGATAAGTCAATTGCCCTTGACTTACATTCAGAGGCTACCATTCATTTTAGGACAATTAACTCAAGACTAGCCTATACATGACAATTCAAACCTGGGCAAAGATAATACAAGTGTGACACACCGAACTGGTACTTGACGTTGTAGACAGACGAGTCTTCATTTCTGGTTAGGATTGAGGGAAAGGCTGACTCCTGCAGTTTGTTTAATGTTTCTTGGTAGATTCCTTCCATAATTGTTAGAACTGGTTCCTAAACTGGTACTTATACTGGTACCCTATACTGGTTCTTATACTGGTTCCCTGTAATACAAAAAGTTCATTTAGGACAGCAATCTTGTGCCAGACAGCATGTAGTCCTTAGCTTAGGCTATAATGTACTCATGCCTAACTTAACTGTTACATTACACAATTAGTCTGGCTCTACATGCATAACAGGTTGAATTTAACTCAAGAACTGACATATTCATAAAGTTTTGGAAGAATATTGCGCATCTTAGCCTACAGTTGGTGGCACTGCAACCACATGCAAGCTCATCATGGTGCAACTTACGTAACATTACCAGAACAACTCTTGGTAATTTGCTGTTTCACGGTGTTGCCTTGTAATATGTATATCATCCTATATTTCTGATATATTTACTCTTTTATTTATCATGTTATGTATATCAGTAATAATTGTTGAAATATCATATGTAGTGTAATGTCAGATCTCAAAAGAGTTAATGGTTTAGATAACTTAGCAGCGTAATTTAGAATTAACAATACGTTTTTTTCTGCGAAGGTTTGTCAAGAATTGACATATTCATAATATAAAGTTATGGAAGAATATTGTACATCCTAGCCTACGGTTGGTGGCACTGCAACCACATGCAAGCTCAACATGGTGCAACTTACATAACATTACCATAACAACTCTTCGTAATTTGCTATTACATCAAGGTAAAAATACAAAAGAACTCTATTAAGTGTTATGGCAACATGTACAATATAAACTAAGATAAGTGCATACCTTTTACAAGGGAGAAATATGGCATTTCAAATGGGAATAAGAGGAGCTACATTCCTTTCACCTCTCAAGTCGTCATACACATCTCGAACGGTACGATTTGAGCTTATGCTACACAACTATGCACTTAGTTACATTTACGCACTCACTTACGCACACGCGATCATAGAAAACCTAGCTTCGAGTGGTTAAATTAATGTCTTGATACGATGAAAACCAATCTGTTCTTCCAGTCCACCAATTATGAAGGGTATTTTCATTAAATTGAATGAAAGATTTCCATCATTACACTCTCACTGGCTTCTGCTTCCAAAGACAACGCCACTTTCTAGCACCAGTTGATGTCTATCAAGGCGTCATTTATTCAGGTCTCACTTGTAAACTCTTGCCAAATCAGTGGACATTAACTTGAAGCTGATGATCTCAGAAAATCAGTGCTCCTGCTCACTGTGTGCACTGTTGTAATCTATTCTATTTGTTCCTAACTAGGGAATGCGAATGCATTCACAACAACCAGACATTTTTTTTACAGTGCGATAAGCGATGATGCTTTTACTACCGCATTTCTTTTTGACACAACCCTGTACGGTTGATGGTCCTTAGATGTTATTTTTGTGGAATATTGAAGATGTTACGTATCCATATTCATAAATAATAGCATCACACAGCGGCATAAAATTTACATTAGGATACACAAATACCCAAAGTGTAATACTTCTGTGTCTGTGCTACCAATTATTTTTTTTTATTTGATTCCAGGTCGGTGGTAGGAATGACGGGGACAGTTCTGGTCTCGGCATTCTTCGGTCTTGCGCTGTGGCTCGGTCTCATTTCGCACTTGGGAACACAGAAGGCATTCAGAAAGAGAAGGTAATTTGAAACTGTATTATGAGTATGTTATCAATCTCAAAAACTGGTTTCTATAAGCAGGGGATTTGGAAATAACAAATCCCATATTGGGAAATGACATTGTCCTTTTTGCCGGATGGTTTGGATAAATTTCATTGCAGATGAAGCTGCGGATAAGATAGATGTACTGTATAATTGCTGATGGTGGCAGTGTGACTTATAATGTCTTCTAAGTATTTATTTATATAATGCTTCGTTTTTAGAATTCAGGCATCATTTTAAAATTGCTACAACTCTGTTGTTTTTATTTTATTATCTGTGAATAAGATTTTAATTTTTAAATTCAGGCCTAGTAAAGGAGCTCTCACGGTACGGCAGCATCATTTCTTGAGTCTGCAGGTTTTACTGAAATGACACATTTTGCTTTTCTTCCGTATTAAAATGGAAGAATTGTGCTATTCATGAAGGACTGTCCTGAAAATAATTATAACATACAGTACTCTGATATGTCATCTATGTTACTTCATTTTTTACGACGCTTGAAATCCATCAAGCCCTAGCTCGGTTTAAATGCACTTCTTTCCATTCTATGGAGCCCTTCAAATTTCATCATGGCAAATCTCCATCATTAACGACTGATTCAGATTTATATAATCACAGAAGTGTATTTATCTTTAAAGAAACAAGACGCAATATATTCACCTCAACCCAGACCAGATTTGAGAATTATTTCATTCTGGCATACTTGCATTGTCTTTAGAATAATAGAGAATGAATGGATGAAGAATACATTGCCTTAAAGTCATTCATTAGTGATGCTACAGTGAGGTCTCCATTACTGCTCTAGATCATTACATTGTTAATGGAGTTACACTGTTAATGGAACTGTAGAAGTGACAGCACCACTGGACCATGCATAGTTACATGTTGGCTGGTCGGGTCTTTAGTTGGGCGGGGCAGATGATTGTTCGTCGTATGCAATAGCTTAATCTACATCAAGAGAAGACAGTGGTTTTGTGAGTGTTGCGAGGTTTACATGGAAGGAGCCGCCCTCATCTATAATGATGTTTTCTTTGGAATGCTAATTTGGATAAAAACGTTTTACAACAGAAGGGGCTTAATGACAGCCGTTTTTATCACCTCACTCACAAATTGACGGATGTGGCAAGGGGAGAGAAGGGAAGAAAAGTCCATGGAAGCAACATCAGGTTTTGAGATGCAGATAGGACGTGAGGCATCCAAGAGGTATAATATATTTTTAGCTGACTATAATAACGCAGAACTAAGCCTCAGCAGTATTAAGAGCACACATGTTTAGGCTGCAAATATCAGTATGGATGATAATCTCGAGAAGTGAGCTACCAGTAAATTTCAGTTGACTGTTTGCTGTATCAAATCCTTTCCTTCCACTGATAAGGCAGAGGCATGTGTGTATGTCAGATGATATAATGTAATATTAGTTCAGTCGTTATTTTAGGATATAGCTGCAAGTATTAGCTGAGTCGTTGACTCTGAAACCGAACTGGTCGTGGGCTATGTGCAGGTGAGGAATGGAGTTCACTTGGAGGATTGACTCAGGTCTTATTATCTCCAATGAAACTGCTGTGTTTGCCCAGGTCAACTCACATCCGGTCATCCCTTCTCTAAGCGCTTGTTAAATACAGAAAAGGTAGATTCAAGACTTAATACTACTGCCACCTCTACCTTCATATGCTGAGGTAATGATAAAGCTAATCCTTTCAAAAGCAAGACATTTGACCTCTTGGAACATAGTGAGGTAAAATTCCCAGATACATGTTAGCTATTCATCTGGAATACTTTACTATACTGTTCGTCATTCCTGTCGCCTTAACTATCAGTACATGCCATTATACAAGAAGGCAAACCACAAACTGGATCTTATCAGGTCAAACTGGAGACTGAGCTACAGAGTGAAAAATAAAACAGTATGATTATGATTACTTATGCTGCATTTTTGGCCCCACGAAATAGAGCCGTCCAGTATGTGAGCCCTTCTAAATATTCCTATAACTTTTCATGATTTTTTAACTTTGTATGTTATTACATGCAAAGGACACTAACTTTTACAAAGAAAAGAGTTCTTCTAGAAAAATGGATAATCATAATAAGGGAAAATGCACTGGGAATTCATCATATGTATTTTCCATTTTTATTTTCCAAACACTTCAGTAACTTTTCTCCTTTAATCTTTTTTATACTAAATTTATGAATAGGGTGAAATGATAAGACTGCCTTGTGAGTATGAAGATCCATTCTCAATCGAACTATTTTAGGGGGCTAACGAAGTAAGTCTAAAGGTTCCTGTGAAGACGACTGGGAAAGTGTACACTTTGGGTATTAACTTCTTCCCAAACGCTTAAAGTTATCGTAGACTTTCCTTAATGACACTAATGTTGTGTTTTTGCCACCAGAGGAGCCTTTATTTTTTACGGAAGGTAATCACTCACTGGAAACTGCTGTTCTAAGTAACTAACTTCTCAAATGAAGTCCTGGGTATTCAGTAAGCAAAATTCTTAGTTCTAATTCATACCATATTAAAATGAAAGCCACATATTTTTATATGCTTTTAATTAGCTTGAATTCTGTCTGTCTGCCTGTTTGGGTCAAATTTGTAACTCAATTTTCAACCTGTTCCCTTCGTCCGATGGACTTCAAATTTTGCATGGTTACTCAATCCCGGTGACAATACAACCTTACATGATCAGTAGGTCAGCAATGACCTCCATTGACCCTACAGTGACCTCTCCCAGTATCTCAGGATTTGAATGAAACTCTTCGGATTTTTCACAACTTCTTTGACTCAGTAGAGTCTATCTTCTATATAACTCCTCCCCTTCCCTCTTCATTCCCCCTCCCCCTTCCCCTACCTTCCCCCTCCCCCTTCCAGAGCACACAGTCAAGTGTTAATTTAGCTGTGTCTTCCCCCACAGGTGGGTACCGTTCTCAGCTAGCATTCTGCTGGCCCGCGTTCGATTCTCCACTGGCCAATGAAGAATTAGAGAAATTTATTTCTGGTGATAGAAATTCATATCTCACTATAATGTGGTTCGGATTCCACAATAAGCTGTAGATCCCGTTGCTAGGTAACCAATTGGTTCTTAGCCACGTAAAATAAATCTAATCCTTCGGGCCAGCCCTCTCTAGGAGAGCTGTTAATCAGCTCAGTGGTCTGGTTAAACTAAGGTATACTTAACTTTTTCTCCCCAACCCTTTCCCTCTTCCCTCCCCTCCCTTCCCTCTTCCATCCCCTTCCCCCACCCAAACTCCTCCCTCCCCTCCCCTCCCTTCCCCTTCCAAAGCACACATCAAGTGTTAATTTAGCTGTCCCCTGCTCCCCTTCCCTCTTCCATCCCCCTCCCCCCACTCCCTCCCCTCCCCTTCTGGAGCATACAATTAAGTGTTAATTTAGGTGTGTCCTCCTCCCCTTTCGTCGTCCCTTCCTTTCCCCTTCCCTCTTCCATCCCACCCCTCCCCGAGCATGCAATGAAATGTTAATTTACCCTGTCCTCCTCCTCTCCTCCCC
Source organism: Macrobrachium rosenbergii (assembly GCF_040412425.1). Classification (NCBI taxonomy): domain Eukaryota; kingdom Metazoa; phylum Arthropoda; class Malacostraca; order Decapoda; family Palaemonidae; genus Macrobrachium; species Macrobrachium rosenbergii. The sequence continues at coordinate 93,568,494 of NC_089742.1, read as the reverse complement.
TCTTTATCCCCTGCCTTCCCCCTTCTGGAGCACAGGATCAGGTGTTAATTTAGCTGTGTCCTCCCCTCCGCTCCCCTCCCACTTCCCCTCCCCTTCCAGAGCACACAATCAGTGTTGAAGCTGTGTCCTCCCTTCAACTTCCCTCTTCCTTCACCCTCCCCTTCCCTCTTCCACCACCCTTCTCCTCCCCTTCCCCTCCCCTACCCCTTCCCTTCCCCTCCCCTCTTCCTCCCCTTCCAGAGCATACATCAAATATTAATTTAGCTGTGTCTTCCTCCTCCCTTCCCTCTTCCATCCCCCCCCTTCCATTCCCTTCCCTTCCCCCTTCTGGAGCACACAATCAATTATTAATTTAGCTGTGTCCTCCTCCTCCCCTTCCTCTTCCATTCCCTCCCCCCCCCTTCTGGAGCACACAAGTGTTAACCCTCCCTTCCCCTCCCATTCCCTCTCCCTCTCCCCTTCCCCTATCCTTCCCCTTCCCCATCTCCCTTTCCTTTCCCATCCCCTTTCCCCTCCCCTTCCCCTCCCCATTCCCTTCCCCTTCCTCTTCCCCCTTCCCTCTCCTCCCCTAAACGGATATCAGTTTCGTTAACTACAAGCATAAATCAGTTACAATTTCTTTCAAAACTATAACGTATAAGATAAAAAAAAAAATACAAATAAGTTTTTAATTATGCGTTTATTAAAATGCACTAAAAAGTAAAAAATATTTTTTTTTGAGACACGTCAGGATTTTCTTACAATTAATCATGTCTACAAAAATAAAAGCGTGAGCCCCAAACATGGAAGGAAATGCTACAAGAAAAGAAATATATTTATTAATTTCTTGTAGCATTTCCTTCCATGTTTGGGGCTCACGCTTTTATTTTTGCAGACATGATTAATTGTAAGAAAATCCTCGTGTGTCTCAATTTTTTTACTTCTTAATGCATTTTAATAAAAGTTTATTTTAAGTTTTTTTCTCACGTTGTATTTACACAGCCAGTATGACTTAGTGCAAGAACCTCTACAAGTTGAAGAAATATTGACAGTCAACTGTATCAACTCCCATTCATTTTTCATTATAGGGTTTGTTGCTGGGTATTTCTCCAGGTTCCATTTGCAATAAAGGAATTGTTCTGTAACTCTAATGATATACAGTATTACTGTTTTAATATCTACGGGGATATGTGTCTCGGTTATAAAGCCATCAATGAAAGAAATACCGGTCACTTCAGGGCAACCACACCACGAATAGAAAATCATTTCACTTTTTCGGTTGAGCGCCACCGCTATAACTATCCACATTTTTCTCCTTTGCAGCCCCAACAGGCGGAACAGCATGGTCGGTGCTTTGGCCAACTCTGTTGAAAGAGGCGTGAGACACCAAACTCAAGAACTCGAAGCTGTTAAACAACAAGGGAGTTACGTCCACATAAGAAATCAGCCAGATTTCCAACAGGAAGTGACCCAGGCATTCCACAGTCAGCCGCAAGGCCAGCAGAACAAGTTAAGTCTGTCTCCTTCGAAGAAAAGTCATCTGAAAGATCCCACTAAAACTATGAAAGGAATTGCATCCTTGCTTTTGCCAGAAGACCCCCCTCATCAGCTGCACCTTCCTCATGAGGGTGCTACTGCTTTCGGTCAAACAAGAGAAAAATCTCATTCAAGTAAACATATTCATTTTAAGGATGAAAATGTCCTTAAAACTTCAGTCAGCGTTCCTGCAACAAACTCTTGGACACAACATTCCAGCAATTATAATGCACTTCATTTGTCAGCGCCTCCTGAAATTGACTATAACTCTTACCAAACCAGACCTTTTTCCCTGCCGGGCAGCTTTGTTAACCCAGATAGGAAAGGATACCAAAATGATGATGTCACTTATTATTTCGAAGTTCCCAGTCTGACTCCTCGTCTTTCTAACAGACCTAAACCCATCGTGGGTCAAGAAAAAGACATAACCTACTATTACGAAACTATTCCAATTTTGAATGCAAACCCTGTAACACCTTCTAAAGATAACCTGATGAATTCCTTCGAAAGAAATCAAGGACTCCATAACACCGAAGCAAGAAGGCCCATTGCTCACTCTACCAAAGGTGAGAGTGACTTGCGGCACCTGATCACACCTCCGAATCTACGACTAGCTAACCGACAGCGATATGGCTCTGAAGACACAAAGGATACTTATAGCTACCCTCCAAGTGGCTTACTAAATCCAAAACCAAATAAATGGAGGAGCAGTACAAAGTCCTATCTCTCGGATATCCCCCCTTATACTTGGAACTGGAGAAGGGTAAGCGAAGGCTATCAGCGTAGTTCCACAAAGGACCCAAAATATCCCGAAAGGGAGACAGGTAAGAAATCTGAATTAAATGAGTCATCTAGCAAATTTTTCCCTTCTGTGATGTTGCCTAAAAACACTTCTCAAAAAATATCTACCCTGTCAGTGACGGTGACATCTCCAACAACAACAATAAAAACAACAACAAAAACAACAAACAGCAACAGCACCAGCGGCAACCGCGACAGAAACATTTCCACAGCAGGATGATGAATCCAGTAGTGCAAGACCAGCTGGGGCCTCTGATTATGATGACGTCATAACTGCCTTTAAGCTGAGCAATGGTGTCCCTGTTAACTGGATGCCAGACACTCAACTGACAGAAGAAGATGAGGAGAGTCAAGATGATGCAAAAGAGAAGAAAACCAAGAAATCATTTTGAATAACGGGATGTTCGCTGTCACTGTTCAGTACAAAAATATTGGTCTTTTTAATTGCTCAATAATAGATTAAAATAACCGTAGTGTACAGAAACACTAAGATTCCACTAACTTTATCACATTATACGTGAACAAGAATAAAAACAATCGGCCACAAATATTCCAATGCAACGCTTTCCTTTTGCTGTTGGGACTACTGCTGTGAATCCTTACGAATTCTTAAATGTTCAAATATAATACAAACAGAAGAAAAGCCCTTGTAGCTATAACTAGGGTGGTCAGAATTTTGCATGATTTTTTTTTTTTTTTTTTTGCAGACACGCTCACATATGCATTTTTTCTATAGCCTCTTGTTATGATGTAGTCCAATCCATTCGAGATGATTTCCAGTTTCAGCTGTTCAGATACATCGAGATATTTTGCAAGAAGTTTGTGGCTGCAATATTAACTTGAAATTGGAATACAAATAATGGTTCATTTCAATATTACGTTTTTATTCGAACTAATTTAGTTATGATCCTTGGAGGAACAGAATACTCTTATTGTCGAGCACCACAGAATTGAAGTAAATTTAGGTCAATGAACAGTATTTGTTATCTAAGGCTAAACTACATTTAATGCTTGAATATGCATGACACAGAATACTTTCTTTTATTCAAACCACTTTGACGTAATATTGCTTCCCAGGTTTTGAAAAATAAACCTCTGGAAGATAGAATGTCACAACAGGCATTTTGCTGACAGAGCGTAATGGATTTTAGCTTGCTAAAATAAACTTAGCCACTTTAAATTTTGGCTTTTATTCAACATGCTCCAAATTTCTTCTCACTGCTATTAGTCGTTAACAAGTAACAGGAAATGCAGCATGAAGGCAAATGCACCTTTTGCGCCTCTGAGCCTCTGAGCAAGAAGAACTAACGGCATTGGCTGAAGAAGACTACGGCACTGGCTCCAGGGCTTCGCTGGCGCATTAGTTCCGGTAGGTAATGTTTGCCAGCTGCTATTCCGCGCACAGCAAGCACTGGAAACCAGGAGGTCAGAACAAATGAACTCAGTAGTTTGCGAATTTTCATATACGTGCTTTGAATAGCTGATATGTTTTCTTATCATAAACTACTTCATTCATTTTTAGTCCAGTTGAGACTATTGTATCTTAGGTGACATATCCAGTCTGTCCAGAAAAAAAATTAACTTTCTTTGTTTACAGCGTTACCAACTATAATAGTAGTTCTGCAAAATGAATGATGAGACAGCTCAGACGTTGTACAAAACTCTGGTGACTTGATTTTAACAGTGGCTAAGTATTATGTCATTTGCCGATGAATGGTCCTAATTAGCACATTAAAAGAAGAAAGTAACTGAAAACATGGTAGATAAATTATAGCTTTACTTTTCTTTTAACGTAATTTTATAAGCAGAAAAGTTCATTTCTCCTTCAAAGGAAATAGAGTAGCAGCTATTTAAACTTTTCACTAACAAATCGGAATCTATGTCCAAGAATGTCAACGTATGATGTAACTTAAAGTTCAAATAAAAGATCAGTTTATTGAGCTTTGAGACACTGGATAACCCTGAGTCTCTTTGCCTTCCTAGTTTTGTCGGTATATAATCTATTCTAATGTTAGAGGCCAGCAAACTATATCCCTAGACTGGATCAATATACTTAATTTAGATTCAGCCATCCTTGCGCTGGCAGGGGCTCTTGCCCTAGAGCAGCCTGGAATCATGATTCCATTGTCCCATAGTAGGCTATATCAAAATCGATGTGACCTGCTGGAGTTAGGAGTGCTGTCATTCTGTAGGAGCTTGCTTGCGCCCCTTGCACAGAAGCTCCTCTTGTCTGATCTCTCCTGTGGCACTCATCCTCATCAAGCATTTGACGAAGTCTTCTGTTAATATTATATTTGTTCGCAGAATTAAAATGTAATCGATTTTTAACAAGTATCGATAAACTTCTCACATTTTATCAAATGGTGTAAAAGTTCAGAGACAATGATAGGTTCAAAACGTATACTCAAATCAAGGGTTAAGGATGTTTTATAATGACTGATGCAATATGGGTATGTTTCGGCATTTGCTGATCGCATATTGATGAAGCAACATGCGCAATGAAATTTGTAAGTCTTCCAAAAGTTATGGGTCCTGTTTCAAAACTGAATTGAAATCATCATCTTCACCACCATGACATCACTGAACAATCTTTGAAAGAACGCTTTGGTCTAAGCAATTTCTGGATTTAGGGTCATTTGCGGCGAATGCTTCCTGGAAAATCACTCGTCGATTAGAATACTTGGACGCTTTATATTATGGAGCTGATAACTATCCATCCTGGATCATTATGCTTGGTGTTGTTTTGTTAGCCAGCACCTGCCCTCAGCACAACTGAGCGTGCCTGTTTTGCTGCCAAACCCGTCTCCATTACTTTGACATTGCACAGATGATAAACTGAAGGAATCGCTACGACTTGGTATTGAATCATCAAGAAGTGTTAAAACAATGATCGTCGAAATCACAAAATTCCTTTGTAAAAAGAATCTAGAGGTGCGACGAATGTTTTTTAATGGAAACGCTCTCATCCTGGCTCACTGTGATGCATTAATCATTCTGTGCGCGCACAAAAAGCACAAGAAGATCTCGCACGCCGGTTTTGACCATCGGAAATAAATGGTGAAGGTTCGAGGCTGAAGAGGACCATTATCGCAGTTTGCTTCTGAACTGTTAACGAGGTCTAGCATAACTTTCTTCAGAATAAGAAGTCAATGTGAAACAAACCACGGTTTATTGGCACTTGGAATCCGACTCAAATTCGGCGTTATTTTCCTGAACAACGGCGTCAGAACCTGTATCCAAAATTGGCTCGGGATACGAACCTGATTTCAGGCCAGCTACAATTTCAACCAAATGACTGAGCGTAGTCTCGAAAGAATTCTCTCACAGACTCCAGCAAAGAGGCAACCGATCCCTTCCTTAAATGACTATGGACACTGCGCCATCTTTTACGCGAACTTTATACCAATAATGAACGATGCACCATAACACATTTTATATCATATTTAGTTCAGGAAAAATTACGACCTTGACTATATTGCTGACCAGACTGTTAAAACAGCAACCAAATCGATTCAAACCAGTGGTCAGTTCCAAAGGAGAACTGGTTCCTAAGAAAATATTACAATATTCAATACTGACTGGTGAACAAAGAAGAGAAATTGCTCCCAGTCTCTCTTTAAAATAGTCACTTTTTATTTTTTGCAGGATGAACTAACTGTTGTTAACAGAAAATGTTCTTTATATATGACCCAAGTGAAGACATTACTTCAAAATGGCGAGAATGACATTAAATTATCTACAGAGTGGGGAAAAATATAACACGTTTGTCAGGATGGTAGCCTACTGCATCCATATTGCCTCCTTACAATTTGCACAACCACAAAGATGAAGATCCTCAGTCCTTTATAGTTATTATTTTCAATCCTCTGCGCAGAGGAATGTCATATTTCTGGGATTTTACCTTGGATGATTTCATTTTAAATACGTACAATACGTAAATGTTTGATTACAGCAAAATCGCTGGACCGTCACTTCTTGTGAAGCTTCTGTTCTTGTGAAACCTTTAACTGCTTTCAACAAAAGTTTGCAACTGCAGTTTCATTCCTGTAATCAGGGAACAGGTCCTTCTCATTCACCTCTGGAAGGTATTAGAACATTTGACAATGAAATAGTACGTTTGGTTGAAAAGAAAAGATTGATGAGGCCGAAGAAAGAAAAAAAAAGATATATACAGAATAAAATTCCCAGAGTGTATGTTTGAATAGTTCAATAAGAGAAGTGTAGGCTATTCCATAGAGAAGCGGTGGAAGAGGTAAAAGTGCAAGTACAAAGAATTTTTGAAGAAAAATACAGAAATGTTCTCAGAATTTCTAGTGATGGCTGCTAAGAATTTGGACGAAGTTTTTGAATACTCTTGATCGAGGAGAAAATGTTCTAATAATGGTAAATTTAGTAGAGACTGAAGATGAGTGAAATGCTGGAACCTATTTAAGAGAGGAAAAGTCGCATAGTGTCGCTAAAGTTTTAGGTGCTTCATGCACAGAGGCAATATCAGCTCAAACAAATAGCCACTTATGGTTTGTCGTGAAAGGGTCCATAAAGAGTGGATGAGAAAATTTAATGTTCATCGTTTGAAAGGAAAAGGTGACAGATGAGTGTTAACATTCAGGTAGGTTCAACATAAATAGAGCGCTAAAGGATGGCGATTCATAAAGCATTTCTGATGGCTAAAATATGAACGGCACTTCGGTTTAGCTGCTGTTTGTCACTTTATAACAGGTGGTGACCATATAACCCTGTTCTTATGTCTTTAGCTGTGCCAAAGCTTCTGTACCACGGATTTCCACAGTCATTTATTTTAAGATGTACTTAGGCATAGTCTCACTTCTTAAAACAATATTTTGTTTTTCCAAAGAGGTGTCTAGTACGCCCCATGGAGAATGAATGGTTTTGGTTTATGATAATCAGTGTGATATGTTACTCTGCTTTGAATTTCATCTTTCGTTTCTGCTTTCTTGATCCCAAAATTCCCTATTCCGCATCAAATATCAAAGTCTTCCCAAATAATGTGGCAGCTCCGAGTGATTGTTTTAATTGTGTGGTTTATTGACTCCCATGTGGATCTGGACGCCTCCTGATTTTAAATAAGTTTCTTTGAAATTTCTTGCTGTGAGGATAATTCCTAGTGTAGACTTTCCTGTTGTTACATGCATCGGTTGCGATGACCCACTCATTTCCCTTGGATGGCTTGGAATTTCATCATTTTAGCAACATTCATTGGCTTCCAGTCCTGCAACTCTTTCCATTAAAAATTACGGTTCTACCATGATTACGGTTACTAGTTTAAAAAGGCGCATTTTCTCAAAACCCTGTTAACAGATCATGGACTGGTATTTAGGATTTCCATATGCAGGGGCTGGCGCATCTGGGAAGGTTCACGTTATCGACTTGGCTGAGTCTTCTGCAACATTGCATATATAAATAAATATATATAAATAAATAAATATATATATATATATATATATATATATATGCATATAATATATATATATAAATATATATATATATAAATATATATATATATATATATATATGTATGTATGTATATGCACAAATATGTATAAGATAAACTATGCTATAAAGTATACATACATATATATATATATATATATATATATATATATATATATATATATATATATATATATATATATATATATATATTATACTGTATATTACCAATACACATTTTTCTTTTGCAAATGGTCTTACCAGAAGGGTACAACCTTATTCTTTCTCAGCTTGTCTTTAGGTATGAGGTTGCTGGTCCCAAGCCCCTTTTTTGAACATAGCAAATTTCTGTACTAATTTACAACTGAAAGGGACTATGGATAGGCCAGTGGTAGGTAACACTCATCAATGTGAGCAGAAAAGTTTGCTACATCGACCTCTATATACAGTATATACTGGAATTTGGTATGATCACTCAATATACTAAGCATTTATATATGCTGTAGACGACCTGTTAGAGTTTTTAGAGGATGAGATGAAAAACATGTGTTCACACTGCCAAACAATGCTTTAATTGAACTTATAAAATTGTGTATCAAAGGCTGCAAGTTTACTTTTAATGGTGATTATTTTGAGCAGAAATTCGGTATGGCCATGGGAAATCCTCATTCTGCAGTACTTAGCAATCTTATATATATATATATATATATATATATATATATATATATATATATATATATATATATATATATATATATATATATATATATATATATATATAAATATATATATATATATATATATATATATATATATGTGTGTGTGTGTGTGTGTGTGTGTTTTGGGGTGTGGGGAGGGGGTGTTTCGAGAGGAAACATTTGCAGATCTTAATGCCAAGAGGTGTGTTATGGGCACAATATGTGGATGACATTTTTTGTTCATGGCCAGTAAAAAAGATCGTAAAAAACTTTCTCAGTATATTAAATGCACTAGCACCCTCCATAAAAATCAACCTTGAGAGGGAAGAAGACGGAAAATTGCCATTTCTAGAAGGGTCAAAATATCTGTTATATGTTCACTTATATTTTAACCATTCATTTAAAACTACGATTGCTGTTTTTCCTGCTATGTTCTTAAGGGTACTGCGGGTCACTAGTCCGGAATTTTTAGAGCAACTTGACAAGATGCGTGAAATTGCAGGCAATTTGAGGTATCGAAACAGTGTTGTTGAAAACACCTTTGATAAAGCCCGAAAAACGTTTTACGGACTGAAGAAAACTCAAGTTCGAAAACAAAAATCTTCCAGTAGTTCCTTTTTACACTTGTTTCAATAATATCCCGAGGCAGGTCAAGCCACTGGGTATTAATGTTGTGTTTAAAACATTAGGGACTATTAGAAACTTAATAATTAGAAATTTAATGAGAAATAAAGCAGGATGTATTTATAAGATTACACGTAAGCAATGTAATGCAACATAAATTTAGTGTAAGAACAGGTAATATGTCAAGTGTATTATTATTACATTTAGATAACTGTAAATACAGTATTAATTGGACAGGATCGAAGAAATCATGTTTTGCAACCCAGCCAGTGGGAGGACAAGCCAGTCCAACTTGCTGCCGGTCTCAAGCCCGGATAAATGGGGAGAGTTGCTGCCTGGTTTAGCCAACCGAGTATGAAAACAGTGGTAAAAACTAAATAATGAATCTCGAGTCGATGATGGAATGCAATAGGACTAGGGTGTACCGGGACTGGGGACTGAGTGACATACTGGCTGGGTGTTAACTGGTTTATTGGTAGTTCCTTACTGAGATAAATGTACAGAATCTTCGAAGATGTTATTGACGCGTGCGACCGGTAAGGTAGCGTCTACACACAGACAGGTAAAAACAGAGGTACAGGCTCGGACATCTGTGTTTGTCAGCAGACAAACAGATGGCGATATCAAGAGACATGATTAACATACAGTGACGAAACATATATCAATGGAAAGGCCAGGAAATTCTACATGTGGCCAATTGCATGAGATTCAAGACAGATTAATGGACATAATGCAGTAGCATAATATATGTAAAATGGAGAGATGTTTGGCGTCTCCACAAACAGAAACACACATACAGTTTGATACAGAAGATTCGTTGGAACATTATGAGTACATGATTAGAATGCTTGCATGGCAATGCAAGTAGTGGTGATTGTACATAAAACAAGACAACAATGGTTAAGGAGAAACAGACGGAAATATTGTATGGTTGAAATCGCGTTCCATTAGAAAGAGAAAAAACAAGATGCTGTTGTTTTGTCTGGCCACTCCGATGGACGACGATTGACGAACACACGAACACACACGTGTTTGGAAGAGACAGCATCAGGGGCAGGCTGAAGGATGACGTCTTACAATAGCAGTGAGAAATCTTCTACTGCAAAGGATACTGCACGTGGGTCGTCATCTTGCAGAAGAAGATGTTATTGACGCGTGCTGAGCTGTAAGGTACGACTGCAGAGCTAAACAAACAGATGGCAATATCAAGAGACATTAGTGGAAAGGCCAGGAAATAGTGAGAAGAAAGACAGATTGGAAAAAGAAAGGAAAATGCTGAGAATTGGAAATTGGAATGTTGGTAGCCTCTTGCATGGCAATGCAAGTAGCAGGAAAGGGAAGAGAGTTGGTAGATGTTAAATGCAGAGAAGAAAAAAGATTATGATTCTGTGTATACATGAGACTAAATGGAAAGGGAAAAGTGCAAGAAAGCTTGGAGAAGGATATAAAGTTTACTACGAAGGGGAATATACAAGGAGAAATGGGTAGCCTAGGAATGATTCTCCATCCAGATTTGCAGGAGAATGTCATAGAGGTCCAGCGTATCAGTGACAGGCTCAAATGGGCTTAAAATGTTTCCCATCCAGATTTGAAAGATAAGAGAGTATGGCATATCATTCTGGTAGTCTGGAACACTCAGTTTGAGAAAAGAAGTCACCTGGTAACATACAAAAGTGGACAAAATGAGACACAAATTGATTATGTTTTGGTTAGGTAGGAAAACAAGAAAATCATTATGGATGCAAGGTTATTCCAAACGAATCTGTTGTAGCTCAGCATAAATTAGTAGTGGTGGATTTTAGGCTGAAAGCAATATGGAAAAGAAAAGCCCCAGTCAAGAATAGGAGGATTAAAACTTGGAAGCTGAAGGGGGAGAAGGCAAGAGTGTTTAGAAGTAAAGTGGAAAGAGCCAGAGAAGAGAGATATGTGAGTGGAATGTCAGAATCGCCTGAGGAGATATGGGATGATATGAAAGAGACTGTGTGCCAGCAGCAGCAGAGGTGTATGGGAGGACAAGTGGTAAGCAGCAACAGGAAAAAGAAACATGGTGGTGGAATCAAGAGGTTCAAATAGCTGTGAAGGAAAAGACTATAGCCAGAAGAGGGTGGGAAGAAGATAACAACTACCAAACAAGAGAGGAGTATAGATGGACAAAGAGGGAAACAAAGAGAGTGGCAACAATTGCAAAGGGAGAAGCCAGGAGAGAATATGAGAAGATGGGACCACCGGAGGGAGAAAAGATAATCTACAGAATTGCAGAAGCAAGAAGAAAAGACAGGCAGGATATAGGAGAGGTAGGAATTATTAAAGATGAAAATGGAAATATCTTGACTGAGGAGGAGGAAGTCAGGGGAAGATGGAAAGGCTATTTTTCTCAACTATTAAACAATGAGAATGAGTGTGAAGAACTGGAAAATGTTCCTCCAGTAGAAGGACCAATAGCAAACATCAGAGTGAGTGAAGTCGAGAATGCTATAAAGAAAGGAAAAGTAAATAAGGCTGCAGGAAAGTCAGAAGTAACGATAGAAATGATTAAAGCATTGGGAAATCTAGGCAAAGAATGGGTGCACACACTATTGGAAAAGATCTGGTATGTAGAGGAAATGCCGAGGGACTGGAGCAATAGTTGGATGATTAAAATGTATGAACAAAAAGGAGACGCATTAAACTGTGGGAACTAAAAGGAATAAAGCTTTTGGAACATGTATTCAAGATACTAGAAAGAATAGTAGAAGGAAGGTTGAGAGAGCTGATAGATATACATGAGCAGCAGTTTGGGTTTATGAAAGGAAAGAGAACAGTGGATGCCATTTTTATAGGTAAGACAAGTCCAGGAGAAGTATCTAGAAGGACACAGGAAAGTTTATTTGTGTTTTGTAGATCTTAAAAGGCTTATGACAGGGTACCATAAAGAGTAGTCTATTGGTGTTTGAGAAAGAAAGGAGTAGCAGAGAAGTTGGTAAGGTTAGTGAAGATGATGTATGAGGGTGCAAGAACTACTGTACAAACAAAATATGGGGAGACTGAGACATTCCCTGCAGAGATGGGCCTCCATCAGGGATCAGCTCTGAGTCCATACTTGTTCCTCGTCATTATAGACACACTAACATCAGAATTAAGGAACAACAATGAATAAACATGGGAAGGAACCTGGCATCCTCCTCTAGATAGAGGTGCCAAAGTTCTTCGTAGGATAAAGGTGAGGCACTGTACCAGAGGGCACTAGTGCAGGAAAGCTCAATGTCTGGAGTCTTCGGTGCCCCTGACCCTTCCACTGTGGACCTCACTTAGGTCGATGTCTGAGGACGACATCAGAGTGCCACCTGTTCCAGCTTCTTTGACAGCTGACGTAGGGGCATTCACTACAAGCTCAACTACTAGTCGTCGCAGGTTTCTTTGGGTTCATCGGCCATTTGAGACATGGCAGAATCCTTACTCATGGACGTGTCTTCAGGGGACTGGGTGTGAGAGGCTCACGGGTCACCATGACCAGCTCAGGCACAGGTTGCGAGGCCACACCTTTGTGTGAGCTTCCACTGTGGTCAGAGGAATCTGGAGGGGACCCAAGCAGACTGTGGTTGGGCTCTCACACCAGCACTGGTAGCAGTGCCAAGCTCGAGGGCGAAGGCAACCTGGACTAGGATCCTTCAGAGGAAGATCTATGGTATGCTCTGGCATTGGCAGTAAGGCAGGGCTAGACACAGGAATTAAATTGTGAATTTCTTTGACGTTCGCAATGGGTGGAATGTGGCACTGTCCAGGGCACTCAGGTGGCACTGGCAGAGATTTTGGGTCAATTTGGGATTTCCAGAAGGGAGATGCAGGGTGCACCTTGGCACTGGCATGTGGGCAGGGCCTCGTACTGATATGAGATCTGTTAAAAGCTCATCACTCAAGACGGACAGAGCGTGGCACTGCTCAGGGCATGCAAGTGGCACTGGCAGCAGGTTAAGGGTAATGTCGGGATCTCGGAAAGGAGATCTGTGGCATGCTAGGGCACGGGCATTGGGGCAGGGCCTGGCACAGGAATTTTATTTGTCAGGGGCTCAACGGTTGAGGCGGTCAGAGCCTGGCATTGATCAGGGCACACAAGTGACACTGGCAGCGGGTTTAAGTCAGGTCCTTGAGGACTCTTGTTTTTTTATTTAGTTTTGGAGGGGTTAGGCCCCTGGATTTTGTACATCAAGAGGGGACCTGAAGTCCTGTCCCAGGAGGTCATAACCTCCAGAAAGATAAGTAGCTACTGTGAGAGTGCAGATTTTAGATCTTTGAGGTCTTGTGACCCTCAATTTGTGACAAGTCTATGTCTGTCAATGGTGGCCCCACAGGGGACCTTATCTTCCCTTATAATGGAGATTTGCTTGCCAGTGTCATTAAATGCTGTGACCTTCCAGGCGAGGAAGCTACCTCAAGGTGGTGCCACAAATATAGGACCTTCGGCTGGAGTTCCTAAGGTTTTAGGATTTGTAACTGCCAAAGCAATGGAGGGTGATTTTGTTTTACTAGGGCATTTTGCCCACAGGGTGGAGTGCCCTGAACTTTGCAGGCTGTGCAATAATTCTTGCTGTAATCTTTGCTTGGCACTGTTCCAGTGAAAGGAGCAGGCCCCTTGTTGTTCATCCCAGAGCCAGACATGGGTCAGTTTGGTGTGATCCCATTGTGGGACTTAGCAGGGTTGTCTGGCTGATTCCCAGCCTTCGAGCAGCACTTTTTCGTGGAGTGCCTTGACCTTTTACAATAGCCGCACTCGAGCTTCTTGTGAGGGTGCCCATTCTTGGGCGGAGGCTAACCGGAGGTAGGAGAAGAGGGCCAAACTTTACGGCTCCAAGAACTTTGCTGCAGGATGGTGAGTGTCCCAGTGGTATGCCAAAATGCAGCGCTCATCTGGCGTCAGAGGGTTCTTATCGCAGAGGTAGGTAGCATGGGCTGGGGAGGGCATAGTTTAGGAAGTCCTCAAGCTGGAAAGCTTCTATTATTTCCTCTGCAGAGGTAGCGTTGCGGGATTCTAGCCACCGCATGAGAGTTCAGGACTTATGGCATGCCCAGTCGGCCCATGTTTGACCCACCTCCTTTGGTTGTCCTCTCCAGTGTTGTCTCCATCTTTTGGGGGTAAGCTCGTAGGTCTTAATTATGGCCTTCAGGACCTCCCCAAGGTTTCTACGGTCTGTTGACAGGATGGAGTGAAACACGTCTTGGCCCTTTCCCTCCAGGTGTTTTGACAGGAGCATAGAGATTTCTGCTGGCTGAGGCTTGAAATTCCTGAGGACCTCTTCCACTTGGTCGAGCCATGCCTTGGGCTCCAGTTTATTCCATTTTAGCATCATGGAGCTAGCAGCAGTGATAGAGGACAGGGGAGACGTGGTTGCAGGGCTTCAGACCCATTGGGCGGCCATGGCAAGTTCATGGGGACGATCTTTCTCCTCCCTAGCTAGTATTTCTTGCCTGTCTCGCTCCTCCCTAGCTAGTTCCTTGGCTTTTCTCTCCTTCTCCTTTTGTCTTTCTTTTTCCTTCTCAGCCTTGACCCAATCTTTCAGATCTTGGTCCTTGAGTCCCATGTTTTTCCCAGCAGCAACAAGGGTTTTGAATTTCGTCAGTGCAAGAAGCCATATTTCCGAGGTGTCAAGGGTAGTTTTTATTACAAGGAGCAGGCTATATTTTCCTGACTGAGTGTAATTCACAGGTTCCAAGGACGGTCTTTATTTAAGTTGATTGGAGAATGTGCTCTTAATTGAACGTATCTAGTAGTTCAAAGAGTATGAGGGATTCCTAGGTGAACATAGTTAATAGAGTGTTCAGAGAACGGGCTCTTAGATGAATGTATCTAGTAGCTCAAAGAGTATGAGTGGTTCTTAGGTGAACGTAATTAATAGGGTGTTCGAAGAACATACTCTTAGTTAAACGTATCTAGCAGTTCAAAGAGCATGATTGGTTCTTAGGTGAACATAATTAATAGATTGTTCAAAGAACGTAGCTTGAAGAGAGTGATGGATTCTTAGGTGAATGTAATTTATGGGTTGTTTGAAGAATGGGCTCTGTAATGAAAGTAATCTAGTAGCTCAAAGAACGTTATGGGTTCTAAGGCAAACGTACTTTGTAGGTTGTTCGAAGAATGGGCTCTTAAATGAACATAACTAGTAGCTCGCAGAGCTTGAGGGGTTCTTAGGTGAACGTAATTAATAGATTGTTCAAAGAATGGGCTCTTAAATGGACATAACTAGTAGCTCAAAGAGTGTGAGGGTTCTTAGGTGAATGTAATTAATAGATTGTTCAAAGAACAGGCTCTTAAATGAACGTAGCTAGTCAGCTTGAAGAGCGTCATGGGTTCTTAGGTGGATGAATCTCGATTGTGCATAGAATGTAAGGTTCTTAGGTGGATGAATCTCTCTTGTGCATAGAATGTAAGGTTCATGAGTGAATGATTTTAGGGTGTTCTTGGATGTAAGGTCCTTAAGTGAACAAATTTAAGGGGTTCTTAGAATGTAAGTTCGTAAGTGAATGACTGGGTTGTTCCTGAACATAAAGTTCTTAAGTGAACGTATTTAAGGGGTTCTTAGAGCTTAAGGTTCCTAAGTGACTGACTCTGAGGTGTTCTTGAACGTATGGTTCTTAAGTGAGTTAAATTAGAGGGTTCTTAGAACGTAAAGGTTCTTAAAATGAACGATTCTGGGGTGTTCGTGAACATATGGTTCTTGAGTGAGTCAATTTAAGAGGTTCTTAGAACATAGAGGTTCATGAGTGAACGATTCTAGGGGGTTCTTGGACGTAACACTCTCAAAGGAATGATTATAGTGTTTATAGAACGTGGAGGTTCATAAGTGGACGATTTTATGTTGTTCTTAAAATGAAACATTCGTAAGTGAACAAATTTATTATGCTGGGAAGCACCCAAGGTTGGTGCAGATGAGTGTAAGCTTCAAAACAAGAGTTTCAGGGAACACACATCCTCAACTAGACATAAATAACTGAACTTCCCACAGTACGAGGTAACCAAATTCTATAAAACAAAGTTGCTATGAATTTCAACTCTGAGGTGAAATTATTAGATTCTCCCTAACACGATGAGTACAAATGCTTACAACTGTCATGCACGGGTCAAATTTTTTCCTATGGTCACGTGCGCGATGAATTTTACTCTACTTATGGATTTTGCTGAAAGGCACGTGACTATCTACTGCATGCATTGATGCCACTACTCGAGTCTCATAACCATTTGTTTTGACTGGGAAAGCGGACAGCTGGGTGAGCACATGATGTTTTTTGTGAGAGAAATCTCGCGCGAAGTGTTCTGAAAAAAGATGAACGCTATTGGAACAGGTTTCCTGGCTTGGAGATGTGAGATTTACCAATGGGGAGAACTCACTCAGTTACTTGTAGTAAAAAAAAAAGGCAATGAGGTTCGAGGTAGACAATGGCTCACATGGTCTCAAATGAAATTATTTTTCATGGACGCAACAAAGTAATTTTTAAAAATTTGCAAACAGGACTTTTTAAGAAAACTTAGCACTTTTGCTATGATGAGCGAGAGAGGGAGATATACTCCAGCGAA